>NW_028274813.1:145644966-145948868 GCF_037043125.1 Eumetopias jubatus
AATAAGTAGGATTATACAGTGTCTGTCTCTCTCTGACCTGTTTATTTAGCATAATGCCCTCAGGGTCCATCCATGTTAACACAAACGGAAGAATTACCTTCTTTTTTATGGCTGAATAATATTCCATCATATGTATATACTACATTTTCTTTATCTACACATCTACCAATGGGACACTTAGGTTGTTTCCATATCTTGGTTATTGTGAATAATGCTGCAATGAACATGAGGATGCAGATACCTTTTTGAGTTCACATATTTACTTCCTTCAGATAAACACCCAGAAGTGGAATTGCAGGTTCATATGGTAGTTCTTTTTTGTGACGCCTCCTTACTGTTTTCCACAGTGGCTGTACCAATTCACATTCCCACCAACACTGCACAAGGGTTTCTTTTTCTCCATATCCTCACCAACACTTGTACTTCTTATCTTTTTGATAATAGCCATTCAAATAGGTATGAAGTGTTCTCTCACCTGTAGTTTTGATTTGCATTTCCCTGATGATTAATGATATTGAGCACACACCTTTTTCATGTACCTGTTGGCCAACCATAACTCATCTTTGGAAAAATGTCTACTCAGATACTCTGCCTAATTTTTAATCAAATTGGTTATGGGGTACGCTTTTTGTTTTACTACTGAATTTTAAGAATCCTTTATATATTTTGGATATTAACCCCTTATCAGATATATGATTTACAAATATTTTCTCCCATTCTATATTCTATAGGTTGCCTTTACATTTTAGTGGGGTTTTTTTGTTGGTTTTTTTTTTGAGAGAAAGTGAGTGTGCCAGGGAGTGGGGGGGGGGGGGCAGAGGGAGAGAGGGAGGCAGACGGAGAATCTTAATGAGGCTCCATGCCCTGCACAGAGTCCAATGTGGGGCTCAGTCTCACAACCCTAAAATCATAACCTAAGCCAGTATCAAGTGTCAGACGTTTAACCAACTGAGCCACCCAGGCACCCCATCTTTACATTTTATTACTGGTTTTCTTTCCTATACACAAAGATTACTTACTTTAGATTTTTCTTCTTTTCTAACATATGCCTTCTAATTTCCTTCTAAGCACTGCTTTCACTGCATCCCACAAATTTTGGTAAGTTGTTCTCATATTCATTTAGTTCAAAATATTTCAAAATTTCTTTTAAGACTTTTGTTTGACCATGTGTTATTTGGAAGTTTGTTGTTTAATCTCCCTGCATTTGGGGATTTTCCAACTATCTTTCTGTTACAATTTTTAGTTTAATTCTCTTGCAGTCTGAAAACAGACACAGTTTGATCTCTCTTCTTTTAAATATGTTAACATGTGCTTTATAGTCCAGATTGTGGGCTATCTTCATTAAGAAAGTTTTCTAAAACAAAATTTTTTCTCCAAAGTGAAATGATACAAATATGTTTTTCCTATTTAAATGGTATTAAGGTATTGTATTTTTGCTTAATAGTAAATCTAACATGACCAACACAAGGGATATTTTCAGAAATGTCAACATAAAAAATAATTCAGCTACAAAATTCTACCTGAGTAAGGAAAACAATTCTATCTTGAGCCTATCATACGTTGACATAGTGATGGCCAAAATGACTGTACCATCAATCATTTAAATGCTTTCACAGTAAGCTATCTCTGTATCTAATAAATGGAGCTGAGGAAGCAGATTTCCTTTACTAAGTGAAAAAAATATATAAACAAGAAGGCTAACAAAATTCAAACACAGCTCCATAACATACAACCAACTGTATTACCCTACAACTTACCTCAGAAACTTAGAAAATAATAAATACCATAATACCTTCTTGTCATCAAGGTATTAATATGCTTTAAAGATTTTATTGATTATTTAGTTTTAGAGAGAGAGGGAGAAAGCACATGCATGTGCGAGCAGGGAGAGGAGGAGAGGGAGAGAGAGAATCTCAAGCAGACTCCATGCCAAGCACAGAGCTTAATGCGGGGCTCCATCTCATGACCCTGAGATCACATCGTGAGCCAAAACCAAGAGTCAGATGCTTAACCAACTGAGCCACCCAGGCACCTCAAGGTATATGTTTTAAAATAATAATGACAGGGAAAGAAACAAGCAAGTCCCATGTAAAAGTCTCAATTCCAAACTCCCTTGACAAAAAAGCAAAAACACAAAGTAGAATCTAGCTCAGGGATTCAACAAACCATCCCTCATGCAAACACAGGCCAAGGACTGTTTTTGTGAATAAAGTTGTATTATAACACAGCCAGGCCCATTTGTTTACATATTGCTATGGCTCCTTTTGGACTACAACAGCAGAAAAGAGTAGTTGAGACATACAATATATGGTACTCAAACCTAAAATACTTACAGTCTACTCCTTTAAAAAACAGTCTGCCCATCCCCTTTAGCACTACAGGCCACCTGATACACCTATCACTAACCTCTCCCACACTTCAGAAGGCATCTGCAAAGCACACCTACATGCCTTGGCTCCCATTCTATCTAGAATGCATGCTGGATGCCCTTGAAATCAAACAAGCAGGACTTACCCATCAAGGATAAGTTCAAGTGAGAACACTCCAAGGACCCAATCCTATCTCCCACTACATTCCCACAGCACCGTGCATATCTGTCATCTTAGCAATGTCTACACTATAAGTATCAGTAACCTCACCAACAGAAATTCATCCCACTAAGGTCGTATTACTCAATGATGAAAAGATGCCTGCCACAAAAAAGACTTACCAATACTAGTAAAACTGAATGAGTTTCAAATGAAATCTGGTGAGAATAATTCTACACCATTTTTTTTTAAAGATTTTATTTATTTATTCAGGAGAGACAGAGAGAGAGAGGCAGAGGAGGGGGGAAGAAGCAGGCTCTCCACAGAGCAGGGAACCCGATGTGAGACTTGATCCCAGGACCCCGGGCTCATGACCTGAACTGAAGGCAGACACTTAACCAACTGAGCCACCGAGGTGCCCTACAGTGCTTTTTAATAAAGACAAACTACTTTCCATTATTATCTATACCTATGAAAATGTGAGTAAAAGCCTTCTAATGATAAGTCATTCATGAAATATTAGGTTAAAAAAAAAACCTGCAAACTTTAAAAGATTACTGAAGAAAAAGCTTCAAAGAGTTTTAAAAGTTTACATTTTACTCACCTTGCAAGCCTTCCAAGAGTTTGGGATAACGAACATGTTCTTCTGTTCCATGCCCAAGTCTCTGGTTGTCACCTTTTCCCCATGAATAAACTTGGCCATCTTTCGTCAAAGCAATAGAAAATTGACTTCCACATCGAACCTTCACGACATCCAAGTCTTGAAGCTTCTCAATAAGCTTTGGTGTTTTGCAGCCATCACTACCACCTCTGCCCAATTTCCCATAGTCACCATCTCCCCAAGACCACACCTGACCTAAAAAAACACAAATATATTTAAGTAAAAATAACTGTATATCTTAATGCAACTTTTAGATGGCTCAAATACTCAATATAACCCATAACAAACCTACACCATTAATATATTTAGTTAACACTATACAGGTGACTAGTGGCCAAATGAAATCTAGTTTATACTTCAGGTTGATATAGAAGCAATTAAAAAAAGGATAGCTGGGTTTTCTTTTTGTTTTAGCTAAAAGAATAATGAAGTCCTGACCCGTACTAGTTTGGGCTCAACAACTGGGTTCAGTTCAATCAAGTAGTGAACATAGAACAAAAACTCCACTGCCTCCATAAAATACCGTAACTTGGCCCACCACAAGAAGTTGCAGCTCCCTGACCACTGTCTCTCAGGTCTGTCTGCACACTGTTCCTGTCATGCTCACCACAAGTTAACTGCATGACAGCATCTTTTTCCAATAATATTTGTTAGTATAATCTAGTTAAATATTACATAAAGGGATAAAACAAATTACAAAAGTGTGGTTGCATTCTTTTTACTTTGATAACTAAGCTAAAAACTTCGCAAAAATGCAATAAATGTGAATTATTGAAAAAAAAATACCTGGTAAAACCTACAGAAGATGAGAAAAGAAATGAGAAGATATGTAAAAGAAGAAATTAGATTGCTCCATAAGTGACTAAGTTCCCATTCTATTTTAAATAATCAGATGGTAAGTATATTTTTAGGCTTTGTGGGCAATGTGGTCTCTGTCACAACTATCCAAGTGTTCCCGTCACAGGAAAGCAGCCACAGACAATACGTAAGCAAGGTGGCATTCCAATACAAGTCTATTTGTGAAAACAGCCAATTCCTGATCAAAAATTATAGATGATACACTAGTGGGTGGTCAATGACATAAACACACAAATGCTCAATGCAGCAAACCCATACACAAACATCAGAGAATGTGTATAAAGAATGTGTATACACTAATATGCTTTGCAAAATGCCTGTTGTTCACATAGCCCAGCTGGCAATTCCCACTTTCTCCAATGTTTTCAGTGACTATCACCCCAGAACCAGACCTTACAGGTCAGGATGCTTCTACTATACCAATCGTCTCAAAAAACACAGTTATGTAGCAGGAACATTTCCCTATATGACCAAATACCAATGTGAGGTAAAAAGCATGCATAGTTTCCAATCACAGCAATTTAGTCAAAACTTCAAACAGCTTTACCTTCATAGCAGTCTCACACAAAGAATTCAGGAACAAACCCTAATAAGACACTTATTCAAGAAAAGACTTTCTGGCTAAGAGGTTTATAAAATCTATTAATCACTCAACTATGGACACTTAAAAACAACAAGATGTCAAATTGAAAGCTTCATGCCAGAAGAGAACTTTAAGATGACTGATGAGACCCATCTTTTCTCTAAGACTTACAGTAGCAGAAGATGCCTCTATGTCTATCCCTTCAGGGGGCGGGGGGGCCTATGTGGACATGAAGATGCCTGAAATATTCTTTCTCCTCTCACTAAAGAAATCCCCAGGGAGGGGAGTTAAGATGGTAGAGGAGTAGGGGACCCTAAGTTTGTCTGGTCCCTGGAATTCAGCTAGATAGTTATCAAATCATTCTGAACACCTGTGAAAAGAGGAGATCTGAGAAAAGAAACACTGCAATTCTACAAATAGAAAAGCAATCGCTTTTTGGAAGGTAGGAAGTGCCGAGACTTGGCATCCAGGGTGATATATCTGAGGAAATTGCAGAGAGGACTGCCTATTTAAGGAGGCTACTGCAAAGTATTATAAGCAGCAGGACGCAAAATCGGAATTTTATGAGTTTGCTACAGTGGGGGACATCACTGGATTAAAGGTGCTCAGGTGGCAAAGCAGGGTGGAATCCCAGGTGGGACAGCATGGTCTCAGGATCCCGGGGGCCACAAGAAGAATGGGAGTGCCTGAGTGCGGCAGAGTTCTCAGGCATTGGAGCGGGGAAGCCGAATGAAAACAGCAAGTCTAGGTGCCAGCTTTTGGCTCTGTGTTGCTGTAAATTGTAAACTGCGAACTGCTGCATGGTTGCACAACCACTCTCCGGGCAGGGTCTAGGCAAAAGGCAGAAGCTCGGCAAGACACCCCACAAGCTCCCAGGAGGAACAGCATGGGTCCACGTCTCATGAGTCCATAAAAGTTTGTGGAAACCTGAAACTCCGGCATATGCCTGAGATAAAAACAGTCAGTCACAGGCTGAGTGAACACAGAGTTCAGACAAAAAACAGGGAGACAGAGTGATTGACTGCTTTTCTGTGAGGACTCACTAAAGAGTGAGGGACACCAACTTTCAGCTCCAGGGATAAAGATCCGGGCACCACTATTTTCATCCCGCCATCAGTGCTGAAAGCCTTCAAGGAGCAAATCAGTGCCACACAGTGCAATCCAGAGCCACTTACACTGAGCCCAGCAACCTGGCAAGGGAGGCTTAGTTCCACCAGGGCAAGGGCACCTGAGAATTGATCAACAGACCCCCCCACCGAAAGACCAGCAGGAACAACTGGAGAGCACCAAGTTTACAGATGATAGAGAACTGCAAAACTTCAGCTCTTGGGGAATACAGTATATAGCATTTGTGGGGTTTTTTTCTATTTTAGTCTTCCAGTTTTATTTTCATTCACCTAATTTTCTTATTTTTTCAATTCTTTTATTCTTTCTTTTTTCTTTATGTTCGTCACCATACACTATATCATTAGTTTTTGATGTAGTGTTCCATGATTCATTATTTGTGTATAACACCCAGTGCTCATTACAGCACGTGCCCTCCTTAATACCCATCACCCGGCTACCCCAACCACCCTCGCCCCTCTCAAACCCTCAGTTTGTTTCTCAGAGTCCACAGTCTCTCATGGTTCATCTCTCCCTCTGATTTCCCCCCTTCATTTTTCCCTTCCTTCTCCTAATGTCCTCCATGCTATTCCTTATGTTCCACAAATAAGTGAAACCATATGATAATTGTCTTTCTCTGCTTCACTTATTTCACTTAGCATAATCTCCTCCAGTCCCATCCATGTTGATGCAAATGGTGGGTATTCATCCTTTCCGATGGGTGAGTAATATTCCATTGTATATATGGACCACATCTTCTTTATCCATTGCCCTTCAACAGATGAATGGGTAATTTTTATTTTTATACATGTTTTACATATATATATAAATATTTGTATACATATAATTTTTGGTTTACTTTCACTGTATTTTATTTTATACACACACACACACACACACACACACACACACACACACAAAATTATCTTTCTTTGCTATTCTGGGATATAGTTTCTCTTAACAAACAGACCAAAATACACCCAGGATCCAGCTTATTGTTTCGCTCTGTTTTACTTCTTGTTTGATTTTTTGTTATTTTTTTTTAATTTTATTGATTTATTCATAAGAGACAGAGAGAGAGACGCAGAGGGAGAAGCAGGCTCCCTACCGAGCAGGGAGCCCGATGCGGCACTCGATCCCAGGACCCTGGGATCATGACCTGAGCCGAAGGCAGACGCTTAACCATCTGAGCCACCCAGGCACCCTGATTTTTTCTTATTTTGTTTTGTTTTTTTATGTTGTTATTTTTGTTTATTCTCTCATTTTCTTCTATTCTTTTCTCAACATAATGATGAAATGGAGACACTCACCCCAAAAGAAAGAAGAGGAGGTAATAATCACTGCCAGGGATTTAATCAATAACAGATATAAGTAAGATGTCTGAACTAGAATTTAAAACCATTATAAAGATACTGGCTAGGCTTGAAAAAAGCAAAGAAGACAGTAGAGAATCCCTGTATAAATAAAAAATTAAAATCTAATGAGGCCGAAATTAAAAATGCTATTACTGAGATATAGTCACAAACAGAGGCTCCAAAGTGAGGATAAAGAAGGCAGAAGAGCGAGTCAGACAGAAGAAAAAATGATGCAAAATAAGGAACCTGAGAAGGGGGAAGAAAAACAACTACAGGACCATGAAGGGAAATTTCAAGAACTCAAACACTATAAAGCAAAATAATATCCAGATAATAGGGAGTCCCAGAAGATGGGACGGGGAGGGGAAGAACGTTCATTTTGACAAAGTATAGCTGAGTACTTCCCTAATTTAGGGAAGGAAACAGGCATTCAAGTCCAGGAGGCCCAGAAAATCCCCTCAAGATCAATAAAAATAGGTCAACATCTCAACATATAATAGTGAAGCTAACAAATTTCAGAGACAATGAGAAAATTATAGAAGCAGCTCAGGACAAGAGGTCCTGGACCTACAAAGGTAGACACATCAGGCTGGCAGCAGACCTGTCCACAGAGACCTGGCAGGCCAGAAAGGACTGACATGATATATTCAATGTGCATGCTAAATGGGAAAAATATGCAGCCAAGAATACTTTACCCAGCAAGGCTGTCATTCAGAATACAAGGACAGATAAAGAGTTTCCAGGACAAACAGAAACAAAAGGAATTTGTGAACACTAAACCAGCCCTACAAGAAATATTAAAGGGGATCCTTTGAGCAAAGAGAGAACCCAAAAGTAACAAAGGCCAGAAAGGAACAGAGACGATATACAGAAACAGCAACTTTACAGGTAATACAATGGCACTAAATTCATATCCTACAGTAATTACTCTGAATGTAAAATGACTAATTGCTCCAATCAAAAGACATAAGGTATCAGAATGGATTAAAAAAACAAGACCCATCGATGTGCTGTCTATAAGAGACTCATTTTAAACCCAAAGACACATCCAAATTGAAAGTGAGGGGGTGTAAAATCATTTACCATGCTAATGAACATCAAAAGAAAGCTGGAGTAGCCATCCTTATTTCATACAAACTAGATTTTAAACCAAAGACTGTAATAAGAGATGAGGAAGGACACTGATTCATAATAAAAGGGTCTATGCAACAAGAAGACCCAACAATTGTAAATATTTATACTCCTAATTTGGGAGCAGGCAAATACATAAACCAATTAATAACAAAACTAAAGAAACACTTTCATAATAATACAATAATAGTAAGGGACTTAACACCCCACTCACAGAGATGGAAAGATGATCTAAGCAGAAGATCAACAAAGAAACAAGTGGCTTTGAATGACACACTGGACCGGATGGATTTAACAAAAATATTCAGAACATTTCATCCTAAAGCAACAGAATACACATTCCTCTAGAGTGCACATGGAACATTCTCCAGAATAGATCACATACTGGGTCTCAGCTGGAATCAGAAGACTGAGATTATACCATGCATATTTTCAGACCACATGCTTTTAAAACTTGAACTCAATCACAAGAGGAAATTTGGAAGGAACACAGATACATGGAGGTTAAAGAGCATCCTACTAAAGAATGAATGGGACAACCAGGAAACTAAAAAACAGTAAAATAATACATGGAAGCAAATGAAAATGAAAACACAACAGTTCACATACTCTGGGATGCAACATCCTAAGAGGGAAGTATATAGCAATACAGGCCTTTTTCAAGAAAAGTATTACACACAATCTAACGTTACCCTAAAGGAGCTGGAAAAAGAACAGCAAATAAAGCCTAAATCCAGCAGGAGAAGAAAAATAGTAAGATTAGAGCAGAAATCAATGAAATATAAATCAAAAACAGTAGAAGAAATCAGTGAAACTAGGAGCTGGTTCTTTGAAAGAACTAGTAAGATCGATAAACCCCTAGACAGATATGTCAATAAGAGAAAGTACCCAAATAATAAAATCATAAATGAAAGAGGAGAGATCACAACCAACACCAAAGAAATACAATTGTAGGAGCATATCAAGAGCAACTATATGCCAACAAATTTGGCAATCTGGAAGAAATGGATGCACTCCTAAACATAAAAACCAAAACTGAAACAGGAAGAAATAGAAAACCTGAACACACCTGTAACCAAGAAAGAAACTGAAGCAGTAATCAAAAATCTCCCAACAAACAGGAGTTCAGGTCCAGGTGGCCTCACAACAGAATTCTACCAATCATTTAAAGAAGAATTAATACCTATTCTTCTGAAGCTGATTAAAAAATAGAAATGGAAAGAAAACGTCTAAACTCATTCTATGAGGCCAGCATTACCTTGATCCGAAAACCAAAAACCCCACCAAAAAGGAGAATTATGAACCAATATCCCTGATGAACATGGATGCAAAAATTCTCAACAAGATACTAGCTAATAGGATCCAACAATACATCAAAAGGCTATTCACCAGGACCATGTGGGATTTATTCCTGGGCTGCAAGGGTGGTTCAACATCCACAAATCAATTTGATACACCACATCAATAAATAAAAGGAGAACCATACGATCCTCTCAACTGACGCAGAAAAACCGTATGATGAAATACAGCATCCTTTCTCAATTAAAACTCTCTGCAGTGTAGGGATAGAGAGAACATACCTCAATATCATAAAAGCCATCTATGAAAAGCCCACAGAGAGTATCATTCTCAATGGGGAAAAATTGACACCTTTCCCCTAATGTCAGGAACATGACGGGGATGTTCACTCTCACCACTCCTGTTCAACATAGTGCTGGAAGTCCTAGCCACAGCAATCAGACAACAAAAAGAAATAAAAGGCATCCAAATCAGCAAAGAAGTCAAACTCTCACTCTTCACAGATGACATGACACTCTATGTAGAAAACACAAAAGACTCCACCCAAAAACTGCTAGAACTGATACAGAAATTCAGCAAAGTGGCAGGATATAAAATCAATGCACAGAAGCCAGTTGCATTTCTATACACTAACAATGAAGCAGAAGAAAGAGAAATCAAGGACTCAATCCCATTTATAATTGCACCAAAAACCATAAGATACCTAGGAATAACCCTAACCAAAGAGGTAAAGGATCTGTGCTCTGAAAACTATAGAACACTCACGAAAGAAATTGAGGAAGATGCAAAGAAATGGAGAAACATTCCATGCTCATGGATTGGAAGAACAAATATGGTTAAAATGTCCATGCTATCTAAAAGCAATCTACACATTTCATGCCATCCTTATCAAAATATTATCATCAGCATATTTCACAGAGCTGGAACAAACAATCCTAAACCTTGTATGGAACCAGAAAAGACCCCAAATAGCCAAAGGAATGTTGAAAAAGAAAACCAAAGCTGGAGGCATTACAAATCCAGACTTCAAGCTGTATTACAAAGCTGTAATCAGGGCGCCTGGGTGGCTCAGATGGTTAAGCATCTGCCTTCGGCTCAGGTCATGATCCCAGGGTCCTGGGATCAAGTTCCGCATCGGGCTCCCTGCTCCTTGGAAGCCTGCTTCTCCCTCTGCCTCTCTCTCGCTCTCTCTCTTCTCTGTCTCTCATGAATAAATAAATAAAATATTTAAAAAAAAAAAACAAAGCTATAATCATCAAAACAGTATTGTACTAACACAAAAACAGACACATAGATCAGTGGAACAGAGTAGAAAACCCAGAATTAGACCCTCAACTCTATGGTCAACTAATCTCTGACAAAGCAGGAAAGAATATCCAATGGAAGAAGTCAGTCTCTTCAACAAATGGTGTTGGGAAAATTAGCCACATGCAGAAGAATGAAACTGGACCACTGTCTTACAGCATACACAAAAATAAGCTCAAAATGGATGAAAGACCTAAATGTGAGACAGGAATCTATCAAAATCCTAGAGAACACAGGCAGCAACGTCTTTGACCTTGGCCTTGGCAAGTTCTTGCTAGACACGTGTCCAAAGGCAAGAGAACCAAAAGCAAAAATGAACTATTGAGACTTCATCGGGATAAAAAGTTTTTGCACAGCAAAGGAAACAGCTGACAAAACTAAAAGGCAACCTACAGAATCGGAGAAGATATCTGCAAATGTCTTATCAGATAAAGGACTAGTATCCAAAATCTGTAACTTATCAAACTCAACACCCAAAGAACAAATAATCCAACCAAGAAATGGGCAGAAGACATGAACAAACATTTCTCCAAAGAAGACATACAAATGGCCAACAGACACATGAAAAAACACTTAATATCACTTGGCATCAGGGAAATACAGATCAAAACCACCAATGAGAGACCACCTCACACCAGTCAGAATGGCTAAAATTAACAACTCAGGAAACAACAGATGTTGTTGAGGATACAGAAAAAGGGGAATTCTTTTACACTTCCTGTGGGAATGCAACCTGGTACAGCCAGTGTGGAAAACAGTATGGAGGTTCCTCAAAAAGTTAAAAATAGAGCTACCCTACAATCCACAGTACTAGGTATTTATCCAGAGGATACAAACATAGTCATTGGAAGGGGCACATGCACCCCAATGTTTATAGCAGCAACATCCACAATAGCCAAACTATGGAAAGAGCCCATATGTCCATCAAGAGATGAATGGATAAAGAAGATGTGGATATATATGCAATGGAATATTACTCCACCATCAAAAAGAATAAAATCTTGCCATTTGCAATGATGTGGATGGTACTTGAGGGTATTATGTTAATGCAAAACAAGTTAGTCAGAGAAGGATAAATATCAGATTATTTCCCTCATATGCGGAATTTAAGAAACAGATGAATACAAGAAAAAATAAGAAATCGGAGATGGAGACAAACCACAAAAGACTCTTAACTAGAGGAAACTGAGGGTTGCTGGGGGGAAGGGGGGATGGAGTAACTGGGTGATGGGCATTAAGGAGGGCACTTGATGTAATGAGCTCTGCATGTTATATGCAACTGATGAATTGCTAAGTTCTACCACTGAAACAAATAAATAAATAATTTTTTAAAAAAAGAAAGTAATCCCCAGAATTAAGTCAGTTCCCAATGTGCCATTCAACTTCTGCAGGAGGGCAGACAGAGAGGCTCCCCAGCTGATTCTGACAGACCCTCACAATTCTGAAGACAGACCCTCACAATATTAACAAATAGTTTTTTAAAAATCAGTAAGATTCTAACCATCAAACCTGCTAAACGTACCCTCAAAGGAAAAGCAAAATGAGTACAATCTCAGTAATGAACACAAATACAAAAGTGAAATTAAAAACAAGCCAACAATGTAACATTATACTAGAATCCACATAGCCTAAGCAGTGTTCTAAGTTACCACAGAGAATCAAGGGTAGCTGAACATGAGGAAATATAATAACTAGAAACAATTCAGAATGTCAATTATTCCACTGTAACTCATTTTTTTATTAAAAAATGAAATGCCCAGATAGGGAGGATACAGCTGTTAACTAGCTCTCTGCATGTGGGTAACAGATGTTAGAAGTCCTGTAACTTCTTAACCTCTGCCACAGACCCTGAGGTGCACACCACTTAAAGATGGACAAAGGGGCAGCCACATGAGGTGCACTCACTCCCTCAAAGAAAGCGGCACTCCTCATCCTGAGGACCTGCTCGGGCAGCATAAGCACTGCGTACCATTCTCTGTCACGGCCAGGGTTTGAGCATCCCCGCTCCCGCATGCCACATCAATGACCTTCAATCCTTTAAGCCCAGCTACCAGCATTGGGATGGCCTCATCTTCACTGGAGCCTTCAAACAGATAGGACAATCGTTACTGTAAGATCCTCAAAAGAGGCAACCTCCCACCGCATGCTCGAGCTGGCTCAGAGCAAATGTACCGTGGCCTAGTCGGCCGTAGTTCCCTCGGCCCCAGGTATATAGCTCCCCCTCGGCAGTGATGGCCGCACTATATGTGCTTCCACATGCGATGTGCACCACATGCTTCCCAGCCTGTTTTCCAGAGAAAGCAGATATCACCTTAGGCTCTTCCAGAGGCCTGTGGAGAGAAGGGAAACAAATGTGAATGTCCTTCTATGCATGTCCTATTAGTGTTAGCAAAGAAAATAACTATCTGAATCAACCATCAGAGTGCCAAGACAGTTTGGCCTTTCAGGCGCCTTATGAAATAATAAAGGAACATAGAATTCAAACACCCAACACTTCCACGATTGATCGTTTATTGGGCACCTAATGCCAAGCATGGCATCCGGCAGGAATATCAAAACAGGTCTGTTAAAGACTCGTACAATCAAGTCTAGAGCAGCTTTGTTCATAGTGGTCCAAAACAGTGACCCATCCATAGACAGACCACTTAGCAACAGGGACAAAGCAACTACTGACACATGCAACAACTTGGCTGAAGCTCAGGAACTCTGCTAAGTAAAAGAGCCAGGAACAAAATACCACATAGTGATAGAGGGCAGATCAGGAACTGGAAGCAGAGAGCAGGGTTTGACTGCAAAGGGGTCCAAAGACAGTAGCAGGGGCATCAGAAATGTTCTCTCAGTTGTGGTGGTTCCCCAACTGCATGCATTTGCTGAAACCCATCAAATTGTACTAACAATTGGATTTGTAAACCTCATACCGGTGGTTAAAATTTACACATTTGTTAAATAAATGAGGAAGGAATGAAGGAGCAAGGTTACTAATCACACTCCAAACTATATTTTACAAATAAAAATAGGAGGCAATAAGGATTAATTAGGGAGAAATCTTAGTAGATGGCTCTTCACTTTCAAAACCAGCAAAATGCCCTATGCTTATAATCCAGCATATGTATACTATGATTGGTAACACCCAACTCTACCCTCTCCAAAGACATGGTTTACTGACTTTGTGACCCACTATTCTGCAAAATAAATAAATGCACACAAAAGCATGGGCACATATAGGCACAGGGAGAGCTGAACAACCCTACTCTGATACCACTTATCCCTCCTGTTCAGCTCAAGTTTCAACCCCCAAGTTTCCCTCCAATTCCTACCATCTCCACTGATCTCTTTTCCTTCCCTCAATTTCTCAAGCAATGGACAAGTTATTTAATCTAGCATCTAGCACTTAATCTCAACTGAGTATAATTTTATTACTAGTTTTTTTGTTAATTTAGTACAAATTACAAATAACATAAAAGAAGCAAAAAACTAATGTCCCCAGCCTGTATCTCCATCCTTTCAAGTCCTATGTGCCCCACCCACCTCACCTCCTTTAGTCTGAGAATAACAACAATTCTAAATTCTATAATTAGCATTCCTTTTACCACATTTGTCTGACTCCCTTACAGTACTGTCAAGTTTAGAATACTTCTGCTGAATGCTAACACACAATACACATTGCTCAGCTTTTTTCACAGTTTGAGATTCTACCCGGGGATGTCCATCTCCATCCCACCACAGTGAGAAGGTGCCAGACTCCTCTCCACTCTGTTCATGCCTCTAATCCCCTTGAAATGGGGGTGCATCTTCAATTTTAATCTAGGGCCAAGTTTTTCTCTACCAGGCTTCCCACTCAAGCCAGCAACATATAAAAGGGTTCCTACCACTCTGTGGCAGCTGTGGGAACTCTCCATTTTTACAACCCTGCATTTAGAACAACCATTTTGTTTTATTCCTGCTCTCTCACAATAATCAAAAGCTTCCACAAAATAGGACATTAAGAAATTACTGAATTTTGTACCTATGAAAATGGAATGGCTTAAGGAAAGGAGGATCTTATCTCTTAGAGACATGTTGAAGTGTTTGTGAATGAAGAAACAAGGGATTGTTTCAATGGGATTTGCTTTAGGAAACTCCACAGTGTGGGGTATTGGTATATATAATTAAAACAGGAACAGCAAAAGCTGGAAGCTTTGAATCTGGGAGAGAAGAACAGGAAGGGCAACTGACGTCATCCTCTGTGCTATGGGCAGAACTCCCATAGCATTACCCAGGGGCTGACATATCTTGATAGCCTTCTCCACCCTAGCCCTACACATCAGAGTAGCTAGAAAACAACCAGCCACACTTTTCTTTTCCATCCTATTTTGGATACAGCAACTCAAAGGGAAAGCATGTCAATTTTAATAATCGACCATACGTACACAGTATCCCCGTGGCCCAGTCGTCCACCATCCCCACAACCCCAGGAGTACACCTCTCCTGTGGCTGCCAGAGCCAGGTAGTGGTGACCATCAGAATGGGCAGCAATCTTCACAATGTTTCTGGAGGCAAGACCCTGGACCAGCTGTGGGGCCTAAAAGGGTAAAAATAGGAAGAAAATTAGTAAGCAGTCCAAGGACAATGAAAACAGCATGACTCTTCTCAATTATGCATCTCATTTTAACAAACTCTCCTTGAACTGAAAGAACATGAGCTTCTGGAGGCTGCCATCCAATCGTCCAGATGCCCTGCCCACTACCAACAGAAGAGTGGGCAGCCTCCAAGTGCTCTGTGACATGACTAGTCCACCTCCACACAATGGAAATTCACAACTCAAGGTGAAAAACACCCCACAAGGCCCAATTCCCTTATCTGTTACTATGTGGCCCCAAAATATACTGAGTTTACATGTGGAAAATTAGTTTACAAATGGGAATCATGATAGGCAATGCGTGTTATTGTAAGGAGCTCCTGATCTTAACAACTAAGAAATTCTGCCCCCAAATTTTGACAATAATGATCTTAATTATTTAAGATTATTAAGTAAGACTAATAAAATACAAGGAACAGATGCTTCTAAATCTTCAGAAATAAAGACTAGAATTCTGTAGCACCTGTAGTAGAAAAGCGCCCACCAAGGGAAGTGATCTGGGCCCCAAAACACCTACCAGCGTGTCACTGTTGTAGGCCTGCGTATACACGCGGCCATTCCTCGACAAGATCAGGAAGCGCTTTTCCGCACAGGCGATCTGCGTGACCCCCAGGTTGGCAAGTCCTTCACACTGAATTGGACCAATCACATTGGCATAGTATTTCCATCCTATTAACCCCCACCCTATGACTTCTTGCAATGATCCCTGTAAGATAACAAGGTAAGTAAACATCTTCTTTAGGGTGGCAAGAATATTTTTCTTACTCAAAAGAAAGAAAAATTTATGCTAACACTGAGATACCATAGGATAAAAACAAAGCATGTAAAGAATGAAGCTGATCTAAAATATCAAAATAAGTCATAACATTCCATATTACCTCAGTTAACAGGTAAGATGAAGTAACTGAACAGGTTATTATTCTTCCACAGCATTTCATTTTAACAGAAACCATTAAAAAGTAATATAAGTAGACATTAAACATATTTTAAAATGCTCAGATCGTATCAGGTTACCATTTTTGTCGTAACAGGAAGAAACCTGAAAGCCTAAGCAAGAGGCTGGGAGACAAGTATCCTACTGTTGGTATGGGTGAGAAGGATCAAGTTGTATGTGAGCTATTTTGTGATAATCAGCTAATGTGTCCACCCATATCAGGTCAATCAGTGGCGCATGCATACGTGCAAACAGAACAAACGTACAAGGCTAGTCACTGCAGCAGTACTTGAGTAGCAAACTTCTGGCAACACAGTGTCCATCAAAAAAATCATGATAGATCCATACATGGAATACTGAGTTGCTTTAAAATAAAGAAAGAAGTTCTGTTTATTAATAGAGAAAGCTCCTCAGTACATACTGTATAGTGAAAAAAACAAGCTATGACATGCTACCACTAATGCTAATACCAGAGATATTGAAAGGATATGTAAGAGACTAGAAAAGTGAAAAGCAGGTGCAAAACCAGGCAGATGAGGGGACAGGGAGGAGAAAGTAATGGTGTCTTTGCACTTAATTTTGACTTCTGAACCATGTGAATATATTTATTTGGAAAAAAAAATGATGGTCAAATGAAATAAATATAAATCATGTTAAAAATAAAAAGTTAGAAAAACCTGGATTCAAATCCAGGATTATTCTGTGTGACCCTGGCAAAATTAACTGCCACTCCAAATGGCAATCTTCTCATCAATACAGTGGGACAGTGTTGTGATGCCAGATGCAACTGTGTGTGTGAAGTCCTCAGGGGGCCTGCACTGGCAGGCTCTTCACACATGTAGATTAGTGTTATCACTGCTCTGAGTAGCATCAAGACAGCCTATGGCCTAAGCTCCTAGTGTACAAAAAAAGCGCTGGAACCTCCCTGAGGAAGGCAGGACAGCATGTGGTTGTTCGGATAAAGGAGCGCTCTCTGGGGACACATCTCCTGAATCTGGAACCTGGGATGCTGGATTGGGTCCTAAAGTCCTGTATACCTCAGCTTGCTCATCACTCGCTCTGACCACTGACAACACTTTAAAGTGTATACATGTTTAAAAGCTGTAACCAGCTCCACCCCCAATACCAGAGAAAGTGTCTCCATATTGGCACAGAGTGAGAATCTAGGAGTGCTACTAACTGTAGAACATACAAAGAACAAACACTGCTATCTCACATACCTTATGAGACGTTGGTGAGCTACACAGAGGTGGCATACAGGGAGTAGCCAGACGGTCTAAATGGGCCATGACAACAACCGCAGTTTGTCTTAAGTCAATGGCAAGTTCATTGTCTTGTGGAAGAGTAAGGTACCTCAGGAAACTCTCATTGGGGCTCAAAGGACCAGACAAAAGCTACAGAAGAAAAGTAAACAGGCTTCTTGAGAACAGAGGAAAAATTAAAGTAACATAATTAGCTCTTAACCACTCTTTATATTTTGGTAGTCACAGTTATGCATTATCTGTAAACCTACTCCTTTTGGCCATCAAATGAGAAGTGCTGCTGATCCAGTGACACTACACATCCATATGTCTACACACTTGCTGTAAAACTACACACAGCGGTGCCTGCACATTTCCAGGTACGTACTCCACACAGGTCAATGACATGGCCCAGCCACCCTGCAGGCTCACCCCTCCAACAGCCCTCAGAATACAGAGCAAGCTTCCTAGGAACACAGCACTGCACCTCAAACTGGCTTTGCAAACTGAAAACCAAAACCACTTATTTTAACCTAAATGCCACCCACCCTGGAGAAAACCTAATATTACACATTAAGTAACAAATTTCATTCTTTTCTAAAGGCAGAATGGCCTTATTCTCATTAAAGACTGCCAAGTGATAGAAAAATTAACTTTATAATGGAATAGCTGCCTTTCCAGAAAAGACCTACAAGATCAAACTCTTCTAAAAAGAAGCAGTCCCACAAGTTCATACCGAGGACCCAGGCAGGCCCTCCTCTGCCACCAGCCTTGCTGTTCTAGGACTAAACACAGTGATGACTTAGGTGACATGCTCCACACAATGCCCCGCATACAGGAAGGTCCAAGAAAGTAAGCCACTATTTTCAATGCTCTTTTTCTAATATGTATTTAAAAGTGTGCATGTCAGGGGCACCTGAGTAGCTCAGTCAGTTAAGGGTCCAAATATTGATTTCAGCTCAGGTCATGATCTCGGTGTTGTGAGATTGAGCACCCCGTTGGGCTCCGTGCTCAGTGGGAAGTCTGCTTGAGACTCCCTCCCTCTCCCTCTGCCCCTCCCACCCTGCACACGCACTGTCTCTCTCTCATAAATAAATAAATCTTAAAAAAAAATAAAGGGTGCATGTCAGACTTAGCTCTGTGCTGCAATGCAGCTGGCACTCACCGATCCGAGGTCTTCTCCATAAATGGCATATGGAGGAACATGGAGGAGAAAGATTTACCTGACTTCTCTAGGCAGGGTCAAAACAAATGAACGTTAACCACTAGGCAACTACACGACCTCATGGTAAAGCACATTCTCTGAACCAGACACGCACTCCATCCCACACCAACTGAGCCTCAAACCCTTGCGATGCCTCTCCACATTATCACTGCAAGTACCCATAAGGACTTGCTTTGACTCTCACATTTTGTTCCTGAAATTCCAGTTGTCAGAATTTTTACCCATTTTCATGCCTCTTACTAAACTAACTCCTTCATGGAGATGAGCACACCTTCTTTATATCTTCCACGGCATCTTAAACTCACTCCCCATCACAGCCAAAGCACAGCCAAAGCAAATTTCCAGGCTGCTAGAAACACACAAGCACTAAACCCACAAACATGAAGGGCTCAATGGCTCCAGTTCAGCAGAAAGAAAACTGCATGGTCAAAGAGCAGCAGAGGAATCTCTCTAAAAGTACAAGTTGATACATGTCAAGAAATACATTCTTCCTGCTAAGTACACACAATCCAGAACACAGACACAGAGGCCTCATGCTCCCATGATATTCTACCATATCAAGTGAAACTCACTCCATGACATCTCTACACCTGTCCCACATCTGACTGACTCTCTCCCCTAGAGACAACTACTGTCACAGACATGCAGTCTGGTCTGTTTATAAAAGTCTCTTTTTTTTTTTTTTTTAAGATTTTATTTATTTATTTGACAGAGAGAGACACAGCGAGAGAGGGAACACAAGCAGGCGGAGTGGGAGAGAGAGAAGCAGGCTTCCCGCTGAGCAGGGAGCCCGATGCGGGACTCGATCCCAGGACCCTGGGATCATGACCTGAGCCGAAGGCAGACGCTTAATGACTGAGCCACCCAGGCGCCCCAAAAGTCTAACTCTTTTAGGATAACTGAATCAAGACAGCTACTTAAATGCAAAATCTTGTTACGATACTTACGTGAGTGTCACCCTCTGTATGAGGGGCATCTTTACTGCAGATGATGCTCTGGAATCTTTGCAACAAAGGGAGAAGGGGGGCGCTGGTGCCCTGGGCGGACCGCTCATTGTCAGTTTCCTGGGTCCCACTGTCCCACAGTTGAAGCAACAACAGGATGGCAGATAACATTTGGCTGAAAGAGAAAACATCTTTATTCTCTAGCAAAAACAGATTAGCTTTTATTGCCATGGTCTGCCAAAAATAAAAGCAGGTTATGTAATTAAATAGAAGAAATACTTTATATTCAAAAGGATACCACTAAAATAATACCATGAAAATAATCCTTGGCAGTAAAATCACTGAATCAATGCCAAGATTTTAGCAAAAGATATCCACATATAAAACCAGTTAAGAAACTCAAACAGCACTTTTCTTTTTTTAAAGTAGGCTCCACACCCAGCATGGAGGCCAACCCAGGGCTTGAATTCACGACCCTGCGATCAAGACCTAAGCCGAAATTAAGGGTCAGACGCTTAGCCAACTAATCCACGCAGGCACCCCTCAAACAGCACTTTCTAAAGGGAACTTCTAGGACCTTAATTAATGGAATAAAAATCATTATTTGAGGAAAATTAAAAGAAAAAAAAAGAACAGCTCCTAGACTACTAGAAAGTTGAACATAAAAAAAGGAAGTGAAGAAAACCTAAGTGTACCCAGGTTTGAAAGAAGAGAAAGTCCTGGGATATGGTTCTTGATTATAGAAGAACACCACATGTTTTCTACAATCATAAATGATTCAATGAAATGCCATAAAATGAAACAGATGTTCAGATACAGAGACATTTCCCTGAAATGCTCCCAGCCTGAGGCACCCCTCACCTCAGCGTGCCTCTCTGCACAGCCAGCTCTAACAGGATGGCCAGGGCCAGGTGCTGGTCCTGAAGGGGAATGCTTCCCGGCCCTTTGGTACCAGGCGTTCCATGAACATCCCTGAAATGAAAGCAGAACAAAGTAACATGAGAGCTTAAGACAGCATGTATATTTTTAATATTTAGAATCAAGTTTCTGAGACTTACTACTCAAATTTAGTAAGAGATTTTAAAGCATACAATTAATTTGTAAAGATATTTTCTTATTGAAAGAATTAATTCAGATACTATGACTACATTAGAAAACATTCCAGTTTCCATAGCATAAAATTATTTTTATCATTATTCAAATCATGGGTAGAAAAATGTTTAGATATGTTTCCACTTTCAGTGACATGTGGAATATCCACATCCCTCTATGGAAGTGGAGAAACATCAATTTCTAAAACCACCTGGCAAATATATGCAAAATGTTATGCTTATTTTTATCTCTGACCAAAGAAATATTTTAACTTGTCCCCAATAATAACAAGTCTTCTTAACCCAAGATGGGGAAGGGAGGACCTTCTGACATCACCATTACAGTTGAATTTTGAAATTATAGTTGACCCTTGAACGAGTTTGAACTGCACAGGTTCACTTATACACAGATTTTTTTCAACATATATATATATATGCATTGAAAAATTTTTTGGAGATTTGCAATAATTTGAAAAAACTCACAGATGAACCATGTAGCCTAGAAATACCAAAATTTTAAGAAAAAGGTAGGTAGTATAATAAGAATACAGTAAATAAAAATATAACATAAAATACGTTAATCCACTGTTCAGGTTACCAATCCACAGTATGCTATTAGTTTAGTTTGGGGGGAGTCAAGTGTTATATGTGGATTTTCACCTGTGTGGAGACTGGCACCCCCAACCCCCTAATATTGTTCAAGGATCAACTGTAATTCCAAGCCTATTTTCAGGGCTCCCAGTCCTAAACCTTGTTGCAATGCCTTCATCAGCATTCTAGGGAGCTGAACTCACAGTCTGTTGTCATAGAGACCACAGGTATCCCTGCATACTGGAAGGGGCACAGGAGTGACCTCTGGCAAAAGGAATGAGAAAACACTCACTTTTCTTTTAATTATGTCCTTGTTGCTGAATTATGTCTTGAACACATACATTTTCTTTAAATTTAAAAACTCTTAACAAAAATACATTGCACCCAAGATCAGAGTTCATGGCTTTCCTTACCGAAAAATGATTCACCTTTAAAAATTTTTTTAAACATTTTGATCTTGAGTAGTTGTTTAATCCCACATTGTCTATTAAGACAACACCCCTCACTCAGAATGGTAGCATCCACATTCTCACTGAGAGGCCCACAATAGGTGCTCAAACACTTTATGAATGACTAATTCCCAAATCATAAAATATCTGAAAAAAACACATTACAAAAGCATCTTTCATTTTCTACCTGATTCAATAGGATAGCAGCTTCCTGGGTCTAATCAGAATATCAAAAGCAAATATTTGAAAACCTAAAAACCAAGATCTAGAATCAAAGAGTTGAGGATGGGCTGGAAACACATACCACAAACCTTATGCTCTAAAGAGAAGATGAGACGAGACTTTGAAGCATGTTGGAACCATTCATGTATTAAGATGTGAAAAGAAAGAACTCACCCTGTCACGACAGACCTGAGGAACCTGGTTGCTCTCTCTACCACCTCCAGCCACACAGAGGACACCGTGCTCTCATCAAAGAGTGAAGCCTCAGGCAGGGCTCTCAAGGCATCCAGGGACTCCTGTAACAGCTCACTGCAGAGATCCGCATCCTCCCCTGGGCACACACATGCATCAGAGAAGTCCACCCAATCCTCAGGCAGCACTGACAAGTAAAGCCCTCCCCACTTTCCCAGAGGGACCTCCTACCCCACCATATGAGAGGATGCCACTGTCACATTTTCAATCCCTCACTTTCCTCTCAACGAGATACTCCAAGAACTCAGTCAGTTCTTTATTTTATGACTCTCCCATGTGCAATTCTAACTTCTTGTTCTAGGAAATAAATCAGCATTGATGCACACTGCAGTGGTTTACCTGGAATATATGCACATATACACTTTTTCTTTTCTTTTTTTTTTAAGAGAACAGTCCTGAAAAATCAAACAGACTGAAGCCTCTCATTCTACAAACAAGAAAAATGAGGCACAGAGAGCATATGGGATCGGCCAAGGGCATGTGGTGGCAGAACTGAGAAGACAATCCAAGTCTTCCGATGTGGGGAAAAAGAACACTCTGGGCCCACATACCTGACCGCCAGGCCCTGCGTAAGAAGGCAAAGGCAAAGGAGAGAGCTGCTCGGGATCCAACTCTCGCAAGTCCTTCCACTCCTTTGCCTGTGGGCCGGGAACTGTGGACAACACACATGGGAGTTGGGTTAACTGGTCAGTCAGAGGAATGTGCAAATACCAAAATAAAATAAGTAACATGGAAGGATTTGTACAAAAAAATATGATCAATAGATTTCTTTAAACAGCAGGATGACAATGTGTGACTTTTAGTTTCATATATAAAAACTTTTATCAAATGTCCTTTGTAAAGGAGTTTTCTCTTTAAGAAAAAGACATTTAGAAAGAATTTTAAATGACCTGCAGAATGTTCACAAAATAATCTCTGGGAGGTGATCTTATGAGTCAGGGAGACACATGGTGAACAGAAAATAAACAGATAAATACATAAATGGGAGGTTAAAGGTCATGTAGTAAAGAAAAGGCAGGTGAGGGGGTTGAGGAACACACAGAGAACAATACGACAAATGCC
Source organism: Eumetopias jubatus (assembly GCF_037043125.1). Taxonomy (NCBI): domain Eukaryota; kingdom Metazoa; phylum Chordata; class Mammalia; order Carnivora; family Otariidae; genus Eumetopias; species Eumetopias jubatus. The sequence continues at coordinate 145,668,420 of NW_028274813.1, forward strand.
TGAGACTGCACCCATCCTGCTTATCCTCTCCTGAATTTAGTACTTATCATTCTCATGTGTCTTTTAAGGTTTTTACTACTTATATTGTAGAGTTAACAAATATGCATGTTTAAAGAAGTTATACAAATGGCATACCATAAAAATCATTCTTAAAAAAAACCTAGAATATAAAAAGTGTACAACACAAACTCCATCATGACTAGCAAGTAATTTTATTTTCAACTTTACACTGCTGAGTATTTCTACTATACACCGTATTCTTCAAACTTACTAAAGTTTGCTTTCACAATCAGGGGGAAATGCTATTTAAAAAAATGGGTAATGATATGGAATGACTGTCCGAAGATATAACATCAAGTAAAATTAGCAGCAAAGAACGTGGGGACCCCACAGAGGCAGCTAGTATGCATACATCTATGAATCTTGAGCTTTAGGAGGGGAGCTCATGAGGAGACACAAAAAACCTTAATTAGTGACTGCCTCTAATAAGGGGACTGAGTTCCTAGGAGACAGGAATAAGGAAATTTAAACTTGATTTCTGCATGAGAAATATAGTGGTCTTTAAGACAGAAAGCACACATGCTGAGTCTATTCAGATGAGGTAGGAGGAGCCCTCACCAGAAAAATGCTTCAGGAGAAACATGAAACCGGGGTTTCCCTCAGGCAGTCATAACCTTGGCCCTAGAGAAAGAGCCCAACAGTTCTAAATCTGTACAGTGTAAGAATTGCTAAATCTTCAGTAAGTCACTCTCTATTTTACAGATACTCAAGAAAAAAAAAAATACAAGTAGCTTGGACCCACGCCCATCCACACCAGTCAACTATCCAACCCATTGCTAGTTGGTAAAACCCACCACTATCCAGTAAGTTGAGAAATGAGGAAAATAAATCTACAAAAATTTAGAAGATATCATTGCACATTTAACAGAATAGCTAAAACAAAGAAGTAACAACACCAAATGCTAACAAGGATGTAGAGAAACTAAACCACTGATACATAGCTGATGAGACTGTAAAACTGTACAGCTATTCTGGAAAGAGTATAGCAGTGTCCTACAAACCTAAACATAAGACATTGAGAATTGAACTCCAGGGCATTTATTCCAGAGAAATGAAACAGGTTCACACAAAAACCTGTCCACAAATATTCATAGCAGCTTTATTCATAATACTCAAAAACTGTAAATAACTGAGATGACCTTCAATTGATGAATGGTCAAACAAAATGAGGTTCATCCATGTCACAGAATTCTATTATGCAATGATGACACATGTAACTACTTGGAAAAATCTCAAGGAGATAATGCTGATTGAAAAAAGCCAAGGTAACATAATAGACATGAAGAACAGATTAAGGGCTGCCAGAGGATAAGGCAGAGGGGAGTGGAAAGGAGGAGAGTGTGGTATAAAAAGACTCCTTGTCTTGTACTCCAACTGTGGCAGTGGTAATAAAAATCCATACCTCTGATAAAATCGTATGGAAACACATGCATACATGCATGCACACACAGAGTTGAGAACACGTAAAACTAAGGAAATCTGACTGAGAGAGGGAATCTGTATCAAAGTCGATATCCTCATTGTGACAGTATACCACAGTTCTTCAAGTGGCTACCACTGAGGGAAAGAAAGTGAAGGCTATAAGGAATCTGTACTATTTCTTACAATTCCATGTGAACCCACAATTATCTCAAAATACATATTTTTTTAATTTTAGGAATTTGTTTGATTTAGTGAAAGGCAGATTCCAATTAATCTGTTAACACTTACATCACCACAAAGGAAAAATCACAGAGAAAAATCAGTTGGGGTCTCATCCACTTCTGCATCTTAGAGAATTCAGTCTCATTCAACAAACACACAGGAGTGCTTACAGAGGCTTAGAATCTACCACCCCCATATGCAGAACCCCTCTCTGATCAATAATTACCACAAAGAAAGGACCGTGCTGCTTGCTCTCACCACATGGGTAGGAATCCTCTGTCGCTTGGTTTAATCTATCTTAAAACTACTATCAAATATAGGACATGTAATATGATTTCAACTAGATTTAAAAAGGAAAAAAAAACATGAAATATGCTAAATTTAGCACTTATCTCCAAGTAGCAAGATAATAAGGTTTTTTGCCCCCCTGCTTCTTTCTGCCCCGGACATTCCATGCTCTATAGGGAATAAAAGTCAGTATTATATTCAAATAAAACCAACTCTTCTTGGGGCACCTGGGTGGCTCAGTCATTAAGCGTCTGCCTTCGGCTCAGGTCATGATCCCAGGGTCCTGGGATCAAGCCCCGCATCGGGCTCCCTGCTCAGCGGGAAGCCTGCTTCTCCCTCTCCCACTACCCCTGCTTGTGTTCCCTCTCTCACTGCCTCTGTCAAATAAATAAATAAAATCTTAAAAAAAAAAAAAAACTCTTCTTGCTACATAAAGTATGAGTTATATCTAGAAATCTTTTAGTCAAGTCTTCTGAGAATAAAACTGTGGTAGACAGCTACTAAAACTTTATACGAGCCTTAAGCATTCTAGTTAATGTTTCAGAAAATCTGCTGATATATACCAATACATTAAAAATGATATGCCTGAAAGAATCTCTCATAATAAAAGAAGAAGAAAATCACATTAGGAAGAAAAAATAAACATCTAAACTAGCTAGGCACTAGGCACTAAATATCATGATCTGACTATTCCCTATCCAGTAGCAAAATAAAACAAAATGAAAAGAACATAATATTCAGACCCCATTTTCAAAAATCTAGACATGCTTATCTACACCTTCACTGGCTTCCACAGCTACTGACAGAAAAGGGTTTTAAAATAATGGCACAGATTATGAAGCATAGTCTGTTAATCTGAGAAAATTAGCAAAGCCATTCTCCAGATTATATGAAACATACAAAAAGGGAAAGCAAGAACAAAATATCATAAGATGAAAAACGGGACTATATTGCAAGTTGTACTTAAACTTTCTAAAACAAAACAGCCTGCATTTTATATTTAGCTGGTATCAGGATTCATTCTTCATTATATTATTACCTTTTTTTGTCCACAGGAGGCAAAGACACACTGCTGCTTTTCCACTTAACTTTGACATTCTCCTGGAAAACAGTTCTATTCAAGGCAATGAAATATCGTTCCAAGATGACCAGCCTCTGCTTGAGTCTCAAGGCTGAAAGGGTAGTAGTGGCTGACTGGATGGCCAGAGCTTGCTGCTCTTTAACCAACACAGAAAGACATTCCTTCAATTCATTCACATCTAGAAAACAAGAGAGGAAAATACCCAAACTCTCAATATCTTGCCTATAGTTTGTTACAATGTTGATAAAATGGATAATAGCAATAATATGTAACACCTGAGTACTTAATATGTGCCAATAAATGGTTTTAAGCACCTTACACATATTGGGTAATTCTCACAGTCACCATCAAGAGGTAATATTGTACATGGATTTTAAGGAGCAGGAAACTGAGGCATACAGAATTTGCTCAAGGTGACCCAGAGGATTACGGCACATGAGACAGACCACTCTTAGCCACCACGGTATGCTGCCTCTCTGAAACACTGTATTAAAGCTTTTAACACAAAATTATAAAGTCAACACCTTTCAGCAGCACATTTCCTACACACAGAAAAACTCTATCCATTATATTCATGTTATATAACCAAACTCAAAATAAAAATGTTTCAGTAAAATTGTCCAGCATACACGATTCATGAAAGGTAATACATTTACTGGAATATTTTGGAGGAAGATAAAATAATTACAGCTGACCCTTAAACAACACAGTCAAGCTACACAGGTCAACTTATACACACATTTTTTTTCAATAAATATATTGGAAAATTTTTTGGACATTTGCAACAATTTGAAAAAACTCACAAGCAAATCACAAAGCCTAGAAATATCAAAAAAAAATTAAAAGTTAGGTATGTCAGGAATGCACAAAATATATGTAACTACTACTCTATCATTTACTACCATAAAACATACACAAACCTATTATAAAGTTAAAATTTATCAACACACACAAAAATACTTACAGCCCCTAAAGGGTTGAAAAAATGTAAATAAACCTAAAGATGCAGTATTAAATCATAACAGCATAAAATTAACCACAGTACATACTTAATGTAATGTACTACTCTTAAAATTTCATAACCACTCCCGTTGCAATTGCAGTGAGCTCAAGTGTTGCAAGTATCCGCTTAAAACACCACTAGATGCTAATCATCTCCACATGAGCAGTTGTCTCCAGTAAATTGTGTACTGCAGTAAAAAGTGACCTCTAGTAGTTCTCATAACCTTGAATAACACCATGGGAGCCATACATAGTGCCACTAATGATGCCAGACATGTTCCCAAGAAGCAGAGAAAAGTCATGACATTACAAGAAAAGGTTGAATTGTTTGATAAATACCATAGATGGAGGTCTGCAGCTGTGGCTGCCTGCCATTTCAAGATAAATGAATCCAGTATAAGAACCAATGTTAAAAAAAGAAGAGGAAATTCATGAAGCTGACACAGCAGTCACACCAGCAGACACAAAAACACTGTACTTTCTGCAAAATACCTTTTTATATAGTATTGAAAATGCAGCTTTTATGCGGGTGCAGGATTGCTATGAGCAAGGAATACCTATAGAATTCTTAATCTCATGAAACAAACTGAGGGTTGCTGGAGTGGGGGGCAGTGGGAGGGATGGGGTGTCTGGGTGACAGACATTGGGGACGGTATGTGTTATAGTGAGCGCTGTGAATTGTGCAAGACTGTTGAATCACAGATCTGTACCTCTGAAACAATACATTATATGTTAAAAAGAAAAAAAGAAGAAGAAGATAGCAGAAAGGGAAGAATGAAGGAGGGGGAGGAATCGGAAGGGGAGACAAACCATGAGAGACTATGGACTCTGAGAAACAAACTGAGGGTTCTAGAGGGGAGCGGGGTGAGAGGATGGGTCAGCCTGGTGATGGGTATTAAAGAGGGCACGTTCTGCGTGGAGCACTGGGTGTTATACGCAAATAATGAATCATGGAACACTACATCCAAAACTAATGATGTAACGTATGGTGATTAACAAAACAATTAAAATTTAAAAATTAAAAAAAAAAAGAAAGGAATACCTATAGAGACTCTAATGTGATTTGAGAAAAAGCGAAGTCATTATATGATGACAACCTAAAGCAAAACGAAGATGAAGATCAAAAGCTGGAGAATTTAATGCCAGTAAGTTGGTATGGTAATTTCAGAAAGAGATTTGGCTTAAAAAAAGTCAACAGGAAAAGCAGCTTCTGCCAATCAAGAGGAAGTAGACAAGATTCCAGATGCCATTCAGAAAGTCACTGAGGAAAAAGAATACATGCCTGCACAGGTTTTTAATGCAGATGAAAGTGTCCTATTCTGGGGGGAAAAAAATGCCACAAACAGCATTTATTACTAAGGAAGAGAAGTGAGCACTAGGACTTAAAGCAGTCAGGGATAGACAAACTGCACTGTTTTGTGCAAATGCAGTAGGTTTATGATCAGGACTGCCCTTATCTATAAAGCTGCTAATCCCTGAGCCTTGAGGGGCAAAGATAAACACCAACTGCCAGTTTTTTGGTTGTCCATCAAGGCCTGGATGAGAACCCTTTTTCTGGAAAAGAAAGGGAAATAGTAACAAGAAAATACATGAAAGTATAAATCTCACTGGAAAGAAATATAGAGTAAAGGTATGTGATTAATCACTTACAAAACTGGCATAAAGGTTAAAAGACAAGATTAGTAAAAATAACAACTACAATAACTAAAAGATACACAAGACAAAAAGGTATAAATTATGACATCAAAACATAAAGCATGGGGATGAGGGTAAATATTTACAGCTTTAGAATGCTTTCAAACTTATGTTGTTACCAACTTAAAATAGACTTATAAATATGTAAGCCTCATGCTAACCATAAAACAAAAACCTATAGCAGATACATAAAAGATAATGATAAAGAAATCTAAGCATAACAATAAAAGAAAGCCATCAAACCACAAAGAAGGAAAGAGGAGAAAAAAGGAACTACAAATCAGCCAGAAAACAATTAACAAAATGGCAATAAGCACATACCTATCAATAATCAGAGTACATGTAAATACAGAAAATTCTCCAATTAAAAGACATGAAATAGCTGAATAGATTTTTTAAAAAAGTAATATCTATATGCTGCTACAAGTGATTCAACTTCAGACATAAGGACACAAACAGACTGAAAGTGAAGGGATGAAAAAAGATATTCCATGCAAATGACAACCAAAGCAAAGTGGGTGTGGCTATACTTGTAACAGACAAAACAGACTTAAAATAAAGACTGTATAAAAGCCAAAGAAGGGGCGCCTGGGTGGCTCAGTCGTTAAGCATCTGCCTCTGCCTCAGGTCATGAACCCAGGGTCCTGGGATCAAGCCCGACATCGGGCTCCCTGCTCAGCGGGAAGCCTGCTTCTCCCTCTTCCACTCCCCCTGCTTGTGTTCCCTCTCTCTCTGTCTCTCTGTCAAATAAATAAAAAATCTTAACGAAAAAAAAAAAAAAAGCCAAAGGAAAAAAAAGCATTACATAATGATAAAAAATGATAAAAAAAAAATAGTCCACCCAACAGAAGATATAACATTTATAAATATTTATGCACCCAACACAGGAACAAATAAATATATAAAGCACATCTCAACAAACCTAAAGGGAGAAAAAAACATCAGTAGAGTAACAGCAGGGGACTTTAATAGTCTACTTTCATCAAATCAATAAGGAAATATCACCTTAAACTATGTATCAGACCAGATGGACTTAACAGATATATACAGCAACAGAATATACTTTCTTCTCATGTCAACATGGAAATTCTCCAGGATAGATCATATTTTAGAACACAGGGAAAGTCTTAATAAATTTAAGAAGGCTGACATCACATCAAGCACCTTTTCCAACCAGAATGGTATGAAACTAGAAATCAATGACAAGAAAACTTGAAAAATCACAAATACTTTGGAACTTAAACATGCTACTTGGCAACCAATGGGTCAACCAAGAAATCAGAAAATACCTTGAGACAAATGAGAAGAAAAATACAGTATACCAAAACTTATGGGATACAGCAAAAGCAGTTCTAAAACAGAAAGTCATTGTGATAAATGCCTATATCAAGAAACAAGATACATCTCAAATAATCTAACTTTACACCTCAAAGAACTACAAAAAGAACAAATGAAGGATAAAGTTAGTAGAAGGAAGGAAAAAAACAAAGATCAGAGAATAACGAAATAGGTAATAAAAAGACAATAGAAAATATCAATGAAACCAAGAGCTGGTTCTTTGAAAAGATAAACAAAATTGACAAACAGGTAGCTAAAGTCACCAAGAAAAAAAAGAGAGAACTCAAAATCAGAAATGAGAGAAGAGATGTTACAACTGATACTACAGAAATACCAAAGATCATAAGAAACTACTATGAATAATTATATACCAACAAACTGCACAACCCAGAAGAAATGGACAAATTCCTAGAAACATACAACTTTCCAAGACTGAATGAGAAAGAAACAAAATATGAAAAGAAGATTTAATCAGTGATAAAAACCTCCCCACCTGTGCAGCTCAGTCAATTAAGCATCTGCCTTTGGCTCAGGTCATGATCCTGGGGTCCTGGGATCAAGTCCCACATCAGGCTCCCTGCTCAGCGGGGAGCCTGCTTCTCCCTCTTCCTGCTGCTCCCTGTTTGTGCTCTCTCTCTCTGTCAAATAAATAAATAAAATCTAAAAAAAAATCCAGAAACAGATGGCTTCACTGGTGAATTCTGCCAAAGACTCAAAGAAGAATTAATACCAACCCTTCTCAGACTCTTCCAAAGAACTGAGGAGGAGAGAACACTTCCTAATTCAATTTATGAGACCAGAATTACTGATATCAAAGCAAAATAAGGACACTGCAAGAAAAAAAATAGTTACAGGCCAATTTCCCTAATGAACATGCACACCAAAATCCTCAGCAAAATATTAGCAAACTAATTTTGTCAATACATTAAAAGGATGCTACACCATGATCAACTGGGATTTATTCCCAGGGATGCAAGGACAGTTCAATACCCACAAATCAATCAACATAATAGACATTAACAAAACGAAAAATAAAAATCATACGATAATTTCAATAGATGCAGAAATAAGCATCTGACAAAATTCAACATCCATTTAAGATAAAAGCTCTCAACAAAGCAGGTATAGACAGAATGTACTTCAAAATAATAAAGGCCATATATGACAAGCCCACAACTAACAATGACTTAACACTGAAAAGCCGGAAGCTTTCCTTCGAAAATTAGGAACAAGACAAGGATGCCCACTCTCACCACTTTTATTCAACATAGTATTAGAAATCCTAACCAGAACATTTAGGCAAGGAAAAAAAAAGGTAGAAAGGAAAAAATAAAACTGTCACTATTTGCAGATGACATGATATATAGAAAACCCCAAAGACCATAAAAAAAAAAAAACTGTTAGAGCTAATAAACAAATTTGGTAAAGTAGCAGAACACAATTAAGAAGGGCACTTGAAGCAATGAGCACTGGGTGTTAAATGCAACAGATGTACCACTAAACTCTACCTCTGAAACTAATAATACATTATATGTTAATTAATTGATTTTAAATTTAAAAAATAAAAATAAATTTTAAAAAAGCAAAATACAAAAATCAGTACACAAAAATCAGTACACAAAAATCTGATGCATTCCTATAAACTAATAATGAACTATCACAGAAATCAACAATCCCATTTATAACAGCGTCAAAAAGAATAAAATACCTAGGAATAAATTTAACGAAGGAGGTCAAAGACCTGTAAAAAGTATAAGACACTGATGGAAAAAATTGATGATGATGCAAATACATGGAAAGATAATCCATGCTCATGGACTGAAAGAATTAATATTGTTAATATGTCCACACTACTCAAAGCAATCTACGGATTCAAAATTCCTATCAAAATTTCAGTGGCATTTTTCACAGAAATAGAATGATCCTAATATTTACATGGAACCACAAAAGACCAAATAGCCAAAGCAATCTTAAGAAAAAAGAACAAAGCTAGAGGCATCACACTCCCTAATTTCAAACTATGTTACTATGTTGTGGTAATCAAAACAGTATGGCACTGGCATAAAAAGAGACACATAGCTCAATGGAACAGAATGGAGAGTCCAGAAATAAACCCACACACATATGATCAATTAATTTACAACAAAGGAGCCAAAATATACAGTGGGGGAAGGATAGTCTCTTTAATAAATCATATTGGGAAAACTGGACAGGCACATGCAAAAGAATGAAACTGGACAGCTATCTTACACCACACACAAAAATTAACTCAAATGGATTAAAAACTTGAACATAAGACCTGAAACCATAAAAATCCTAGAATTCGACATTGGTGGTAAGCTTCCTCACATAGATCTTGGCAATGATTTTTTTCAATCTGACAACAAAAGCAAAAAAAAACAAGTGGGACTCAACAAACTAAAAAACTTCTGCATAGCAAAAGAAACCATCAATAAAACGAAAGGCAACCTACCAAATGGGAAAAAATATTTGCAAATGATATATCTGATAAGGGATAAGTGGTTAACATCCAAAATACGTTAAAAAAAATTCCTACAACTCAATAGCAAAAAAAAAATCCAATTAAAAATGAGAAAATATATACAGTTTTCAAAGAAGACATACAGATGGACAACAGGTACATGAAAAGGTACTCAACAACATTTATTAAGTAAATACAAGTCAAAACAATAATTAGATATAACCTCACCTCTTTAGAATGGCTAGTATCAAAAAGACAAGAAATAACAAGTGCTGGTTAAGATGTAGAAAAAAGGGAACACTTGTGCACTGTTGAGAATTTAATTGGTATGGCCACTATGGAAAACAGTAAGAAAGTTTCTCAAATTTAAAATAAAATTACCATATGATTCAGAAATTCTACTTCTGGGTATTTATCTGAAAAAAACAAAAGCACTAATTTGAAAATATATATGCACCCCCATTTTCAGCATTATTTACAATAGCCAAGAAATAGAAACAACCTAAATGTCCACTGACGGATGGATGGGTAAAGAAAATATGGTATATATACACAATGTATTATTATTCAGACATAAAAAAAAAGAAATTCTGCCATTTGTAACAACATAGATATGAACTTTGAGGGCATTATGCTAACTGTAATAAGTCAGACATAAAAAGATAAATACTATAGGGGTGCCTGGGTGGCTCAGTCACTTAACTCAGATGGTTAAGCATCTGACTTTGGCTCAGGTCATGATCTCAGGGTCCTGGGATCAAGTCCCGAGTTTGCTTGTCCCTTTGCCCCTTCCCCTGCTCATGCTGACTCTTTCTCAAATAAATAAATAAATAAAATCCTTTTTTAAAAAAGATAAATACTATATGATTTCACTTGTATGTGGAATCTAAAAAACAAAACAAAACCAACAAATAGAACCAAGTTCATGGATACAGAGAATAGAGTGGTGGTTGCCTGAAGCAAGGGGCGGGGTGGTTGAGGGAGTAGGCAAAATGGATGAGGGGATTAAAAGGTACAAATTTTCAGTTTTAACATAACTAAGTCATAGGGGTGTAATGTTCCAACATAGTGACTATAGTTAATAATACTATACTGCATATTTGAAAGTTGCTAGAAGAGTGGATCTTAAAGGTTCTCATCAGAAAATGAAATTTTCTTAACTATATATGGTGACTGATTGTAACTGGACTACTGTGGTGATCATTCTGCTATATATATATATATATATATATATATCTCAAATCAATATATTGCACACCTGAAATTAAGATGTTATATATCTATTATACCTCATTTTAAAAAAGGAAAAATGAGCAATCACAGGTACCTGTGGGAATGTAACAAAAGATCTAACATTCTTCTCATTGAACTTTGGGTTGTTAAAGAAGGGGGTGGGCTTGAAAAAGTATCCTAAGAAGTTAAGGCTGAAATTTCCCAAATTCAGTAATATGTAAATCTACAAATCCAAGAAGGTGAGCAAATCCAAACAGGATGAACCGAAAAAAATCCACACGAAGACACAACATAATTAAACTAAAAACAAAGAAAGTATGTTAAAAGCAGCCAGAGAAAAACACTTTAACTATGGTAGAATAACAATTCATGTAACAGCAAATTTTTCATCAGACACCATGGAGGACAGCTGAAAGCAACAAAATATTTTTGAAGTGATGAAAGAAAGAATGATCCACCTAGAATCCTAAATCTAGCAAAAATGTCCTTTAGGAATTAAAGGAAAATCAAACATTCTCAAATGAAGGAAAACTAAGAAAATACATCATCAGCAGACCTACACTAAAAGAATGGCTAAAGGAAGTTCTCTACACAGAACAGCAACAATAAAAGGAAAACTGTGGAGCTCAGGAAGGAAGAACACTGTAAATAACACAGGGGTAATACAATAGGCTTTTCTTCATCTCTTGACTTTTCTAAATTATGTCTGAAGCTTTAACCAAAAATTATAATATTGCTAAATGTAGTTATAAATACATGCAACAAAAATATGTAAGGCAATCATATAAGCAGAAAAGGATAAAGGGACATAGAGGGAAGTAAGGTTTCTATATGTCAACCAAACTGGTTAAGTGACACAACCAGGAAACTGCTTAGTTATGTATATATATAATATATTAGACAAATGACTAAAAAGGCTACACCAAAAAATAAACTCAAAAACACTATAGATAAATCAAAATGGAATTCTAAAAAATGGTCAAGTAAACCACAGGGAGGCAGTATAAACAAAACAAAACAAAAATGAAAAAACAGCAAACAGAAAACAGAAAACAGCAGTCTTAAACTCTAATTTATCAATACTTACATGAAATTCAATGCAAAAAGTCTAAATATACCAATTAAAAGACAGACATTGGTAGAGTAGACTAAAAAATATGACCCAACTATATGCTATCTACGAGAAAGTGACTTCAAATAGGCAAATTAAAAGTAAATGCATAGAGGGGTGCCTGGGTGGCTCAGTCAGCTAAGCATCTGACTCTTGATCTCAGGGTCATGAGATCAAGGTCATGCCTTGTGTTGGGCTCCATGCTGGGTGTGGAGCATACTTAAAAATAAAAAAAGTAAATGGGCAGAAAAAAACCAAAAATCATGAAAACAGTAATCAAAAGAAAGCAAGAATGGGTATATTAATGTCAAATAAAGTAGACGTCAGAGTAAAGATAATTACCAGGAATACAGAGCAACATTAAAAAATAAGAAAATGGTCAATCCACCTGTAAGACATAACAATTCTAAATGTGCATGCACCAAACTACAAAAGATGTGACCAAAAAAAACTATTTATATAGTCTTAAGAGTTGGAGACCTCAACATTTCTCTCAACAGCTGACAGAACAAGGAGACAGAAAGTCAGCAAGGATATAAAAGAACACAACAACACCATAACCAACAGGATCTAATCAATATTTAGAACACTCCAGCCAACAGCAGAATATGCAATCATTCACAACAAATATCAAAACAGATCATATCCTGGGCACAAACCAAACCTCAACAAATTTAAAAGAACTGAAATCACACAACGGAAAGAAACTAGAAATCAGTAACAGAAAAATACTGGGAAAATGGCCAAACTCTTGGGAACTAAACAACACACTCTTAAATAATCCATGGGTCAAAGAGGGAAGGAAATAAAAAATATACTGACCTGAATTAAAATACAAATAGAATACATCACAATGTGTGGGGAAAAATGCTAAAGCAATCATGAGAGAAATGGATAGTACTAATCGGGTCATTTGAAAAGTGGAAAACTTTCAAATCAATAAATATAAGCTCCAATCTCAGCAACCTAGGAAAAAACTAGCAAAATAAACCAAAAAGCAGCAGAAAGATGGAAATAATTAAGAGCAGAAACAATGAGAATGAAAATGGAAAAAACAATAGAGAAAAATCAATAAGACAAAGAACTGGTTCTTTCAAAAGATCAATAAACTATCACACCTCTAAGCAGGACTGACAAAACACAAAAAGAGAATAAACATCAATTACCAATATCAAGAAAGAAACAGGATCTACGTACAATTAGAAGCAACGAGGGAACAACTCTACACATATAAATTAGACAACTTAGACAAAATGGACTGATTTCTCAAAAAATACAAACTACCTCAACTCAGCAAATATGAAACAGATCACGTAAACTGCCATACAACTATTAAGAAAACTGAATTCATAACTTTAAGAATCCCAAAAAGGAAATCACAAGGTCCAGATTGCTTCACTGGAGAATGTTACCAAATATTAGGACAGAATTAACATAGATTCCAAACAATCTCTTCTGGAAAATAGAAAAGGAAATACCTCACAATTCATTTTAAGAGACTAGTATTAGCAAAACCAAACAGAGAAAATACAAAAAAAAAAAATTACAGAATATTGTCCTCATGAATACAGGCACAAAATCCTTATCAAAATATTAGTAAGTAGAATTAAGCAATATTTAAAAAGAATTATACATCACCACCAAGTGGTATTTATTCCAGGATTGCAAAGCTGGTTTAACAGTCAAAAATCAGATCCTTCATATTAATAAACTAAATGGAAAAAAAAAAAAATCACATGACAAATCAAGTGATGCAGAAAAAGCATTTGTTTGACAAACCTGAACACTCATTCATGATAAAACCTCTCAGGAAACTGGAATAGATAGGAACTTCCTCACCATTATAAAAAGCATCTACAAAAACACATTAACATTATACTTAACAATGAAAAGACCGAATGTTTTCCCCCTAAGATCAGGAATAAAGTAAGGTTATCCTCACCACTCTTATAAAACATAGTAAAGAAGTTCTAGCCAGAACAATAAGGCAAAAAAATGTAATAGAAGGCACATAGATTGAAAAGGGAGAAATAAACTGATTGTCTATGCAGAAAATCCAAAAAAATTTCCTAGTCAATTCAGCAAGGTTGCAGGACACAAGATAAACATATAGAAATAAATTGTATTTCTATATACTAGCAATGAACACATGGGTATTAAATTATCCAAAAGTTATTTAACAATTTTTTTAATTTAACAATTTATATGGAAAGGCAAAGGACCTAGAATTGCTAGAACAATACGAAAAAAGAAGTGTGAAGAAGAACCAGGCTATCTGATTTCAAGACTTACTCTTAGCTACGGTAATAAAGAGTGTGGTGTGGGCAGAGAGATACACACATGGATTAGTAGAACAGAAAAGACAAACAAGAAACAGACCACACAAGTATACCCAACTTGTTCTTGACAAAGGTGCAGAAGCAATTCAATGGTAGAAAGTTAGCCTTTTCAACAAATGGTGCTGGAGCAATTAGTTATTATAAGCAAAAAAAAAAAAAAAAAAAAAAAAGCTTGACCTAAACCTCACATTGCACACAGAATTTAACTCAAATGGAACAGGAACATATAAGTAAAACATAAAACTACAAAACTTTTAGGAAAAAACATAGGGGAAAATCTTCAGGCTGGTAGGCTAGACAAAGAGGAGGAGAAGAAACAGAGGAAGAGGAGGACGAAGAAGAAAAAGGAGGAGGAGGAAGAAGCAAAATCCGCACTGAACTTTATCAAAATTTTAAAACTTTTGCTGCACTTAAGACACTGTTGAGAGGATAAAAAGATACGCTATGAACTGAGAGAAATTATTTGCAAACCATATATAAGACAAAGGACTAGTATCTGGAATATATGCAGAACTCCAAAAACACAACAGTATAAAGAAAAAGAAAAATCTAACTAGAAAATGGGCAAAAGACATGAACAGGTATTCCACTGAAAAGACAAAGATGGTAAACAGCCACAGGACACTCCAAATTAAAACCACAATGAGGTATCACCACACACCTAACACAATGGCTAAAATTTTTTAAAAAGTGACAACACCAAATGATGATGAGGACACAAAGAAACAGAATCACTCATACGTTGCTGGTAGGGATAAAATGGTGTAGCCACTGTGGAAAAGTTTGCCAGGCCCTCAAAAAATTAAACAGAGAACTTCCACATGATCCACCAATTCTATTCCTTGGTACATATACAAATAATTGAAAGCAGAACTTGGGTATATACACAAATTACTGAAAGCAGAACTTATGTATACTTACACTCATACCAGCATTATTCAAAATAGCTAAAAAGTGGAAGCAACATAAATGCCCATCCATGGATGAATGGATAAACAAAATGCAATATATACATATAATGGAATACTAGTCAACCTTTAAAAAGAAGGAAATTCTGACACATAGTACAACATGGATGAGCCCTGAAGACATTATACTAAATAACGAAATAAGCCAGACATAAAAGGACAAATACTATATGACTGCACTTACACCAGGTAACTAGACTAGTCAAAATCCTAAAGACAGAAAGTAAAATTGTAACAAGTCTCCAGGGGCTAAGAGTAGAGAAGAAAGAGGAGTTACTGTTTAATAAGTACGGAGTTTCACTTTGGGAAGATGAAAAGGTTCTGCATATGGATGGTGGTGGTGATTACAAAACAATGTGAACATGTTTAATGTCCCTGAACTGTATACATAAAAATGCTTGAAACAGTAAATTGTATGTTATGTAGAGTTTACCATAATATGAAAAAATTTTAAGTTAAATTTTTAAGAATTCTATAACAACAACAACAAAAAAATCCATCTACGATATCTAGAAAAGAAGTGCCAGATCAAGCTTTCCAAAGTACTAGAATCTCAGTTCGTAATACCTGGTTGCTTGCCCCATACCCAGCTCTCTAGGATTGATTTGGCCCTACATGCAGGTGCAGGAGTTTCTTCTTCATCTTTTTTCTCTTTGTCATTCAGATCTTCTTTCTTTGTTCCACTTTGAGTATCAACACCATCATCTGGAAAATCAAAATTAAAAAAAATTCTATAAATTCCTTTTCAAAATGTAACATCCACTTGTCAGTCTCTTTGCAAAGTCCCTCCCAGAAATGGAAAGGTTAAGCTACAATATACATCATTAGTTGAATATTTGATGATTAAAAGAAAATTAATATGAATCATCACCACAAGATACAGTGTGATTTATGAAGTAATGAATGGTTTAGTGACCCTTTTAACAAAGAAATCAATGTATCATTCAAATTCTTCTTTGAAGCAGATCTCCTAAAGTATTTCATCAATTTCCTACTACATTTCACAACTAATAAATTTAGTCTTTGATACTACCTAGTTGAATTTCATGTGAACTGCTTTTATCCAGTGATCCCCAATTGCTGTGTCCAAAAGAAGGGAGGATGTGAAATGGTAGCATGATTCAAAAACCATTTTCAACTCTATATATTGCCCAACGCCAGCAACTGAGAACCACTGCTACACAGGACCACTACCACGGACAAAATATAATTCAGGAGCTTTGGGACACACAAAAAAAGCTGAAAACCATGATATTGGGCCACTGACAATTTAAAGTTTCAGTCAAGAACAAATGTCATGGGGGGCGGAGCAAGATGGCGGAGGAATAGGAGACCTAGATTTCGTCTGGTCTCAGGAATTCAGCTGAATAGGGATCAAGCCATTCTGAACACCTACAAACTCAACAGGAGATCAAAGAAGAGAGTAGCAACAACTATCTGAACAGAGAAGCGACCACTTACTGGAAGGTAGGACGTGCAGAGAAGTGAATCCGAGGCGATATTCGGGGGGATAGACGGCGGGGGAGGGGCCTCCGCCGGCCGCTGCTGGCAAGTGCTAGAGCCACGGAGCACAAAATCGGAACTTTTAGAAGTCGGCTCCACTGAGGGACATCGCTCCAGTGGCTAAACGGGGGTGGAACCCTCACGGGACAGTGGGGTCTCAGGACCCTTGGGGTCACAGAAAGACCGGGGGAGCCTGAGTGCGCCAGAGCTCCCAGGTATCAGAGCGGGGAAGCCGGCTGCAGAGACCGAGCCGAGGCGCAGGCTCTGAGCTCGGGGTTGCCATAAACTGTGATCCGCGGCCCAGTCGGGCCACTGCTCCTCCAGCAGGGACCCAACAAGCGGCAAATCCGGGGAGACTCCCCTTCCTTCCCGGGTAGGAGCGGCGCAGGAACGCACGGCAGGGATCTGCTGGGTTTGGAGACTCCACACGGGATCGGGTGCCAGAGATACAAACGCTCGGTCCAGGCCGGGTGAGCACGGAGAGCGGCCGGAGACCAGGGACACGGGAGTGACTGCTTTTCTCTGGGGGCACACTGAGGAGCGGGGCCCCGAGTTCTCAACTCCTCCGGGCGGAGATTGGGAGGCCACCATTTTTGCCCTGGTCCTCCAAGGCTGTACGGAGAGCTTGCAGGGAACAAAAGCTCCTGAGATCAAACCCGAGCAGCTTGCTTAGCCCGGACCGACAAGGGCAGGGCAATTCAGCCTCCGGCAAAGACATTTGGAAACCACAGCAACAGGCCCCTCCCCCAGAAGATCAGCACGAACAGCCAGCAAGCCAAGACCAAGTTTACCGATCAAGGAGAACGGGAGAACTCCAGCACTAGGGGAATACTGCACATAGAATTCATGGCTTTTTTTTACCATGATTCATTAGTTCATCAAACTTAATTTTTGTTAACTGTTTTTTTTTTCTTTTTCTTTTTCCCTTTTTCAACCAACATCTTATCAATCTCTTTTAAAAAAAAAAAAACATTTTTTATTTTTCATTTATAGAGTCATATTTTATCCCTTCATAGTACTTACCCTTATTTTTGGCATATATATATATATATATAAGTTGTTCTCTCTTTAAAATTTTGAGATACAGTTTCTTCTAACAGATAAAAATATACCCTAAATCACTAGTGTATGGTTCTGTTCTAGTCTCTTGCCTGATCACATTCTCTCCCTTTTTTTTTTTTTAAATCTTCTTTCTTTTTTCAAACAACTTCTTATCTTATCAAGTCCTTTTACAAAATCTTTTATAATTTTCATCTTTACAGTCATCTTCTATCCCTTCATTATATCAACCCTTATTTTGTACATATATGTCTTACTTCCTTTAAAATTTTAGGAGGCACTTTTTTCTAACAGACCAAAATACGCCCAAAATCTAGTGTGTGGCACTGATCTATGCACTAGCCTGATCATATTTGATCACATTCTGCTTTTTTTGTATTGTTCTGTTTTTGTTTTTATCCTTTTTCTTTTTTTTTTCTTTTTCTCTTTCTTTCCCTTTCTTTTCCCCTGGTTTCAGGTCTTTTCTGATTTGTATACAGTATATTTCCTGGGGACGTTGTAAACCTGTTAGCATTTTGTTCTCTCATTCATCTATTCTCCTCTGGACAAAATGACAAGACGAAAAAAATCAACTCAGCAAAAAGAACAAGAGGTAGTACCGTCAGCCAGGGACCTACTCAATACGGACATTAGTACGATGTCGGACCTAGAGTTCAGAATCATGACTTTAAAGATACTAGCTGGGCTTGAAAAAAGCGTGGAAGTTATTAGAGAAACCCTTTCTGGAAAAATAAAAGAACTAAAATCTAACCAAGTCGAAATCAAAAAGGCTATTGATGAGGTGCAATCAAAAATGGGGGCACTAACTGCTAGGATAAATGAGGGATATAGAAGACCAAATGATGGAAAATAAAGAGGCTGAGAAAAAGAGGAAGAAACAACTACAGGATCACGAGGGCAGAATTTGAGAGATAAGTGATTCGATAAGACGAAACAACATTAGAATAATTGGGATCCCAGAAGAAGAAGAAAGAGAGAGAGGGGCACAAGGTATATTGGAGCAAATAACAGCAGAGAACTTCCCTAATGTGAGGAAGGAAACAGGCATCAAAATCCAGGAGGCACAGAGAACCCCTCTCAAAATCAATAAAAATAGGTCAACACCCCGACATCTAATAGTAAAACTTACGAATCTCAGAGACAAAGAGAAAATCCTGAAAGCAGCTCAGGAGAAGAGATATGTAACCTACAATGGTAAAAATATTAGATTGGCAACAGACCTATCCACAGAGACCTGGCAGGCCAGAAAGGACTGGCAAGATATCTTCAGAGCACTAAACGAGAAAAATATGCAGCCAAGAATACTATATCCAGCTAGGCTGTCATTGAAAATAGAAGGAGAGATAAAAAGCCTCCAGAACAAACAAAAACTAAAGGAATTTGCAAACACGAAACCAGCCCTCCAAGAAATATTGAAAGGGGTCCTCTAAGCAAAGAGAGAGCCTAAAAGCAGCAAAGATCAGAAAGGAACACAGACAACATACAGTAACAGTCACCTTACAGGCAATACAATGGCACTAAATTCATACCTTTCAATAGTTACCCTGAATGTAAATGGGCTCAATGCCCCAATCAAAAGACACAGGCTATCAGATTGGATTAAAAAACAAGACCCATCCATATGCTGTCTGCAAGAGACTCATTTTAGACCCAAAGACACCCCCAGATTGAAAGTGAGGGGGTGGAAAACCATTTACCATGCTAATGGACACCAAAAGAAAGCTGGGGTGGCAATCCTTATATCAGACAAACTAGATTTTAAAACAAAGACTGTAATAAGAGATGAGGAAGGACGCTATATCCTACTTAAAGGGTCTATCCAACAAGAAGATCTAACAGTTGTAAATATCTATGCCCTGAACATGGGAGCAGCCAATTATATAAGGCAATTAATAACAAAAGCAAAGAAACACATTGACAACAATACAATAATAGTGGGGGACTTTAACACCCTCCTCACTGAAATGGACAGATCATTTAAGCAAAAGATCAACAAGGAAATAAAGACTTTAAATGACACACTGGACCAAATGGACTTCACAGACATATTCAGAACATTCCACCCCAAAGCAACGGAATACACATTCTTCTCTAGTGCCCATGGAACATTCTCCAGAATTGATCACATCCTAGGTCACAAATCAGGTCTCAAACGGTACCAAAAGATTGGGATCATTCCCTGCATATTTTCAGACCACAGTGCTTTGAAACTAGAACTCAATCACAAGAGGAAAGTCGGAAAGAACTCAAATACATGGAGGCTAAAGAGCATCCTACTAAAGAATGAATGGGTTAACCAGGAAATTAAAGAAGAATTAAAAAAATTCATGGAAACCAGTGAAAATGAAAACACAACGGTTCAAAATCTTTGGGATACAGCAAAGGCAGTCCTGAGAGGAAAGTATATAGCAATACAAGCCTTTCTCGAGAAACAAGAAAGGTCTCAAATACACAATCTAACCCTACACCTAAAGGAGCTGGAGAAAGAACAGCAAATAAAGCCTAAACCCAGCAGGAGAAGAGAAATAATAAAGATCAGACCAGAAATCAATGAAATAGAAACCAAAAGAACAGTAGAACAGATCCACGAAACTAGGAGCTGGTTCTTTGAAAGAATTAACAAGATTGATAAACCCCTGGCCAGACTTACCAAAAAGAAAAGAGAAATGACCCAAATCAACAAAATCATGAATGAAAGAGGAGAGATCACAACCAACACCAAAGAAATACAAACAATTATAAGAACATATTATGAGCAACTCTATGCCAGCAAATTAGATAACCTGGATGAAATGGGTGCATTCCTAGAGATGTATCAACTACCAAAACTGAACCAGAAAGAAATAGAAAACCTGAACAGACGTATAACCACTAAGGAAATTGAAGCAGTCATCAAAAATCTCCCAAGAAACAAAAGTCCAGGGCCAGATGGCTTCCCAGGGGAATTCTATCAGATATTTAAAGAAGAATTAATACCTATTCTCCTGAAACTGTTCCAAAAAATAGAAATGGAAGGAAAACTTCCAAACTCATTTTATGAGGCCACCATTACCTTGATCCCAAAACCAGACAAAGATCCCATCAAAAAGGAGAATTACAGAGCAATATCCTTGATGAACATGGATGCCAAAATTCTCGCCAAAATACTAGCCAATAGGATCCAACAGTACATTAAAAGGATTATTCACCACGACCAAGTGGGATTTATCCCTGGGCTGCAAGGCTGGTTCAACATCCGCAAATCAAACAACGTGATACAGTACATTAACAAAAGAAAGAACAAGAATCATATGATCCTCTCAATAGATGCAGAAAAAGCATTTGACAAAGTACAGCATCCTTTCTTGATCAAAACTCTTCAGAGTATAGGGATAGAGGGTACATACCTCAATATCATAAAAGCCATCTACGAAAAACCTACAGCGAATATCATTCTCAATGGGGAAAAGCTGAGAGCTTTTCCCCTAAGGTCAGGAACATGGCAGGGATGTCCACTCTCACCACTGCTATTCAACATAGTATTAGAAGTCCTAGCCACAGCAATCAGACAACAAAAAGAAATCGAAGGCATCCAAATCGGCAAAGAGCAAGTCAAACTCTCACTCTTTGCAGATGATATGATACTGTATGTGGAAAACCCAAAAGACTCCACCCCAAAACTGCTAGAACTCATATAGGAATTCAGTCAAGTAGCAGGCTATAAAATCAATGCACAGAAATCAGTGGCATTCCTATACACCAACAACAAGACAGAAGAGAGACAAATCAAGGAGTCCATCCCATTTACAATTGCACCCAAAACCATAAGATACCTAGGAATAAATTTAACCAAAGAGGCAAAGGATCTGTACTCAGAAAACTATAAAATACTCAGGAAAGAAATTGAAGAAGACACAAAGAAATGGAAAAACGTTCCATGCTCATGGATTGGAAGAACCAACATTGTGAAGATGTCAATGCTACCTAGAGCAATCCACACATTCAATGCAATCCCCATCAAAATACCATCCACTTTTTTCAAAGAAATGGAACAAATCATCCTAAAATTTGTATGGAACCAGAAGAGACCCCGAATAGCCAGAGGAATATTGAAAAAGAAAAGCAAAGCTGGCAGCATCACAATTCCGGACTTCCAGCTCTATTACAAAGCTGTCATCATCAAGACAGTATGGTACTGGCACAAAAACAGACACATAGATCAATGGAACAGAATCGAGAGCCCAGAAATGGACCCTCAACTCTATTGTCAACTTATCTTTGACAAAGCAGGAAAGAATGTCCAGTGGAAAAAAGACAGTCTCTTCAACAAATGGTGTTGGGAAAATTGGACAGCCACATGCAGAAGAATGAAACTGGACCATTTCCTTACACCACACACAAAAATAGATTCCAAATGGTTGAAAGATCTAAACGTGAGACAGGAGTCCATCCAAATCCTAAAGGAGAACACAGGTAGCAACCTCTTCGACCTCAGCCGCAGCAACTTCTTCCTAGAAACATCACCAAAGGCACAGGAAGCCAGGGCAAAAATGAACTATTGGGATTTCATCAAGATAAAAAGCTTTTGCACAGCAAAAGAAACAGTCCACAAAACCAAAAGACAACCGACAGAATGGGAGAAAATATTTGCAAATGACATATCAGATAAAGGGCTAGTATCCAAAATCTATAAGAACTTATCAAACTCAACACCCAAAGAACAAATAATCCAATCAAGAAATGGGCAGAAGACATGAACAGACATTTCTCCAAAGAAGACATCCAAATGGCCAACAGGCACATGAAAAAGTATTCAACATCGCTCGGCATCAGGGAAATCCAAATCAAAACCTCAATGAGAGACCACCTCACACCTGTCAGAATAGCTAAAATTAACAAGTCAGGGAACGACAGACGTTGGCGGAGATGTGGAGAAAGGGGAACCCTCCTACACTGTTGGTGGGAATGCAAGCTGGTGCAACCCCTCTAGAAAACAGTATGGAGGTTCCTCAAACAGTTGAAATTAGAGCTACCATTCGATCCAGCAATTGCACTACTGGGTATTTACCCCAAAGATACAAATGTAGGGACCCGAAGGGGTACGTGCACCCCAATGTTTATAGCAGCAATGTCCACAATAGCCAAACTGTGGAAAGAGCCAAGATGTCCATCGACAGATGAATGGATAAAGAAGATGTGGTATATATACACAATGGAATATCATGCAGCCATCCAAAGGAATGAGATCTTGCCATTTGCAACGACGTGGATGGAACTGGAGGGTGTTATGCTTAGTGAAATAAGTCAATCAGAGAAAGACATGTATCATATGACCTCACTGATATGAGGAATTCTTAATCTCAGGAACAAACTGAGGGTTGCTGGAGTGGTCGGGGGTGGGAGGGATGGGGTGGCTGGGTGATAGACATTGGGGAAGATATGTGCTATGGTGAGCGCTGTGAATTGTGTAAGACTGTTGAATCACAGATCTGTACTTCTGAAACAAATAACGCAACATATTTTAAGAAAAAAAAAAGAAAAAGAAGAAGATAACAGGAGAGGAAGAATGAAGGGGAGTTAGTCAGAGGGGAGACGAACCAGGAGAGATGATGGACTCTGAAAAACAAATTGAGGTTTCTAGAGGGGAGGAGGGTAGGGGGATGGGTTAGCCTGGTGATGGGTATTAAAGAGGGCACATTCTGCATGGAGCACTGGGTGTTATGCACAAACAATGAATCATGGAACACTACACCAAAACAAATTATGTAATATATGGTGATTAACATAACAATAAAAAATTAAAAAAAAAAAGAACAAA
This sequence comes from Eumetopias jubatus, assembly GCF_037043125.1. Lineage (NCBI taxonomy): Eukaryota > Metazoa > Chordata > Mammalia > Carnivora > Otariidae > Eumetopias > Eumetopias jubatus. Next base: position 145,692,020 of record NW_028274813.1, read on the forward strand.
TGTCATGAAACTCCTTACACACAGCAAATAAAGACAAAACCTAACCTTGAAGTATAAATGTGTCCTATCCTAGAAGGCCCTTACTAAATGAATTATTTTTTTTTAAGATTTTATTTATTTATTCGACAGAGAGAGACACAGCGAGAGAGGGAACACAAGCAGGGGACGTGGGAGAGGGAGAAGCAGGCTTCCCACCAAGCAAGGAGCCTGAGGCAATGCTCAATCCCAGGACCCTGGGATCATGACCGGAGCCGAAGGCAGACGCTTAACAAGACTGAGCCACCCAGACGCCCCAAATGAATTATTTTCTAAATGATAAATAGAAATATACATCTAAATCTGTGAAAGAGATTGTATCATATTACAAACAGTAAGAAGTATCTAAAAATAACTGAAACCAACAAGTAACAAATATCAAGAAACTCCTGCAATTTATAAGAGAAATATCAGATATCAAACAGAAGGAATCCCAAATGACTAATGTTATGAAGAGATACTCAAATTCTGTTTAGAAAAATATAAATTGAAACAATGAAATATTACTCTACATTCAGCAAATTGGCAATTGTTAAAAAGCTAAAATATAAGCTCCAAGACAGGATTTTTTTTCCCATTTCATCTGGTTTTGTTCACTGATAAATCCCAAGTGCCTAGAACAACACATGCCAGAAAATAAGCTTTTGATGATCTGTCTGATAATAATGTCAAGTGTCAGTGAAAATGCGGAGCTGAGGACATAAACCTTCAGGCACAGCTGGCCAAGGGGGTAGACTCCACGCAACCAGAATGGAGAGTAATCAGGTGCCTCTGAGTTACATGCAAGGTCCTCTAATCCCTTCCAGGGGCTATGCTCACAGAACTCCCATATAGGCCCACAATTAGGAGGATGCAGAGGACAGAAACCCACAGCAGTCCAATGCACTATGAATACGACTTAAAAATACAGTACTAAATGGCAAAGGGAACAAACTCAGGCTAAAGAACCACACATTCCATTTACACAAACTAAAAATGCATGCACATTAACACTAAAATGTTTCATGATGATACAAACACATTAGAAAGGAAAACATTTTAAAAGATGGATTTGAAAATGGTGTGCTAGGAACCATGAAGCATAATTAACTCAATCCTCAGTTCCTGAAGCTGAAGAAAGGACCTTTACCACTGGTACACTTCATGTGTCCCATTCTTTCAATCTCCTGCCACAGCTATGACTAAGAGTACCTCTCTTATTTACAGAAGTATCCAACTGGGCATTAAATACAGATTTTTTTTTTTTTTTTTTTTTGGTAACATGTTCAAGTCCTAACCTCCAGTACCTATGAGTGTGACCTTATTTGCAAACAGGGTCTTTTCGAGGATGATCAAATTAAGAAGTCATTAGGGTGGGCCCTAATCCAATACAACTGGTGTCCTTACAAAAAGAGGAAATGTGAACACGGATATACACAGAGGAAAGACAATGTGAAGACATGGGGAGAAGGCAGCCATCTAGAAGCCAAGGAGAGAGGTAAAACACAGCCTTTTCTCATAACCCTCAAAAGGATACAACCCTGCTGACACCTTGATTTCAGACCTGTAGCCTACAGAACTGTGAGACAATATGTTTCTGTTGTTTAAGCTTCCCAGCCTGCAGTAGTCTGTTACAGCAGCCCTAGGAAACTAATACAAATACTCCTCCTTAGCACCCTCAGAGATGTCTTCACTGAAGAGGCTTTAGGAACTTCCTCTCATGCCCCCTGGAGTCTCTGGACCACCTACGATGACATGTTGCCTACAGGCTTCAGATGCAAGAAAATGCCCTTCCCAGCCCTGCACTATACATCATTAGAGTGGAAAATTATAGCCATATACTGAGCTTTTCTGAAAACAGAGGCTCCCAAAGACCCTGAGCCTGTAACCCTCCACACCCAGCTCCCCACTATGCTTTGGGTCATGGAAGCAGCATCCCACAAGCTTGATTTAAAAAAAAAAAAAAAAAAAAAAGACCCAATCATATGCCATCTTTAAAAAACTCATTTAATATATAATGATACAAAGCAATTAAAAGTAAATGGGTGGGGAAAATATATACCAAGAAACACTAATCAAAGAAAGTTGAAATGGCTATATTAATGAGACAAAACAAACTCCACAGCAAAGAAAATTACCAGAGATAAACAGGAAAAACATAAATAAAGGGGTAAATTCACCAAGAAGACAAAACAATCTTACACGTGTATGAAACCAACAATAAGGCCTCAAAACACAAAATGAGAACTGAAAAGAAAGACAGACAAATCCACAATTATATTAGAGATATCAACACTACCCTCTCAGTAACAGAACAAGTAGAAAGAAAACCAGCAAGAATAAAGAACTGAACTTCATGATCATCGACCAAAAGGATGCAATCAATATTTTACACATTGAGCCACCCAACTACAGCAGAATATCATTTTTTTTAAGATTTTATTTATTTATTTGACAGAGAGATCACAAGAGAGGGAACACAAGCAGGGGGAGAGGGAGAAGCAGGCTCCCTGCTGCTGAGCAGGGAGCCCGATGCGAGGCTCAATCCCAGGACCCTGGGATCATGACCTGAGCTGAAGGCAGACAGTTAACAATTGAGCCACCCAGACGCCCCCAGAATATCATTCTAAAAAAAAAAATGACACCTTGATTTCAGACCTGTAGCCTACAGAACTGTGAAGTTACATACTGACTATTCAACGAGTCAGACCACATCTTAGGTCATAAAACAAATCTTAACAAATTTAAATGAGTTGATATCAACCACATTAAGCATGTGTCCTCTCCATATGCCATTAAACCAGAAATGAATAATAACAGAAAGATGACTAGACAATGTCAAAAGACTTGCAAATTAAACAACACATTTCAAAGTAATGCACAGGTGTCAGTGGAAATGTAATTAAATATTAAATAAATTTTTTAATTAAATGAAAATACATCAAAATTTGTGGGGTGCAGTCAAAATAGTGTTACAGGGAGATTTGTATTATTAAAAGCTTATGTTAGCAAAGAAAAAAAGGTCTGAAGTCAACAATCTAAACTTCTACCTTAAGAAACTAGAAGGAGAAAAGCAAAATAAACCAAAAGCAAGCAGAAAGGGGAATAATGAAGAGCAGAAATCAATAAAACTGAAAACAGGAAAACAGAAAACAAATCAATGAAACTAAGAGCTGATTTGTTGAAAAGATCAATAAAATTGATAAACCTTGCACAAGACTAGTGGGGAGAAAAAAGACAGTAATTAACAAATATCAGGAATGAAAGAGGGCTATCTCTACAACCTGTGCAGATCTTAAAAGGATAAGAGAATACTACGTCAACACTAAACACAGAAATTCAACAAGTTAGTTGATACAGTCCAATTCCTCAAAAACCACAAACTATCAAAACTCACCCAAGAAGAACTGGGTAAGTTAAACAGTATAATAACTATTCAAGAAATTTACTTCAGAATTTAAAACCTTTCAAAATAGAAACCTCAAGACCTAGAAGGTTTCAATGGAGAATTCTACTAAATATTTACAGAAGAAATTTATACCAATTCTACACAATCTCTTCCAGAAAATGGGAGGAGGAACATTTCCCAACTTATTTTACAAAACCAGTATTACTCTAACACCAAAACTAGACAAACAAGAGTACAGCTGACCCTTGAACAACAAGGGGGTTGGGGTGCCAACTCCCTGCCTGTTGAAAATCCACACATAACTTTGGACTCCCCAAAAACTTAATTACAAATATAGCCTACTGCTGACCAGAAGCCTTACTGATAACATAAACAGCCAATAAACACACGTGTTGTATATGTATTATATATTGTATCCTTACAATAAAGTAAGCTACAGAAAAGAAAATGTTAGGAAAACCATAAGGAAGAGAAAATACATTTACAGTACTGTAAATTACCTGCATAGAAGCAGACAGGCACAGTTCAAACTCATGCTGTTCAAGGTCAATCATACTAAAATACAGCTATAAATAAATACCCCTCATGAACATACACGCAAAATTCTCAACAGAATATTAGTAAACTGAATCCAGCAATAAAGAATAATACACTATAAACAAGAGGAGTTTATCCCAGGAATACAATGCTGGTTCAATATTTGTAAATCAATCAGTGTAATCCCCCACAGAAATAAGAATCACTTAATTTGAGAAACACGACAGAGGATCATAGGGGAAGGGAGGGAAAAATGAAACATGATGAAACCAGAGAGGGAGACAAACTGTAAGAGACTCTTAATCTCAGGAAACAAACTGAGGGTTGCTGGAGTGGAGGGGGCTGGGAGGGATAGGGAGGCTGGGTGATAGACATTGGGGAGCGTATGTACTATGGTGAGTGCTATGAATTGTGTAAGACTGATGAATCACAGACCTGCACCCCTGAAACTAATAATACATTAACATATAGTTAATTTAAAAAAATTTAAAAAAAAAAGAATCACTTGATACTACTGATGTAGATAAGGAATAACGTAAAGATGTCCATTTCTCTTCACCCCTATTTGATACTGTACTGGAAGTCCTAGTTAAGGCAGTAAGACAAGAAAAGATAAAAACTGTTCCTCTTCACAAACTACATGATTGTCTTCAAGAAAATCCCAAGAAATCTACAAAAAAAAAAAAAACACTGCCTAGTGAGTTTATCAAGATCATAGGAGACAAAGTCAATACACAAAAATGTAATAAATAGTATCATCTACATACTATTTTCTACGTAACAGACATAATGCAGAAGTTATACCATGTAATATCAATGTACAGTTGGAAACTAAAAAAATTTTTAAACATTTATAACAGCTCCAAAAGAAGTACTTAGGTACACACTAACAAAAATACAGCACACTTAGGAAATGTATGTTGTAAAGTACAAAATCCTGATGAAAGAAATAAAACACTACCTAAATAGAGATATACTATGTTTATGAAATGAAAAATAAAACATAGTAATGATGTTAACTCTCCCCAAACTGATCTATAGATTTAGCACAATATCAATCAAAAACCCAGCAAGGGGCGCCTGGGTGGATCAGTTGTTAAGCGTACGCCTTCGGCTCAGGTCATGATCCCAGAGTCCTGGGATCCAGCCCTGCATCAGGCTCCTGCTGAGCAGGAAGCCTGCTTGTGTTCCCTCTCTCACTTGTCTCTCTCTATCAAATAAATAAAAAATCTTAAAAAAAGAAAACCAGCAAGATTTTTTGCAGATATCAGATAAGCTGACTTTTTTTTTTTTTTGGTGCCATTAATAAAGGAATAGACACATATCAATAAAACAGACTGGAAAGTCCAGGAATAATCACAAACAAAATGAGTCAATTCATTTTGACAAAATACAAAACCAATTCAATGGGAAAAGGACAGTATTAGAAAAACTGGATGTCCATATGCAAAAATAAAAAAACTTCAACCCCAACCTTACACTTTATACAAAAGTTAACTCAAAATGGACCAAAGATCTAATAATAAAATGAAAAACTATAAAACTCTTAGAAGAAATTATAGAAGAAAATCTTTGTTACCCGACACTAGGCAAAAAAATTCTTAGACATGAGATCAAAAGCACAATCCATAAAAGAAAAAATTAGAAAATACACATTAAGAGAATAAAAAATGAGGTACTAGACTGATGAGAGAAAATATTTATAAATCATGTATCCAAGAAAGGACCTGGAATGAAAATACAAACCATAAAAAATTCTCAAAACTGAACAAAAAGAAAGCAAACAACCTAATTCACCAATTAATAAAAAGATGTAAACAGAAACTTCACCAAACAGGATATAAAGATGAAAAATAAGCACATGAAAGGGTATTCAACATCATTTGCCATTAAGGAAATGCAAACTAAAACCATTGATGAGCTCATCCTACATAATTATAAGAATAGTTAAAATTAAAAGTACTGATAATACCAAGTGCTAACAAGGATACAGAACAGGCACTAACACACAGTGCTGGAGGGAAGGCAAAATGATAAAGCCACTTTGGAAAACAATTTGGCAGTTCTGTATGAAATGAAACCTGCATCTACTACATAGTCCAACAATCACACTACTAGGTATTTATCCTAAAGAAATGGAAACTATATTCATGAAAAATTTGTACAGAAATGTTCATAGCACCATTATTATAATTACCAAAAAAATGGTAACAACCAAAATGTCCTTTAGTAGGTGAATGGATTAATACACTGTGATACATTCAAATTATGGAATAGTACTCAGTAATAAAAAGAACTGTTGATACACACAACAATATGGATGAATCTTAAAGACACAACTAGTGAGTAAATGAAGCCAACTTTAAAATGTTATATAATAGGGATTCAGAGGAAGATGATGGAGGAGTAGGGGACCCTAGTTTCGTCTGATCCCTGGAATTCAGCTAGATAGCTATCATTCTGAACACCTGTGAAATCAACTGGACATCTAAGAAAATAATTGCTGTAATTCTACAGATAGGAAAGTGACCACTTTTTACAAGGCAGGAAGTGCAGAGAAGTCAATCTGATGTGATAAATCAGAAGATAAACTGCGTGGGGAGGGAGCCTCCGCAAGCTGGCTACAGGAAAGTGATATAGCAGTGGAGGCGAAACCAGAACTTATAGAAGTTGGATTGGGAGATGTCCCTGCCTGAAAGGTGCTCAGGTGGCAAAGCGCAAAATCCTAGGTGGGACAGTGTGGTCTCAGGATCCCCAGGGTCACAGAAAGAATGGGGGACCTCAGTGTGGGAGAGTTCCTAAGCATCAGAGTAGGGAAGCCAGCTGTAATCAGGGAGCCCAGGGGTGGGCTTTCAGCTCACTGTTGCCATAAACCCCAAACTGCAGCACGGTTGGGCGACCACTCTCTGAGCAGGGGCCCCGCAAGTAGCAGAACCAAGGTAAGACCCTCCTCCTTCCCCTGGGAGGAGGTGGAGGTGCGTGCCAAAGGAGTCTGCAAAGTTTGGAGACTCAAACCAGAGGCCGGTACCTGTGATAAAAACACTGTCACAAACTGGGTGAACACAGAGTAAGAAGGGAAACCATGGAGACAAAAGTGATTGACTGCTTTTCCCTGAGGGCGCATTGAAGAGTGAGGGCTGAAATCTTTCAGCTCCTGGAGATGGGGCACTGACATTTTTATTTTCATCCTTTAAAGTGGTGGGAAAAGCCTTCAGGGAACAAAAGCCACATGGAGCAATCTGGAGCCACTTATACTGAGCCCGGCCCCCTGGCAAGAGGGGTGCAATTCTGCCCCAGCAAAGACACCTGAGAATCAGCACAACAGGTCCCTCCCCCAGAAGATCAACAAGAAAATCTGGTTAAGACCAAGTTTACCAATTATACACAGAACTGCAAAACTCTAGTTCTACGGGAAAAGAGTATGTAGAATTCATCGTTTTTTCTGATGATTCCTTATTCTTTCAATTTTTTTCTTTATATCTTTTCAAATGATTTCTTATCAACTCTTTTAAGACTTTTTTAATTTTCATTTTTATAGTAACATTCTATCCTTTCATTGTATTTAATTTTATTCCTGTATATATATTTTTTTTCTTTACAATTTAGGGATGTAGTTTTTTCTAACAAACAGACCAAAATATACCTAAGAAGCTAGTGCAATTGCTCTGTTCTGTTCACCTCTCTGACTACATTCCATCTTTTTAAGTCTTTCTTAATTTTTGTTTTAGTTACATTCTATCCTTTCACTGTATTTAATAAGTTATTCTTTCTTTACATTCTGGGATCGAGTTTTCCAACAAATAGACCAAAATACACACAAGATCTAGTGTATTGCTCTATTTGTTCAGCTGTCTGATTATATTCCCTTTTATTATTTTTTTGTTGTTGGTTTCTGGTTTCTTACGATTTGTTTAGTGTATAATTCTCTGGGTTCATTGTTGCTATTTCAGTATTTTGGTATCTCCTTCCTCTATTCTTCTCTGAACAGAATGACAAGACAGAAAAAAATCACCTCAAAAAAAGAGAACAAGAAGCCATACTGACTGCCAGGGACCTAATCAGAATGGAATATAAGTAAGATGACAGAACTAGGGTTCAGAATACCAATTATAAAGATACTAGCTGGTCATGAAAAAAGGACATAAGACACTAGACGATCCCTTCATGGAAAAGTAAAAGAACTAATATCTAACCAAGTCAAAATCAAAAAGGCTATTAATGAGGTGCAATCAAAAAGGGAGGCTCTAACTGCTAGGATAAATGAGGCAGAAGAGAGAATTAGGGATACAGAAGACAAAATGATGTAGAATAAAAAAGTTGAGAAACAGAGAGAAACAATTAGTGGATCATGAAGGGATAATTCAAGAGATAAGTGAACCATAAAGCGAAACAATATTAGAATAATTTGGTCCCAGAAAAAGAGGAAAGAAAGAGAGAGGAGCAGCAGGTATATTTGAGCAAATACACCTGAGAACTTCCTGAATCTGGGGAAGGAAACAGGCATTCAAGTCCAGGAGGGAGGGAGAACCTCTCTCAAAATCAATAAAAATAGGTCAACAACTCAACATTTAATAGTGAAGCTTGCAAATTTCAGAGACAAAAGAGAAAATCATGAAAGCAGCTTGGGACAAGAGGCCCTTAACCTAAAAGGGTAGAATCATAAGACTGGCAGCAGACCTATCCACAGATACCTGACAGGCCAGAAAGGGCTGGCATGATACATTCAATGTGTAAATGGGGAAAATATGCACCAAAAATACTTTATCCGGCAAGGCTGTCATTCATAATACAAGGAGAGATAAAGAGTTTTCAGGACAAACAGAAACTAAAGGAATCTGTGAACACTAAGCCAGCCCTGCAAGAAATATTAAAGGAGATCCGTTAATCCAAGAGAGAGCACAAAAGTAACACAGACCAGAAAGGAACAGAGACAATATATAGAAACAGCGACTTTATATGTAATACAATGGCACTAAATTCATACCCTTCAGCTGTTACTCTGAATGTAAATGTTTTAAATGCCCCAATCAAAAGACAAAGGGTAACAGATTGGATAAAAAAGCAAGACCCATCGATATGTGGTCTGTAAGAGATTCATTTTAGGCCCAAAGACACATCTAAATTGAAAGTGAGGGGGATGTAAAATCATTTATCATGCTAATGGACATCAGAAGAAAGCTGGAATAGCAATCCTTTTATCAGACAAAGTAGATTTTAAACCAAAGACTATAACAGGAGATGAGGAAGGACACTTAATCATTATTAAAGGGTCCATCCAGCAAGTTCTAACAATTGTAAGTATTTATACCCCTAATTTGGGAACAGCCAATTATATAAACTAATTAATACCAAAACTGAAGAAACACATTGATAATAACCCAAGAATAGTAGGGGACTTTAACACCCGACTCACAGAGATGGAAAGATGATCTAAGCAGAAGATCAACAAGGAAACAAGGGCTTTGAATGACACACTGGACCAGATGGATTTCACCGATATATGCAGAGGATTTCATCCTAAAGCAACAGAGGACACATTCCTCTTCAGTGCACGTGGAACATTCTCCAGAATAGATCACATACTGGGTCACAAATCAGGTCTCAACTGGTACCAAAACACTGGGATTATTCCTTGCATATTTTCAGGTGGCAATACTTTGAAACCTGACTCAGTCACAAGAGGAAATCTGGAAGGAACACAGATACATGGAGGTTAAAGAGCATCCTACTAAAGAATGAAGGGGTCAACCAGGAAATTAAAGAAGAATTTAAAAAATTCATGGAAACAAAGGAAAATGAAAACACAAATGTTCAAAACCTCCGGGATACAACAAAGGCAGTCTTAAACGAGAAGTATATGGCAATACAAGCCTTTCTCAAAAAACAACAAAGGGGGGCACCTGGGTGGCTCAGTTGGTTAAGCGACTGCCTCCAGCTCAGGTCATGATCCTGGAGTCCTGGGATCGAGTCCCACATCGGGCTCCCTGCTCGGCAGGGAGTCTGCTTCTCCCTCTGACCCTCTTCCCTCTCGTGCTCTCTATCTCTCATTCTCCCTCTCTCAAATAAATAAATAAAATCTTTAAAAAAAAAAAACAACAACAACAACAAAGGTCTCAGTTACAGGGGAAAAGACGGTGGAGGAGTAGGGGACCCTATTCCAACCGGGCCCTGGAATTGAGCTGGATATCTACCAGGCCACTCTGAACACCCACGAAATCAGCCTGAGATGTAAGAAGATAGATCTGGATCTCTATGAATAGAATATTGCAGGCGGTTGGTTTTGAGGTACGAAGCAGGGAGCCGTGATTCTGCAGGCAGATACAAGAAGATAAACGAAAGGGGGAGGGAGCCATAGGGATCCTGCACTGCCAGTGCGGGAAAGCCTCCGGGGCTAGGAACAGGGCACAGACTCACACACCAGTAGAGACACGGAGAGGACATTAGGGCAGCCCACCACGCCCAGTGGAATCTGGACTGGCAGGGCCACACATGCGAACTGGGGGCGGCTGGCAATTTTAGAAGCACAAAAGGCAGAGATGTGCCTCGACCTGGAGGCGAGGACTGGAAGCGCTGCTGAGGGGTGCACAACCCAAGATGCTCCAGTTTATACCAGCAGAGGCAGAAACAGAGATACTATTGCCTGGAGAGCTCATTGAAGAATAGACTGCGATCTCTCTGCTCTGAGGCAGAAAGTTGGAAAGTCTCTTCTGCTCTAACTCTCAGAAGAGACGTGGAAAGCCACCAAGAAAAGCTGCCAAAGAACAAAAGCCCCAAAAAAACGGTTTTCACTGAGCCCATCCCCCACCACAGGGGGCAGGGCAACTCTGCCCAAACAGAGTTGGCTTAGTAACAGCACAGCAGGCCCCTTCCCCAGAAGACAGACTGGGAAAACAAGAGGCCGAAAGCCCCAAGGTCCCTATAAAACAGGTGTATCATACTTGGGTTGTGGTCAATAATTCAGACTCTGTACATTCCCTCAACCACCCCTCAACAGAATGACTAGCAGGAGGAACACCCAAAATAGGAAAGACTCAGAGACTGTGATTTCTGCCACAGATTTACAAATGGATACAGATATAACCAAGATGTCGGAAATGAAATTCAGGGTAGCAACTCTGAAGACAATAGCTAGAATGGAGAAATTGATTGATGGCAACATAGTCTCTAAGGGCAGAAATGAAAGCTGAACTGGCAGAACTTAAAACTGCTATCAATGAGATCCAATCTAATCTAGATACTCTAACAGCTAGGGTAAAAGAGGAAGAAGAATGAATTAGTGATCTACAATACCAATTGATGGAAAAAAAGGAAAAACAGGAGGCCTGGGAAAAACAGCTTATAATCCATGAAAACAGAATTAGAGAAATAAGTGACACCAAAAAACGTTCCAATGTCAGAATTACTGGGATCCGAGGGGGTGGAGAGAGAGAAAGGACTAGAAGATATACTTAAGCAAATCATAGCTGAGAACTCCCCTAATCTGGGGAATGAAACAAACATTCATGTCCTAAAGCCAAAGAGGACGCCTCCCAAGATCAAGAAAGACAGACCAATGCCCCTGCATGTAATATTAATACTGGCAAATCTTAGAACCAAGTAAACCATCTTAAGGGCAGTTAGGGGAAAGAGATTCCTTACGTATAGAGGGAGGAACATCAGAATAACATTAGACCTATCCACAGAAACCTGGCAAGCCAGAAAGGGCTGGCAAGACATATTCAGGGTACTAAATGAGAAGACCATGCAGCCAAGAAAGAATATTTTATCCAGCAAGGCTGTCATTTAGAATGGATGGAGAGATACAGAGCTCCCAAGACATGCAGAAACTGAAAGAACATGTGACCACTAAGAAGGCCCTGCAAGATTGCACTACTGGGTATTCACCACAAAGATACAAATGTAGGGATCCGAAGGGGTACGTGCACCCTGATGTTTATAGCAGCAATGTCCACAATAGCCGAACTGTGGAAAGAGCCAAGATGTCCATCGACAGATGAATGGATAAAGATGTGGTATATATACACAATGGAATATTATGCAGCCATCAAAAGGAATGAGATCTTGCCACTTGTAACAACGTGGATAGAACTGGAGGGTGTTATGCTGAGTGAAATAAGTCAATCAGAGAAAAACATGTATCATATGACCTCACTGATATGAGGAATTCTTAATCTCAGGAAACAAACTGAGGATTGCTAGAGTGGTGGAAGGGTGGGAGGGATGGGGTGGCTGGGTGATAGACATTGGGGAGGGTATGTGCTATGGCAAGTGCTGTGAATTGTGCAAGACTGTTGAATCACAGATCTGTACCTCTGAAACAAATAATGCTATATATGTTAAGAAAAAAAAAAAGAAGCTAGCAGGAGGGGAAGAATGAAGGGGCGGAAATCGGAGGGGGAGACGAACCATGAGAGACGACGGACTCTGAAAAACAAACTGAGGGTTCTAGAGGGAAGGGGGTGGGGGGATGGGTTAGCCTGGTGATGGGTATTAAAGAGGGCACGTTCTGCATGGAGCACTGGGTATTATGCACAAACAATGAATCATGGAACACTACATCCAAAACTAATGATGTAATGTATGGTGATTAACATAACAATAAAAAATTTTTAAAAAAAGAAGGCCCTGCAAGAAATATTAAGGGGGGTTCTATAAAAGGAGAAACACCGGAACAGTGATATAGAACAGAAATTTACAGAAACCATCTGTAGAAACAAGATCTTCACAAGCAACATGATGACAATTAATTCATATCTTTCAATAATCACTCTCAATGTGAATGGCCTAAATGCTCCCATAAAATAGCACAGGATTGCAGATTGGATAAAAAGACAGGACCCATACATATGCTTTCTACAAGATATTCATTTTGAACCTAAAGATACATACAGACTGAAAGTGAAGGGATGGAGATGCATCTTCCATGCCAACGGACCTCAAAAGAGCTGGGGTAGCAATTCTTATATCAGACAAATTAGATTTTAAACTAAAGACTGTAGTTAGAGACACAGAAGGACACTATATCATTCTTAAACGGTCTATCCAACAAGAAGATTTAACAATTGTAAATATCAACACCCCCAACATGGGAGCAGTCATCTACGTAAGCCAACTGTTAACCAAAATAAAGAGTCATACTGATAATATGTTAATTGTGGAAGACCTCAATACTCCACTCTCAGCAACAGACAGATCATCTAAGCAGAAAATCAACAAAGAAACAAGAGCTTTGAATGACACACTGAACCAGATGGACCTCATAGATATATACAGAACATTCAACCCCAAAACAACAGAATACTCATTCTTCTTGAGCGCACACGGAATTTTCTCCAGAATAGACCACGTACTGGTCACATATCAGGTCTCAATTGATACCAAAAGACTGAGATTATTCCATGCATGTTCTCAGACCATAATACTTTATTTTTTCTTAAAGACTTTATTATTTATTTGACAGAGAAAGACACAGCAAGAGAGGGAACGCAAGCAGGAGGAGTGGGAGAGGGAGAAGCACGCTTCCTATTGAGCAGGGAGCTAGATGCAGGGCTCAATCCCACGACCCTGAGATCATGACCTGAGCCGAAGGCAGACACTTAAAGACTGAGCCCCCCGGGCGCCCCTCAGACCATAATGCTTTAAAACTAGAACTCAATCACAAGAAAAAAATCGGAAGAAATTCAAATACGTGGACACTAAAGACCGCTCTGCTCAAGAATGTTTTGGTCAACCGAGAAATCAAAGAACTTAAACAATTCATGGAAACCAATGAGAACAAAAACATATCTGTCCAAAACCTGTGGGATACTGCAAAGGTGGTCCTAACAGGGAAATACATAGCCATCCAAGCCTCACTCAAAAAAACAGAAAAGTCCCGAATTCACCAACTAACTTTACATCTTAAAGAACTAGAGAAAAAGCAATAAACGATGCCTAAGCCACACATTAGAAGAGAAATAATTAAGATTAGAGCAAAGATCAATGAATTAGAAACCAGAAAAACAGTAGATCAGATCAACGAAACTAGAAGCTGGTTCTCTGAAAGAATTAATAAGATCGAAAAACCACTGGCCAGACTTATCCAAAAGAAAAGAGAGAGGACCCAAATTAATAAAATTATGAATGAAAGGGGAGAGATCATGACGAACACCAAAGAAATAGAAACAATTATTAGAAAATATTATCAACAACTATAAGCCAATAAATTAAGCAACCTGGAAGAAATGGATGCATTCCCGGAAACCTATAAATTACCAAGACCGAAACAGGAGAATAGACCAATAACCAGTAACGAGATTGAAGCAGTGATCAAATACCTCCCAAAAAACAAGAGTCCAGGGCCTGATGGATTCCTTGGGGAATTCTACCAAACATTCAGAAAAGAAATACCTATTCTCCTGAAGCTGTTTTAAAAAACAGAAACAGAAGGAACGCTTCCAGCCTCATTCTATGAGGCCAGCATTACCTTGATCCCCAAACCAGGCAAAGACCCCATCAAAAAGGAGAATTTCAGACTGATATCACTGATGAATATGGATTCCAAAATTCTCAACAAAATCCTAGCTAATAGGATCCAACAATACATTAAAAGGATCATCTACCACGACCAAGTGGGATTTATCCCCGGGATGCAAGGGTGGTTCAACATTTGCAAATCAATCAATGTGATAGAACACATTAAAAGGAGAGAGAAGAACCATATGGTCCTCTCAATTAATGCAGAAAAAGCATTTGACAAAATACAGCATCCTTTCTTGATTAAAACTCTCCGCAGTGTAGGGATAGAGGGAACATACCTCAATATCATAAAAGCCATATTACAAAGAGCCCACAGCAAATATCATTCTCAATGGAAAAACCTGAGAGCTTTTCCCCCTAAGATGAGGAACACAACAGGGATGTCCACTCTCACCACTGTTGTTCAACATAGTACTGGAAGTCCTAGCCACTTCAATCAGACAACAAAAAAAATAAATAAAGACATCCAAATCAGCAAAGGAGTCAAGCTCTCACTCTTCACAGGTGATACGATACTCTATGTGGAAAACACAAAAGACTCCACCCAAAAATTGCTAGATCTCATACAGGAATCCAGCAAAGTGGCAGGATATAAAATCAATGCACACAAATCAGTTGCATTTCTATACACTAACAATGAGACAGAAGAGAGAGAAATTAAGGAATCAATCCCATTTATAATTGCACCAAAAATAAACCTAACCAAAGAGGTAAAGGATCTGCACTCTGAAAACTATAGAACACTCATGAAAGAAATTGAGGAAGACACAAAGAAATGGAAAAACATTTCATGCTCATGGATTGGAAGAACAAATATGGTTAAAATATCTATGCTACCTAGAGCAATCTACACATTCAATGCAATTCCTATCAAAATACCATCAACATTTTTCAGAGCTGGAACAAGGAATCCTAAAATCTGTATGTTACCAGAAAAGACCCCGAATAGCCAAAAAAAAGTTTAAAAAGAAAACCAAAGCTGGTGGCATCACAATTCCAGACTTCAAGCTCTATTACAAAGCTGTCATCATCAAGACAGTATGGTACTGGCACAAAAACAGACACATAGAACAGAATAGAAAACCCAGAAATGGACCCTCAACTCTATGGTCAACTAATCTCCCTGACAAAGCAGGAAAGAATATCCAATGGAAAAAAGACAGTCTCTTCAACAAATGGTGTTGGGAAAATTGAACAGCCACATGCAAAGAATGAAAGTGGACCATTTCCTTTCACCATACACAAAAATAGACTCAAAATGGATCAAAGACCTAAATGTAAGACAGAAATCCATCAAAATCCTAGAGGAGAGCACAAGTAACAACCTCTGTGACCTCAGCCACAGCAACTTCTTGCTAGACATGTCTTCAATGGCAAGTGAAACAAAGGCAAAAATGAACTACTGGGACTTAATCAAGATAAAAAGTTTCTGCACAGCAACGAAAACAGTTGACAAAACCAAAAGACATCAACAGAATGGGAGAAGATATTTGCAAATATCAGATAAAGGGTTAGTATCCAAGATCTATAAAGAACTTATCAAACTCAACACCCGAAGAACAAATAATCCAATCAAGAAATGGGCAGAAGACACGAACAGACATTTCTCTAAAGAAGACATACAAATGGCCAACAGATACATGAAAAAAAAGGTTAACATCACCCAGCATCAGGGAAATCTAAATCAAAACTACAAAATACCACCTCACACCAGTCAAAATGGCTAAAATTAACAACTCAGGAAACAACAAATGTTGGCAAGAATGCGGAGAAAGGGGAACCCTCTTACAATGGTGGGAATGCAAGCTGGTAAAGCCACTCTGAAAAACAGTATGGAGATTCCTCAAAAAGTTAAAAATGGAGTTACCCTAGGACCCAGCAATTGCAATACTAGATATTTACCCAAAGATACAAATGCAGTGATCCAAAGGGGCCCCTGCACCCCAATGTTCATAGCAGCAGTGTCCACAATAGCCAAACTATGGAAAGAGCCAAGATGTCCATCAACAGATCAATGGATAAAAAGATGTGGTATATATATGCAATGGAATATTACTCAGCCATCAAAAAAAGGTATCTTGCCACTTCGCAGTGATGCAGATGGAACTAGAAGGTATTATGCTAAGCAAATAAGTCAATCAGAGAAAGACAATTATCATATGATTTCATTCATACGTGCAATTTAAGAAACAAAACAGAGCATCATAGGGGAAGGGAGGGAAAAATAAAACAAGACAAAATCAGAGGGGAGGGAACCATAAGAGACTTTTTTTTTTTTTAAGATTTTATTTATCTATGAGATAAAGCCAGAGTGACAGCGAGCGAGCACAAGCAGGGGGAGTGGCAGAGGAAGAGGGAGAAACAGGCTCTCCACTGAGCAGGAAGCCCGATACAGGGCTCGACCCCAGGACCCTGGGATCATGACCTGAGCCAAAGGCAGACACGTAACCAACTGAGCCACCCAGGCACCCCAACCAAAAGAGACTCTTAATTATAGGAAACAATCTGAGGGTTGCTGGACAGGAGGAGAGAGGGGAATGTTATGGGTAACTGAGTGAGGGACAATAAGGAGGGCTCGGGATGTAATGAGCACTAGGTATGATATAAGACTGATTGATCATCACTAAACTCTACTTCTGAAACTAAAAAAACTATATGTTACTTAGTTGAATTTAAATTAAAAAAAAATAGGGCGCCTGGGTGGCTCAGTTGCTTAAGCAACTGCCTTCGGCTCAGGTCATGATCCTGGAGTCCCGGGATCGAGTCCCACATCGGGCTCCCTGCTCAGCAGGGAGTCTGCTTCTCCCTCTGACCCTCTTCCCTCTCGTGCTCTCTATCTCTCATTCTCTCTTTCTCAAATAAATAAATAAAATCTTTTTAAAAAATAAATTAATTTATTTAAAAAAATAAAATTTGAAAAAAATTAAAAATAAAAAAATAAAATGTTATATATGTATCATTCCATTTATATGACAGTTCTCAAAATGGCAAAACCACAGTGATGGACAACAGATGAGTGGTTTCCAGGGATCAGGTGTTGGGGGAATATGTGACACAAGGAGCAATAGAAGAGTGTTTTCTAAGGATGATGAAACTGTTCTGAATCATGATCACAGTGATGGTTACCTGAACCTATATATGTGTTAAAATTCATTGAACTGAACACCTAAAAGGAATAAACTGTACCATATTAATTTTAAAAATAAAAGCTCTTTAAATGGTTTTCCCTAAAACTACAGTAAAATTTCAATTAAGTTCAATAAACATGTTACTTACCACACAGCACATCAAAGCACCATGGTAAACACTTGTATACAAAAGAAAAAAAATACCTTCTATAGCCCTAAAGAATCTCTAGAAAAGACGTATCACATACACAACTAATCAGTACAAATCTGGGTTTGGCAAGGGTCCTGAGTCAAGTATCAAGGAGCAGGGAGGACAGCTGGAAGAGAGTCTGGAAGCAGCATTTTCAGGCAAAGAGCTGGGTCCTGAAAGCTAGAGCAGCATATGGCCTTGGGCCAGTAAAACATGAGGAAATGTATCACGAATGAAGGGAGAATGAGTTTGCATCTGCAATAGATAATCGTCTACCTTAACCAGAAAAACTAAACACAAATATAAGTCAGTCTGATTTATTTAGCCCCTTATTTTAACCTAATAACATAGAAAGTGTGACAACAAAGTAGAATCTTAAGAAACAAGATATATGGGCACCTGGGCGGCTTAGTCAATTAAGTGTCTGCCTTCGGCTCAGGTCACAATCCCAGGGTCCTGGGATCGCTTCCTGCATGGGGCTCCCTGCTCAGCGGAGAGTCTGTTTCTTCCTCTGCCTCTGCTCCTCCCCACTGCTCATGCACCCGCACTCTCTCTCTCTCAAATAAATAATTAAATTACATTAAATTAAAACAAGATATATTTAATTCAAAAATCATATCCCAAAATAGGACATTAAGGGGGGAGCAGCCAATGGAAAATGAAAATAAGCTGATGTGAACTAGATAAGACTACATAAGAGTACCTAGCCAAACAACATTATACTTTTTAATCTTTCAAACAACCTTTCAAGGAGGCAGGCTTTGCTGCCTCTAGTTCACAGATGTAGAAACTGTGCTTCACAGAGTAGGTCCTAGCCAGAGAAATAGAGCTGGGATAGAACACATTGCTGGCTCTAACTGCTAGGCCCTATTCTACCCGGGGAATAGAGCCAGGGGCCAACTCCAGCTCAAGGCTGGTTTGTGTTTGACCTAAAAGCAAAGATTTTATGTTTTTAAATGATTGAAAAATAATCAAAAGAATAATAATAGTTTGTACTATGAACATTATATGAACTTCACATTTTAGTGTCTGTTAATAAAGTTTTATTGGCACACTGCCACATCCATTTGCTTAGTTTTATCTATGGATGCTTTGGCACAACTGTAGGGTCCCATGTTACCACACAGTTGTGGTCCACAAGGCTTCAAATATTTGCTACCTGACCCTTTACAGAAACTTTGCCAACCCCTGCTCTACACCATTCTACAAATTTTACAAATAAGAATAAAAATTCTCTTTTTAAAGATTTTATTTTTATTTATTTATTTATCTGACAGAGAAAGAGACAGCGAGAGAGGGAACACAAGCAGGGGGAGTGGGAGAGGGAAAAGCAGGCTCCCCGCTGAGCAGGGAGCCCAATGCGGGGCTCAATCCCAGGACCCTGGGATCATGACCTGAGCCGAAGGCAGATGCTTAACGACCGAGCCACCCAGGTGCCCCAAAAATTCTCATTTTAAAGTTGATATACTGGTCACATAATCTCTTGTCCAGGTTGAAAAGCTTTGTTTGACAGTCACCAGGAAACTGACAAGAAGCATCATTAAGCGCATGTAACATTTTATTCTCAGAAGGATAAATGAGAACATTTACAACAGCAAAGGCAGGATGACATCACTGGAAGTTAAGGAAACAGAGAATAATAATGAAAAATAACTAAAGTAAGAAGAAGAATTAGCATGACCAGTTCAGAGACAACATCACATTAGTTTCAGTATTTGCTCTCCTTTTTATGGATGCAGGGTTCAAAGTTTACAGAGAGAGAATAAACAGAACACAAACTGCCCAAACAAATCACAGAAAGCTGGGGAGAAGGGGAAAGTGGGGAAATTGACCTTCCTAAGAACCCAGAGCAATATACCCTGAGGGGCCACTGATGGGAGAGAGCTCTGCCACATGGTCCCTGAAAATGGAAGTAGGACTAGATGACCTCAGGACTTTAAGACATTCCTGCCCAGTTACAGTGAGGAGGTTTTTACAAACCATCCAAAGTGATTTCCATTCAAATCACTGTGTCTAGGACCTACAGAAGGAGTGCCAAGGGGTGAAGGCTTGGGGCCCAGGGGCAGCAGCAGCCTAGAGGTAGAGACACCTTTTCTGTGTGGCTCCCGCAGGACAGGTAGAAGAGGCATACCTCTAACAGCCCTGGGCATAATCAGGAAGACCAGCATTTCAATGTTCAAGAAGATTCACTTATGTTTTGTTTTTACCTTAATCACTACCTTTAAGAAAGCTTGTTCACTATCATTTGCTTCTCAAAAATAGATTGTAGGAAAAAACTATGGGTAACTAAGCATATTAGTCAGTGTTCTCCACAAAAAGAGAACCAAAAGAATGTGTAGGGAGAGAGAGAGAAAGGGAGAGATGGAGGGAGAAGGCATTTATTTTAAGGAATTGGCTCAAACAATTATAGAAGCCCAAGTCCAAAATCCGCAGGGCAGACTGGCAGGCTCAAGACCCAGGAAACAGTTATGTTACAGTTTGAATCCAAAGACAATCTGGAGGCAGAATCCCTTCTTGTTGGAGGTGGTCAGTCTTTTTTCTATTCAGGCTCTTCAATTGACTGGATAAAGCCCACCCACATTATGGAGAGTAATCTGCTTTACTCAAAGTCCATGGATTTAAATGTGAATCTCATCTAAAACACACCTTCACAGAAATACCCAGAATAATATTTGACCAAATATCTGGGCACCGATACATAACTATCGCACTAAGAGTCCCAATTAATCAAATACTAGTTAAAAAAGAGATATTGTATATGTTTTTGTATGACATTGAAATTTTTTTCTTTTTATAAAGAAGTACAATTTTAAGAGATTTTAGCTATGAAAACTTTCTAATAGAACACAAACACAGAAGTGGCCATTCAAAGATACAGTACAGTATCTATTATGTCTATCTCATTATTAGTAATGTAATACAATTACAAACAATTTAAAGGTTTTAGCAGCAGATTAAATACAAAGATGCTGTGTGTTCAACTGACAGGAAAACTTAATTCTCAAGTGAAAGAGGAAAAGTGATCCAACAAATCAATAATGGGATTTTAAAAGACAGAGAAATAAAATTAAGGAAGAGGATGGGTAACAGTTATGTTACAGTATACAGGATATCCAGTAGGATGGATAAAAGAGTAAAAAAGGCTTAAAGTATCCACCTGAATGACACATAAAAGGGCACTTATCCTCGGCGTCCCATCCTCCTCCAGGGAACTGGTACGACCCTAGTTGGCCTGAAGCTGAGAGGACACACTAACTCACAACACAAATTACTTATTGGATCCCTCCTGGGTGCCACTACTCTGCTCGGTGCTGGGGGTACCATGGTAAAAAAAATACAGCCTGTCCTCACAGGTCATGGCCATTACAAAGTTGTTACAGGAGGGTGAGACATCAATGTCAAGGCACAGCAGGGTGAGAGGATGTGAACAAGGCACCGGGCCTTGGTATGTGATCTAAGGGACCTACCCTGGAAGCTTCTTGAATCTCCCTGTTCTGTTTTCTTCATATCTCTTTTCTTTCTGCTAACACTTTTTTATTGGTTGTCCCACTTAGAATGTAAGCTCCAGGAAAGGAAAGGAGGGGCCATACGTGGCTCATTCACCATCACATCCTACCACCTACAACCACCCTCACTGACAGAGGAGGACCCCGACAAGTTGGATGAGGCTGTGAATCAATGAGCAAATGAATGAATGACCCACATGCTATACAATTCACCGCATCTCCCAGAAGAAAAGTGCTTTTCAAAGAAGTTCCAAAGACTGGTGTGGAGAAGGATCTGAATGGCTGACATGGGGAACAAAGAAGCTACAATTACACAGCACTGCCCAGGATGATCCATGGCCCCAGGTAGCCCACCCACAGTCCACGGGGCCACTAGTCTGGATTGTGCTTCTCACCCACTCACTCATCTCTCCTTGACTCAATTCAGATGGACTCAGGAGGAGTAAATCTACTGATTTCAAAGAAAGATAAACTAAAGTCAAGACAGAGACTGAGGGTTAAACTCTATGATACATTTTTGTACATTTCTCCTAAATTCTGGTATACCTCATATTCTGGAAGACTTTAATTTTTACTTAAAATGAAGTGTATGTTTCATATATGTACTTATATGTCCATATATCATCTCTGGAAATATTCTAAAACTAGTAATATTGCTAAGAAGGAAAAAAAAAGCTCAGGTGTCTGGAGAACACCTGACAGGTGTTCTGTTGGGCAGGAACTCACTCTTTACTAAAACTTCTGTCTAAGCTTTTGAATGCTATAATCTGGGTATCAGTGTCAATATTTTTAATAAGATAAAAATCTAACACTGAACTTAGAAATAAATACATGATATAAAAGATTTGAATTTATTCTTGCTGCACCTCCTCTAATCAAAAACAGGAGTTCAGTCTCTCAGGCAAACATGTCCCTTCACAAGCTGACTTATTTAACATGGGAATATGGACATCATTCACCCTAGACTCAGCACCGGGGACTCACAGGGACAAGAGAACTGATGCACAGACAGGACACTGACGCTTCTGCCTGCACTTAAACACCACTATGAGAATCACAAACTATTAAGTAGCACAGACTGGGAGCCAGATACTGTTCTGTGCACACCATAAATCAACTCAATAATCAACTTCAACCCCATGAAGTAGGTGTGTGTTTCACCAATCCCGAGATGCACCTTTCCCAAAAGTCAGCGTGCCAAATGGGATGCATCAGATTCATGTGCAGTGAATTCTCTCCTGGTGATAAATAATAGCACATCTTACTGTTAAGGCATCTTAAGCTTGTTGAAATGCATTTCTTACCACCCGGATAGTGCACAGAGCATATATCACCCAGAGCCCTAGACTGGTAAGGGCAGCATCACCCCACTGCAGGCCCCAGGGTCTGTGTACCTTACCACCTCACAGTCAACTGCAAGGCCAGACACCAATATGCTGACCAGATTTGTATGGGGTGGATGAGACTATGGTGGAACTTTGGACAATTAAAAATATTTCAGATTCATTCAATGGAAAACCCTATATAGCCAAATAGACCCTTGATATCAAAACCACTATAAGTACCCTTCACTGTGTATGTATATTTTCTTACCTCTGCAAGGAATTATTAACCATGAAGTCTTTTAAATCTAGTGGTACTCCTATTCTGATTCATTTAAAAGAAGTAATAAAGGCTTATATAATCTAATAAAATGGAAATCAAGAATCCACAGAAAATAAAGAGAGAAACTTCTGATACTTTAAATAGTAGCCAACATTTTAAGGAGGAAAAAAAAAATATCTCTCAGAAATGAAAACATTGTGCACTGTTTGTGGGAATGTAAATTGGTACAGCCACTGTGGAAAACAGCATGGACGTTCCTCAAAAAAACTAAAAACAGAACTACCATATGATCCAGCAATCCCACTCCTGGGTGTATATATCTGAAGGAAATGGACTAATTCAAACAGGTATCTCTACCCCCATATTTCATTGCAGCATTATTCACAATAGCCAAGAAATGGAAACAACCTAACAGTGTGTCAACAGATGAATGGATAAAGATGTGGTGTGTCACACACACAATGGAATATTATCTCAGCCATAAAAAAGGAAATCCTGCCATTTACAACAATGGATGATTAGAACATTATGCTAAGTGAAATAAGTCAGAGAAAGACAAGCACTGTATGATCCACTTATATGTAGAATCTAGAAAATCCAAACTCACAGGGAATAGATTGGTGGAGGCCAGGGGCTGCAGGAGTGGGGTAAACGAGGAGATGCTGTTAGTCAAAGGGTACAAACTTGCAGTTACAATAGGAATCAGTTCTGGGGATCTAATGTATACCACAGTGACAATGGTTAACAAAAAAGTTGTGTATACTTGAAAGTTGCCAAGAGAATAAAGATTAAATGTCCTCATCACACACAAAAATACAATAATTATGTGATTGAGGTGTTAAGCAACCTTTAATCATTTCACGATGTATGTGGGCATTCAAATCATCACACTGTACACCTTATTAACTTACACAATTTTAATATATCAATTATATTTCAATAAAGCTGAGGAAAAGAAAAAATCTCTTAGAAACTACTAAATTAGAAGCACCTTTACACACAGAATTCAAATTCACATAATCCCGGTGAACCCCTGCAGAAATCAGACTGACTGGATTAATTCTGCTTAAAAACAGCTCTAATTCCATTCCCTGATGTGCTACCACAATGGCATACAACAGAGCATATAAGTTTTCTAAACCTTGGGTTTGTTTTCTTAAGGAGGGTCTAGTTAATCTGACTTTTTCTAAATCTCCTATGCAAGTTTTACTCATCAGGTAACCTAACGTGACTTCCACATTTTTAAGATTGTGAAAATGTAAGATTATTGACTCACTCTAATTGAATTAATATAAAAATCTGACAAACTTCTATCGACAAAAATTATGTTGTTCTGTAGTGTATTAGCTTAAAAACAATATTCAATTCTTTCATTAACTTAGAGACACTTGTCCCAATATTAAATTGATTTAATCAATAGCTAATCTGTGAACCCCTGAACAAATGCCAAGAAAGAATTCTAGGTCATCCGCCACCAAGCACAGGTTAATAAATACAAGCACACATACTTTTCTCTCAGATTGCTACTACAATGGCAGGATGCAAAAACAACTTTACAACTTTTTTTTTTAAAGATTTATTTATTTGAAAGAGTGAGAGCACACAAGCAGGAAAAGGGGGACAGGGAGACAGAATCCTCAAGCAGACTCCCGGCCTGGCACTGAGCCTAACGTGGGGTTTGATCCCAGGACCCTGAGATCATGACCTGAGCCAAAATCAAGAGACAGCCACTTAACCAACTGAGTCATCCAAGCACCCCCAACTTTGCAACTCTTTTTTTGCTCATTAAATATGCAAAATTGGGGGGGTCTTATAAGGTAGACTCCAGAGCTCTGCTAAAATGCTCTAACACCTACTTCCCACTTTTTTTTATCTATGGTATAATAAAAATATATATTTGGTCTCAGAGCTCCTAAAACCCTTGGAATTAACCGAGGATAGGCATGTCTTTTGTTATTCTTAACAAACCCATTTCCACCACACCAGAGTTTATACTAATGAGCTGGCTCGGGGTAGGGCCACTAGATAACCTCAGTGTGGGCTGGTCACCAAAAGGACCAGTGATTAGACAGTAAGAGCTGTCAGCCCTACCTCCTGACCTCCAAGAGGGGAGGCAGGCTGCAGATTAAATTATAGAAACTCTTAAACTATAAGACTGGGGAGTTTCCAGGTTGGTGGACACTCAGATGTGCTGAGGGAGTAGGGGGACCAAGAGAGGGCAGAGAGCTCTAAGCCCCTTCCCCTATTCCTTGCTCTATGCATCTTTTCCATTTGCCTGTTCCTGAGTTGTATCCTTTATAATAGCCCAATAAACATAAGTAAAGTGTTTTCCTGCATTCTGTGACTGGTTCTAGAGAATATTGAACCTGAGGGGAGTTGCAGAACCCCTGAATTTGTAGTCAGCCAGGCAAAAATGTGAGAAGTCTGGAAATCCCATTTGGCATCTAAAGTGAAGGCAGTCTTGTAGCACTGAGACCTTAATTCACAGGGCCTGCGCTAACTAGTAATTGTCAGAATTGAACTGAATTCCTAGACACACAGTTGGGTTATGTAGGAGAATTACAGAACTGGTGTGGAAAAACATGTATTTGATGTCAGAAAAAAACACTATCTGAATTAGAAGTTACTTAATTTGGATAAAAGTTGTAAGTAATATGGATAATTGAGATTAAACCAGAAAGAATGTGGCAGAGAAATATAAATATATATGCAAGATGATGAATGTTTCTATCAAGGAAAAAAGATAGCATTTTTGTCTTAAAGAAAAATATCTAGTTATACCAGAACAGAAAGAAGATGGTAAGGGCCAAGTGAGCAGATACAATAAAATGTACAAGATTCCAGGGAAAGTGAACTTTATCTGCCTTGGTTTACAAAACCTGCAAAAATGTGTCAGAATTCACAAAGTTGATCAATAAACAAAACTGTGAGCCTTTTATTACCAGACTGGGCCTCCTCTCTGTAACCACTTTTTCATGCCAGCCTGGAAAAGTCACAGTATAGCCACTCTCTTTCAAGCCCAGGTCAGCCTCCCCTGGAAGCTGTTTGATACCATCTTCCCAGGGTCAGACTCTAAATTTTGAACTAAAAAATCATCAAGGTGTTTTTACATCCAAATGGTCTTTGGCACTTTCCAGATCACCAGAATAACAAACATGGGCTCCCACATCACGGAACTCATGATGAAATGCTCACAAGCAGGAGGAAGGCTGATCATTAAATTAGGTAGAGTTGGGATGTTCCTTATTTCTTCATTAGCTCACCACCACCATTAAAGTTTCCCTATGCTCTAGGCCCATAATATGGGAAGAGCTAGCAAATCAAAAAGAGAAAATTAAGGTGCCTAGATTAATTACATACAAGCAGAATGTTATGTAAACACACACTCTACAGTTCCCAGGACGGTGAGAGGCCCTAGAGATGCAACCATGCCTCACTGCCTTGCTATGTTCTAACCCCCAAGGTGGACAATAACCAAATCCTTACACACAGCCATGAAGCCCACCCTGCCAAGAATTTTAGTCCTGTCCATTCTGATACTGTTGCTAAGTATAATTAATTAACCAGAGCTTTATGTCTTACCTGCTTCCTTCCAAAGTTGAAGGCCAAAAATGGGTCTTTAACAAACAAGAACAAACACAGAGCCTCAGCGGAACTACCAACCCTGTAGGGAACAGACTCCAGCAGAAGCTGACAGCACTCCTTCCAGTACACACCAGGCAGACTCCCAGAGATGGGTTAAGCCCTCCATCAAGGACTCAAGATCCAAAGCAACAAGAATTAATTATGGAGGACAGAATAAAATTATGAGGGAAATCTAATTGCTTTGGAATATGGTTGGGTTTTTTTTAATAGTCTTATTTCCTAAAATAAGGAAAGCCTCATGAGGAGGTTTTCCTTTCCTCTACATCTCTAACTCCCAGTGCAATAGACTGTGCCTGTATAAACAACATGACACAGTCTTTGAAAAGGAAGCCTCATCAGCAGGACTTGGAAATGTGTTAGAAATGCAAATTCCCAGGCCCCATCACAACTCTAAGGAATCAGAGACTCTGGAGGTGGCGACAGCCATGGGTGTCTAACCAAGCCCTCCAGGTGATTCTAATGAACAACAAAGATTGAGAACCCTTGGGCTAGGGATTCAAGATTTAATTCTTTGAGTTCCCACTGCAGGAGAGAGTCTTGATTAATTTTCCTAATATTCGTGGCCCTCGATGCAGTGGCTTTCAAACTTCAGGGTATAAACATGTCACCTGGGGAATGTGTCCACTGCACGAAGAGACATACGTCCCAGGATTTAGATGCCATAGGGCACGTGAAAGAGTACATTTCACTCCAGTCTGGCACAACCCATTCTGCTTCCTGCTCTCTGCTCACTGTTCACTGCTCCCTGTCACCCCTGCACACCCACTCCCAGTTCTGTTTTCCACAGTTCTCCACTTGGAGGCCAGTGCCCACTTCTCTTGTATGACCCCAAACACCACTGTCCCTCGAGCCCAGACCAGGTCTCTGTAACTACTGCTCGAACTTCAACCAACACTCCATACCTAAAATGCTCCCACCCTGCATGTGGGTGACATCACAGGGTTTTTGTCCTCTGTTACACACCCTGGCATATGGGTGCCTTTTTCTGCCCAAATAATCATGACTTACTGTGAGAGAAAGTCCACATTTAATGCTTTTTTACAACCTCCAAGGAAAAGCTATAAAACCAGCTGGAAAGCTGCCAGTCAGCACAGAATATAACGGAAACATTCATGTTCCAAAAAGAAAAAAAAAATCAAAACCTTTCTCTAAACTCTTAAAATTAAAACACATAAAGAGTATAGACTAGACACCACACACATACAAAAACTTCAAAACAATTACAACACTTTTATACGATATGAAGTCATAAGCTCCACAGAACTACAAAACGTTGATCCTGATGTCAGTAAATTACATTTGTAGTACAAGAGAAATAGCAATGAAACTTTCTCAAGAGGCCTGGCTTCAATTTCCAGCTCTGCCCCTGTTACTTGTGCAAACTGTGGCTTCTATCTCTTGGTAGAGTTGAGGATTAAGGGAAATAATGAGAAAATACTTTCAAGAAAAGATATAAGAGCTAAGCAAAGTACTGGGTAATATTATTTCTACTATCTGCATAGACTGAAAAGGTTTATAATAAATGAAACAGCTCATGCTTAAATTCTTCATACAAGGTCAGCCCTAGACAAAAATAAAAAATAAACTTGGCATATCTTTTAGTACCTTCTTTGGCTTTCCTTTTTTTATATACTATATTCCCTCCTGTACCTTCCCTCAAAATAATAAATACAAACAACCTTAAATGGAGTGTTTAAAAAAAAAAAAAGATTTTATTTATTTGAGAGAGAGAGAGAGACAGATAGCAAGAGATAGAGCCCGAGCAGGGGAAAGAGGGAGAAGGAGGCTTCCCACTGAGCAGGGAGCCCGATGCGGGGCTCGATCCCAGGACCCTGGGATCATGACCTGAGCCGAAGGCAGATGCTTAACCAAATGAGCCACCCAGTTTAGGGAAATGGGGTGTTAATAGAAACATTCACTTGAAAAAGTATAAGACTATAATCCAGTCTGTTTTTTTGTGCAGCAGGCCCCCAAAAATAAACACAAAACCGTACTACCGTACTATTAAAAAAGAAAGACAGCTTTCTTTCCTCATCAGCAGGGCCAGTAAACTCTACATGTGATTACAAAAGAAAATAAGAAAGCTTATCTCAGGGGAAGCAGAAATTATTAGAAGCCACTATTTCCCAGAAATAAGCCACTAAAGGAGCGAGCTTAACAATAAAAACCCATCCTAGGATGGTTGTTTGTGGAAGAAAGAAACCAATCCTTTCCCAAAGAAAGTAATCTCTGAAAATACAGGAAAGAAAACTGTGTATCTAAGAAAATTCTACTCTCATCTGTACTTTCCTCACAATTAACTACAATACCACCAACATATAATGTACATAGTCTTCTAATGGAATTTGGTATATAAAAAGCCCCTATGAAAAAAGTATTTTCTAACAGTAAAAAGCACACATCATGCCACACCAAAAATAGAAACTTACTGAATGCCCAAAAAATGACCCCAAAAAACTATTCAGATGGGACCTACATAAAAAGAAATTATGCTTTGCAGGCACCTGGGTGGCTCAGTTGGTTAAGTGACTGCCTTCAGCTCAGGTCATGATCCTGGAGTCGCAGGATCGAGTCCCACATCGGTCTCACTGCTCAGCAGGGAGTCAGCTTCTCCCTCTGACCCTCCCCCGTCTCATGCTCTCTCTCTCTCTCAAGTAAACAAAAATCTTCAAGAAAAAAAATTATGCTTTGCTTTCTAACCACATGATTTTCAAAAGAAGAAAAAATACTCATCAACTATAGTAAGAAATACACTTTGAATTTTTCCTTATTTAAATAGTTTTTCTCAGAGCATCTTTCAGAACTAGTGTTTCATGAAAAACATTTTGGGAAACATCGTTTAATTCATTAACAAATACTGGAGAACTGGGAAGAAGTGATGGAAAACTTTTTAAAACATACATAATGAACCACTGAAACTACTAAAACATTACCAAGTGAAAAAGGCCAGACACAAAAGAGGACACTACTACGTGATTCCATTTACATGAAGTTCTAGAACAGGCAAAACTAATCAACAGTAAAGAAAGATCAGACCAGTGGTTGCCTCTGGAAAACGGGGTCAGGGATGGGCCAGGAAAGGGCCCAAGGGAACTTTCTAAGTGAGATATAATGTTGAGAGAGGTTTAGGTTATACAGGTTACATTTGTCAAAACTTGAGGAACAGTAAACTTAAAATATAAGCATTTCATTATGCATACATATTACTTAAAGACAAAAAACTAAACAGAACTCAGTCAAGTAAATGCTATGTCTGAGGGAGCTGGGTAAGATGCACCAATGGACAGAAGAGATCCAGGAAGCCCTGAGATAAACAAGTGAAAAGAAACACTTGTGGTAGGATCTGGGGGGTGGGTTTGCAGCTGCTCACTATGTAGATATTTCAGTTGTTCTAGGTGTATGGAAATTTTACCAATGAAATATCAGGGAAAAAAGAGAAAACTCTACTAGATGTTATAACCAAAAAAATATACTAATGTTTTCCAGTGTATTTTCAAATGGATACTATCTCCATTCTACAAAGAGAAAAAGAACCACTTTCTAAAGTAACTTTTTTATCCACCATGATGACTTTCAAACAGCGGGACCAACAAACTTCGACAGATCTCAAGAGGGGCTTTTCAGATTCTACAGGTCTGGGGTGGATACAGGCATCTATTTCTTTTCAAAGGCTCAACAGTTTCTGATTTGTGGCCAAAATCCAGAGCAACTGAATTGTCATTGAAAGTCTTGTTGACTTTTCATAACAACAGGCCTAAACAACAGTATTTACTGGTATTTCGCTGTGAAAAATACAAGATTAAATAAAATAAGGGGCCAAGTCCAGTCCACAGGCCAAAGGCTTCCAAAAAGTGTTTTATATGTTGCCACAGGAGAGTGATATAGGAAAAATTTCAGGAGTAATTGTTTCACTCAATCTTATAATAATCACTATTTATAGTTAGCCAAGGCAAGATGTATTATAAAACTTAAAATAAGAAATATTAACTGGGAAGGTTAATATTTTGCAAGATGGCTTTGCAATGAAAAGACCTTCATTCACAAAGAGCAATGAAATCCAGGTAGCTCATAATGTTAACTACAATGTAGACAACAATCTCCAAAGTGAAAACAAAATTTCAAAGAGTTACGCTTAAATACTCCTATTCCTATTGCACATTCCAAAATTTCTATAAAATATGATTTATAAAGGTCTTTAGAAAATGAAAACTACCAGTAAGAGGTCCTTACCTTTTCTAGGAGGAAGCTCTCCATTCTGGTTTAATTCTATCCCCGTATATACAATTTCTCCATCTTTAACCATTTCATTCCACAAGCCACAGAGCCCATCTCTTGTGAATGCAAGCTGGTAATGATAAATAACATAAACTTACAGAATGATCATACAATGCAATTCTTAAAGAATGATATAATCAAAAAAAATCTCACTTCCTCTCATTTATTCAATCATCAACATTTAATAAAAATCATCCCAAAAAATACAGTTAAGTGAAAAAGGCACAGGGCATAACAGTATATAAACAATGCTAACTTCTGCATAAGATACAAGAAAAAAGACACGCACATGCGCTCTGGGAAGATAAACCAGAAACGAATAATGATGATTACCTGTGGAGAGACACCTGTGACAAGGGAACATGGCAGTACAGATGAATGAAAGCAAGATTTTGAGTAAACTTTATATATTTTTACTTCTAAACATATAAATGATTTTCATCTTCAAAAATTAAAATTAAATCATAAAAAAGAAAAATCTACAACTGGTAACAAGCAAATTAACCTATGTTTATCACAAAGGAAAGTATTTCAGGGGCCTTTTCAATTATACATCTTTAGTCAAATATACTCTAAAGGAAAAATATCTTAAGCTTTACTCATTGGTCTTACTGATAATCATAGTATTGATATTAAAATCTTAAAACTATCTCATATATTGTATGATACAGCAATGTTAATAAAACATGTTTACAACAGTTATGTTAGTGTCACTAGCAACAAAGGTTTTAAGTGTAAAAGAGATAAAAATGAAGGATATTTTTAAGAACAAAGTGAATTGGAAATCTCAATACAAATTTATATTTGAATACATCTGCTTGGGAAGGAGCTAGAATGAATAACAGACATTCTGAGGGCAATGAGTACTCCCAGCACCCAGACATCAATTTTTAAGTCTCACTTCCCATAAACAAAACCTGGGCTCTTGGGGAAAAAAGGCTGATTCCAGGGTCAGGACAAATAAAATGAGCCTGGAATATTTTGTGTTTGTACCCCAAAAAAGGTGTGTAAGGCCTTATGGGGACTCTACTGGCCAAATTTAAAACAATTTTGAGCATCAAAATACATAACTGCAGTGGACTGCCAAAGTAAATAAAAACACAAGTCCACAGTGATATTCAAAGAAAAAAAAATGCTCCCACTTGTCAGTACTTGTCAGGTTTTGTTTCCATCTATGGCAAAGGTGAAAGAACTTCTCATATATAATTAAAGTCCCACAACTGTTGATTTCTAGTTATCATAAGGAAGATTATCCTGGGGCCCTACTTAAACAGGTGAAAGCCCTTAAGAGTATGGGGCCATCCAGAAGAGACATTCTCTACAGTCACGAAGAGGCGAGCTGCCATGAGCCACCTATGCAGAGGGGCAGCATCAAGGAGCCCATGACTCAGTTCCCCAACTGCAAGGAACTAAATTCTGCCAAAGAGCACCCCAATGAGACCCCAGATGAGAGCACAGCATGGCCAACACCCTGACTGCATGCAGCCTATTAGACCCAAAGCTGAGGACCCAGCTAAGCATTGGCCAGACTCCTGACCCACAGAAACTGGGAAAGAGAATAAACATGAATCGTTTTAAGCTGCTAAATTTACAGCTAGTAACTTGTAACATAGCAACAGAAAACCATTTCAGCATCCAACTTAGTTTTCACAGAAGCAACAGCTTTCTTTCAGCACTCATATTTTATTTGTTGACCTCACTAACAAGATAACTGCCATAAACATACTTAAAACTAAAACATGATTCTTGATAAAAGTATCAACTGGCGGGGGAAAAATAAAGAGCGAGCCACAAACATTCAGCACCCCTTACGTTTTAATGAGGGAATGGAAAAGCTTGGCTCATTTGCTCATTCAGGTAAGAGGAGGGCTAATACTGCTAGGGTTCAGTCCAGGTCCTACACAACCACATAAGCATGGGAGGCAAACAGGAGCCAGACTAAACAGCCCCACGTGTGCTGTGCTCCAGCAGTTACACGCCATCTTTAGGTAATCCAGGGAATAAATGATCATAACTTAAGGCATAACTCAGTATCAGTGCAATGGATGGAGACAGAGGAAGAAACTAGAAACAGAAAATAATTTAGGAGCCTCTGTCAAGAGTCTCCCCAAAAAATGGTGACAGCCTAAGGTAAGATGAGGAAAGAACTTAAGACATTTCAGATCAAATGAGACAGATCAGATGTGAAAAGTGAAAAGGAGGTAGGGAACAGAATCAGATGAAAGAGAACTAGCTCGGTATTAACCACTGAGATTTGCACTATGAACATGAGCATGGAGATCCTCTCCCCACGCACACATGCGTGCATTCATATGCACAGCCACATATGTACATACATACACACACACACATACACAGTGCAAATACAAATCCAGATCTTAACAGAGTGTCAGGACTAGAGATTCAAATCTGGGCGTCATGAGCAAATGAAATATAGACCACAACCTGGAGGAAATGCCAATGCCCAAAGAGAGTAACAACATCCTCAACCCTGACAGCACACTGGGATTACCCACAAGGTGACTGCATCAGTATTTTTGGATGCAGTCCAGGTTGAATAACATCAGTGTTTAGAGCTATAAAAAAGAAAAACAAACATGAATTAAAGAACAAGCCAAGGAAGAAGCCCAGTTTATGTGGAAATAAGAATTGTTACTACCATGTCAGGAGGTAGAAAAGCAGGGCAGAAGCTGTGTGGAAGGTGGAGATTGGGTATCTGGACGACTGAAGACACAAAGATGTAAATGAACCATGGACCTGAGTAACCACCATTTAAAGCACAATGGTCTGGGCATCTTAAAGGATTTGAGGAAAGAGGAACATTACTAAGGCAACAAAGCAAGCTTCCCTGGAGGAGGGCATGAAAGAGCTAGGCTGTGGAAGGCAGAGATGAAGCCTAGAGGAAAGCATTCCAGGGCAATGGAAGGAAAGCACAGAATCCCAAAGAGAAAGCCAGGAAATCAAAAATAATCACAGCATTGTAAGAACCGCCTGTACAGGAAATAAGAAATACCAATCTGTCATTTTAAGAGTATCTGTACAACTGTCTATTATTAGCTTGTCTTCATAAATAGCTAACTTACATTAAAAAGTACCCAATGGGTGATGATACAGGTTTTAAATTTTAACTGTTTTAGACAGAATCCAGATGCTTCTAATCAGTTTACTTGGTCTTAGGTTCCTTTTCCAAATTGTTCTCACATTCTTACTTTATACCTCTAAAATGACATAGCAGGTAAAGTCATTTTCACCCTGAAAAGCAGACAGTAAGAGGGGTATTAACATGCTCAGTTCTAAGGGACAGTAAACTAAAACTCAGAGGCTCAATTATTTGATCAGGATCACACAACCCTGAGACTATGAGAAGTGGAATTTGGGAAAAGGCCTAACTCCCAAGCTTGTTCTCCTCTCACCAACACCACAACATGCATCCACACATGCAGGGAAGAGGCCTGGGAGAACCACTGAGTCCCCCACACTGATGCTACTGACACTTGAACACTAAACAGGATTGGGCAAGCCAACCCTTAAAGTATCTATTAAAATGACTACTTCAGGGGATGCCTGGCTGGCTCAATCAGTAGAGTGTGCAACACTTGATCTTGGGGTTGTAGGTTCAAGCCCCATGTTGGATGTAGAAATTACTTAAAAATAAAATCTCTTAAAAAAATAAATAAAATGACTAATTCAGAATGCTTAAATGACATTTTGATTAACTTATAGGTTAGAAAATTTTTTTAGAAAATTATTTTACTTATCTTTAAAACATGTCTGATATGTAATCTGTTCAAATACCTGCAGATACTAAAGTAAAGGTATCTGGCTTTTTTTCCTAGCCTTGCAGAAAAATACTTACTAAGCACCTGTTAAACACAGGACAACGTATCAACACCAAAAAAATTTTAAGAAAAGGTTTCTTAAGCAACTGGGGAGGGCAGACAGAAACTTAAAGTACCTCTGTTTTAAGACATCGGGCAGTTAGGAATAGCAAGCCTGAGACCCAAGAGAGGAGTACAGCCCAAAGAACCTAAGGCTGCTTTCCTGAGAGGCACCTGCCAATCCTGTGAGCAGGACTAAGACCAAGAACTGAGCAGAGCTGCTGAGAGACAGGCTTGAGCCAGGGTCCTCATGGGGGGAAGGCCTGTTAAACACACCATGCTTTGAATGAAACTTCAAAGGGCCACACACACCAGAAGTAGGTAGTGGTGAGGAAGAAGCAGATGGCCTTCCTAGGGAAGGAGCACAATTTTGAATCATTTCAGCCCCCAACTGCACTGCAGTGACCTGGGACTGCTAGTGCTGTGTGATTGGTAGATCCCCTCCAGAGGGGAAATCGTCACCCAGAGCCTCAAATGATCACAATAATTTTTCATATATAGTATCTGAAACTCAAACAAAAATAATAATGGATAAAGCAAGATTATGTGACAGAAAAATGAAAAAAATATACAGAAAAAAACAGAAACAAATCAAGAGTGGATGCAGAAAACAGAAATATAGACACAGATTCTGTCCTAAAAGGAAGAGCCTGAGCAATGGATTTATTTGGCAGATGCCAGCCCAGGGCAGTGGGAGGCAGGGGAAGGGGGAGAAGGGAACACATGAAGCACAAGATACAACATGTTACCACATGGGTAAGCAAACTAAAGCCTAGCCCACAGGCCAAAACTGGCCCACCACCTGATTTAATATGGCCCCTGAGCTAAGAATGGTTGTTGCATTTTTCAAGGGTTGAAAAATCATCAAGGAAAATATTTTGTGACACATGAAAATGATGACATTCAAACTTCAGTATCTATAAAGCTTTATTAGAACCCAGACAGAGTTGTTTATGTATTGTCTGTGGCATGACAATGGCAGAGTTAAGTAGTTGTTACAAAGAACATATGGCTCACAGAAATATTTACTATCTTGCTCTTTACAGAAAAAGTTTGCTGACTCCTATGTTACTGCACTGGCCCATAATCCACAGTGAACAGGAGATACAGCAGGTTGTCCACTAGGCACATTCACTAGGCATGTGGGACTCTTCTACAAGTTTTGTAAGAAGAAATCATGGAACAGTCCAAGGAGGGAATAAAAAGAAAAGGAATTAAAATACCAGTCCCCTTATCTGTCCTTGCCAAGAGGTGGATGTTCAGTCTATAGGGAGCTAACTCCTGCTCTCCCAGCACCTTGTAGGCTATGTCATTGGCTCCACGGTAGACAGCTGGGAAGCCATAACGCACAGCCTGTTGTGTGACATGACATCCAAGACTGAAGTGGAAGGGTCATCCATGGGCATGCTGGATGTCAACCAAGAGGGAAGGGGAGACACAGTCAAGGAAACTAGAACATAGTAGGTAAACAAAATACCAAAACACTCGAAACTAAACATTTAAAATAGATGCATCTTACTAAATATAACTATACCTCAATAAAATTCATTTAAACAAAACCATGAAAATTTTAGAACCAAAAAATACATTATTTATAATTAAGAATGCTGAAGGAGATTAAAAGCAGATTAAGAAGGCCTGTGCTTCTTCTGCCTATGAAAGATTAACTTCTTTAAGAATTACCTCTCCACTATAATCAACTAGAAAATCAAACAAAATATATCAAACAGCCCAGAGCTATGATCCCTAAGAAGGGCAACAAATGAAGCCCTACAATTGCCCAAGCTTACTGCTTAGAAGCAGCTTCCAGGATGCAGCACAGGAAAGGGGAACCCAAACAGAGCCCAGAGGTCTTGCTGAGTTGAGGAGACAGATCAGCTACAAGAGGTTAAAATGACAAGAATACAGGTGAAGGGGGATCTGCAGAGAAAGAGTAAACACTAAAGATGGGCAGAGGGGATCCCCTGAGTCTTGGGCTGAATACTGAATTGGGTGTGGGTTGAGAAAACTACCAAGGCTGGGGAAAGAAGCACTAGAAAGAAAAAGGCAGAATCCCCATGATTCCCAGTCTGAGAAAAGCTTGTGTTTCCACCAACCAACATGAAATAGACCTCCTATCACACCAAACACTTGGAAGAGTCCTAAGAAGGATACTGCCTTAGTAAGAGAGATAAATTAGTACATGACTAGAGGTTGTGCTAGATCAGCCTGAACAAACCTGAGGATCAAGCTTTGAAAAAATTAAATTGATCCCAACAAACTTACATGAATGCCAGACAAAACTAATGCTCTTTAAAGAAATAAAACAAAATCCAGCACAGAACAACATAATATTGTCCAGCATTCAATAAAAAATTACCTGACATGCAAACACACCCCATGACCAAAGCAATCAATCAATGGAAATGACAGAGTGATCAAAAGAAATAGATCCAGATGTGATAGAGATGATGGAATTAGCAGACAAGAACATTAAAAACTCCATTATAGATACATCCAGATGCTCACAAATAGGAAAATATGAACCTGATGACAAGTGAAACAAAAGACATGAAAAAGAACCATATGGAACACCTAGAGATGAAAAATACAACATTGTGAAAACTTCAATGCATAGGATTAATAGGTTAGACACTGCATAACAGTTATACCATAAAGTAACATGTTTAAGCAGATAGCTATTATATAGTATGTTCTCTCCCTTTTAAAACTCGTTTACTCTAGGTTCCACATATAACTGTAGGTACAATGACCACCATCAGTCTTCATGTCAATCTACAGTCATTTGGTCATCTAGAGATCCTTCTCTGCTCACTTCCTCAAGAAGAGCTCATGGGAACAGTATTTGTGCATTGATAAAGTTGTGTCCTTTTGCCTGAAAAGTCAGTTTTGCTAGAACATAACATCCTTGCCTCACATTTTCTTTTCT
Source organism: Eumetopias jubatus (assembly GCF_037043125.1). Lineage (NCBI taxonomy): Eukaryota > Metazoa > Chordata > Mammalia > Carnivora > Otariidae > Eumetopias > Eumetopias jubatus. The sequence goes on from NW_028274813.1 coordinate 145,729,655, forward strand.
TGGGAGCCATAAATATGTTACTGAATCTTCTTCTGCAAAACAGTCTTATCAAATCTGATGGTAACCTCATATTTATCTTTCCCTTATAAATATTATTAGTCTTTTCTAAGAACCAGAAGTTAGTTTTTTAAAAAAGACTAACAAAATGTTTAAAGTCCTGACAAGATTAATGAAAATATAGAGAAAATACAAATAACCAAATCATGAATAAAAAAGTGAGCTATGCTACCTATCCTACAGACAAAAAAGTAATCAGATGTTATTATGAATATTAAGTTACCTGTATTACAAAATTCTTTTATTTCTACATCTCATCTGTCAACTGGAAAACCTGAGAACAGAATTTACCAAGATGATCACGTCTATGTTCTTTAATCTACTGATATTCTAAGCATAAAGTAACAATATATACATTTAATAATTTTAATTTTAAAATTTAACTTTTATCTTTACTCATTCTAAATTGATTAGAGTAAGAGACAAATAAATTATTTGAGTTTAACTATTAATATACTCAACAACTTTGATGGACCTCAACAGCCTTATACTGTGAACAAAACCAGTCTTAAAAGATCACATATCACATGACATTCTCAAAATGACAAAATTAAAGAGATGGAAAACAGATTAGTGACTGCCAGGGGTCAGAGATGGTGGGGGAAGGGTGGTGTGACCTACAGAGGGGCAAGAGGAAGGAGATCTTTGTGGTGTGATTACACAATTGGCACAGAACTATGCACACATTGTACCAATGTCAATTTCCTGGTTTTGATATTATACTATAGTTACATAAGATGTAACCAATGGGGGAATCTGGGTGAAGAGTATACAGTGACCTCTCTACTTTCTTTGCAACTTCCTGTGACTCTATAAATTATTTCAAAATAAAAAGTTAAAAGAAATTGCATCATACATATCTAATTTCATGCTCCACTTCAAAGTATCCAAAAATAGAAACTGTAGGAGATTCATCTGAGTACAGATTATGCAAGAAAAAGATAACACCATTCTTGGAGCCATGCTCAAAGACACACCCTTAGCCTTACATCAAAACTAGCAAATAAATATGCATATATGATTTAAGAATAAAAAGCTTTTAAGGTATCATTTTTTTATAGGTCCTTTGCTTAACTGACTTTTTGGTTCATTGAGAAACAACCAAACACATCAGAGAGGACTTTTACTTTAAATATAAGAATGGTACTGATTATGTAGCTAACATCTCTTAGCTCTATGTTTTATTGCCTCTTCAAGAGAGTTGCAAAGGAAATGGCAATTCAAGGTACTCCACACAACAATCAGAAAAGAGTGTTGAAAAAGTAAAAAGCAGGGCGCCTGGGTGGCTCAGTCGTTAAGTGTCTGCCTTCAGCTCAGGTCATGGTCCTGGGATCAAGCCCCACATCACACCGGGCTCCCTGCTCAGCGGGGAGCCTGCTTCTTCCTCTCCCACTTCCCCTGCTTGTGTTCCCTCTTTCGCTGTCTCTCTCTGTCAGATAAATAAATAAAATCTTTAAAAAAAAAAAGAAAAGAAAAAGTAAAAAGTAAAAAGCATTATATATGTAAAAACCACATATATGCCTTCCATATAACTGGCACTCTATTAAAGGCAGCTTGTTGCAACATCCTAGGCCTGACAAATCGTAGGCCTAAACATCTATGAACAAGAAAGCCTAGGATCAGTGCCTGTGTTCTTTATAATATACACATATTAAAAGTTTTCACAGCTTCCAAAAATATTTCCTTTCTAAAGTCACTAAAACCTTCACAGGCATTTCAAACAAAAATAGCCACAGAAAATAGATTTGCTAAATCCTATGGCTAAGAAACATGTTTCTACCCCACATAATATTAATTAACAAGGTCTCAATTCTGTTACCAATACAAAAGCCCTACCTAAGGAATGGGACACTTCCCACTCCAGTTGGGAGAGACATCCCGAATAGGGTAAGGGTAAAAGCTGTCAATATAAGGCTTGCATCTGCAATGTGTGTCTATAGGAAGGATTCCAAAGAGAGAAACTAAATCTAAGTCAATTGTTAGGGTAAAACGACATTTGTTCCTCACATTTAATAAGCAATGCTGGAGAAACTATATAAAACCAAGGTCAGCGATCACTTTTTTCATGATATTAAGTAGCTTCAATACCCACAACACATTTTCCCTCTGAGGCACTCTCCAAAACCTAGGTCTCTTCATGTGTTCCTAGGATGAGTTTGGAGGACTTCTGACTAGTATCTGAAATGTCTAAGAAGGGCTAAGCATTATATATTACACTAAATAAATCAAAAGTAAAATAGTAAGCACTCTAAGGCATAAATGGTGTTTCCTTTTATGTATATCTGCCTGACTCATCATAGGCACTCAACTCAGCATTAAACTGGTTTTAGATCAAGATGCTAAAACTCATATTAAACAGTTATTCAATTATGATTAAAAAGAAAAACTTCATAGAGTTCTTTACTTCAACAAGTTCTGCAAAATACACAAACACTAATAAAAAAATGAAGTCTTAAAATCAGTTTGCCTAAATCTCAAGATTTCAGAAATAAGAAATTACTCATCTCACCTCCCCCAACCACGCTTTAAAAAAAAAATGACAAAGGAAAACAAACAGAATTGCTAAATAAAAAGCAAAGTTTAAACAAAAACAAACCAAGAGTCACTACTATGCCAATTCTTGGCCCAATTCTTTTTGCTTTAATCTAACATTACCCCATTAATAACTGTCCCAAAATCCACAACACAGTTCTAAGCACTTGGCTCTCACACCTACTGGGACTCAACACTTAAAATAAATAAGTAAAGAGAGATTATAATACTTCACTACAAGTATCTACGATCAAGTGCTTATAGAATACATGACTCCTGATAAACTGTGATGCACTATGTAAGATTGTACTGAAAAACATAGATTACTTGAGAAATACTTAAAATGGTTAACCTCAGGAAAGAGAAAAAAAAGCCATATATACTACAAAATATTTCAGACACTTCTTTTTGCTGTTAATATGGAGTTACAAAAGTAGTTTTTCCAAACCATTTGCAAAGAAAACTAACTTGGGGTAAAAAAAAAAAAGTCTATAGAAACATTACTGCTATTATTTATTTGCTCATTTCTGGACAAGCTTACAACTGCATTATTAAAACATTAGAGAGTCTAAGGCCAACATTTTGTTTCATGCATTCTTTATGTGAAACCCTGAGCACTCCTCTTAATAGACCAGTCACAAAAACAAACAGCTCAACTGAACTCTTGTCTCCCCAGAAACAAAAACACAGGGTCCCATAAAATGAGTGAGTTTCTGCAGGACATAATAAATTACTACATGTCACTTCTTCCCCTCATTAACTGAACATCTCAAAACTATCCGGAAAACAGTCAACAAGGTTAAGAATACTACAGACCTCTTAAAAATAATAATAGAAAAAATGTTTGCATAAACAGATCTCAAGTTTCTTGCAGTTACACATAACTGCAACTAAAATGTAGCCACAATCTATAAAAACTGATACAATAAAGGTGCATTTTAAATTATAGGAAATAAACCTGCTTCTCTAATAGGCAAGATCCGATCTGCATCCTTGTACTCATCCTGTATAAAGCCGTAACCAGAAATTTAAATATGGAGGCAGGAACACACCAAGAAAAAAGCATGTCAAAACCCCACCTGTATATCTGTTTTCAACCATTTGGAGTCAAGTCGAGTTTGGGCAGCCAAACAGAAAGAATCAGAGGGCATCTTTCCGCCAGTTTCCTCCCAGTTGTCAGTCCTGCAAGTAGAACATAAATGTTGGAAGACCTAAAGCTTTTCAGAATTCTCCCAAGACCCTCCCGCAAGGTTTAATGCAGCAAAAAGAACAGAAAGATGGGAGAGGAGAACAGGTGGGGGAGGGGAGGGAGAGGAGGAGAAAGGAAGAGAAAGATGGAGAGAGACAGGGAGGAGGATGGAAGAAAAAGCCTACTTCCAATACAGGTTAAGAGCCACACACAGGATTCGCCTGGTTTCTGTACTACGTCGGCGAGACCTTGAGAATGGACGGTCACAAGAGACCAAATCACAATGTCATCCCCTTCCCTTAAATCCAAAAGGTAAACAGAACGACAGGAAGCCCACATTTCAACGACAAATGACAGTAGCGTGCATCTACCGCTTTATCCCATACCAATCAATAGTGGTGCGTGAAACAAATTAATCAAAAGTCACGCCTGCGGACAAATCCAAAACAATAATCACTTTGAAATGGAAAGGCAGCCCGAGACGCGCGCCGCGGGCGGTCCGCGCAGGCCCAGGTCCCGCAGCCGCGCCAACGCCCGCCGCGCCCCAGCCCGACCGTGCCCTGGGTTCCGACCCGCACCGCCCTAGCGGCTAGCTGCCCTCGCCACCCCCGGGGATGAGGACCTGACGCGCAAAGGCCCCACCGCCTCAGTCCGGCGGCGTGCGGACACAGCCTCCAAGCCGCCGTTGGCTCGGCCGGCGCTGGTGATCCCGGTATCTCTCGCGACCGGAGAGGCGGGCCGACTCGGGACTACCGCCCCCACCGGCCAGCCAATCACAGAGAGGCTGCTCTCTGGACCAGCCAATGGGGAAGAGGAGCCCTCTCGCCCTTCCTCCCTACTCCCCTGCTTCGTTCAATCCTGCTCATCTTCCTCCTTGGGGTTCACCCCTTGCGGTCAGGGCCAACCGCAGGCGCCGGGAGGCGGGATTTCCGCCTCATGCTGGCACTCCTGTCCCGGGTTCCGTACAGCGCTGGCGAAAAACCTGCGGGCGGGGTAGAACGTGAGGTGACTGAGGTGCTTCAGCACGGAGTGGCTAGGGTGTGTGCCATGGGCACACGTACAGGGGAGAAGAGACTCGAGGTTGGCTCCAGTCGGCTAGAGCCTCCTCCTGTCTGTCCCACTGAAAGCAGCTGCAATCCTAGGCTGAATTCATGGAGCGGCTGGTAGCAAGGGGACTTGGAGAAGGAAATCAGAACTTTTAGTATCACGATAAAACAAATCTTAAGAAATTTTAAACAATTGAAGTCATATAAAGTATGTTCTCTGACCATAATGGAATTAAACTACAAATCAGTAAAATACAACAGGGGGCGCCTGGGTGGCTCAGTGGATTAAGCCTCTTGATCTTGACTCAGGTCTTGAACTCAGGGTGGTGAGTTCAAACCCCACCTTGGGCTACACGCTCAAAAGTAAAAATAAAAAATAACAAGACTACTTCCAAACACTTGGAAATTAAGCAATACACTTCGAGGTAATCCACAGGTCAAAGAAGAAATCTCAAGGGAAATAGAACTATTTGAACTGAATAAAAATATAACGATTTATGGGATGCAACTAAAACAGTGATGAACGTGAAATTTTATAACAACTGCTTTTCTTAGAAAAGGAAGGTCTAAAATCAAGGATGTAAGCTTCCATTTCAAGAAACTAGAAAAAGAAAAGTAATAAATCTAAAGCAAGAAGAGGGAGGAAATAAGACAGGAAGAGAAATAAAGAAAAATGGAAAAACAACAGAAAAACATTGAAACTAAAAGCTGGTGCTTTGAAAAGATAAAAGGTAGGGAGAGGGCACCTGGGTAGCTCAGTGGTTAAACATCCCACTATTGATTTTGGCTCAGGTCAAGATTTCAGTGTCCAGAGATAGAACCCCCGCATCGGGCTCCCCACTCAGCAGGGAGTCCGCTTGAGATCGTCTCTCCTTCTTCCTCTGTGCCTCGCCCTGCTCTCTCTCTAAAATAAATCCTTTTTAAAAAAAGATGAAAGATATTTGATAAGCCTGCCAAAAAAAGAGAGAGAGAACACATAGGTTACCAAAATCAGGAATACCAGAGAAGATATCACTAAAGACCCCACAGACTTCAAAAAGAGAGTAAGGGAGAGGCACCTGGCTGGCTAGGTCAGTAGAGCATGTGATTCTTAATCTCAGGGTTGTAAATTTCATCCCCAGCTTGGTGTAGAGATTACTTAAAAGTAAAATCTTCAAAAGGAGAGTAAAATAATACCAGGAAAATTCTACACATACAAATTTGATAATTTATATGAAATGGACTAATTCCACAAAAGTTGTATACTACCAAATTAAAAACCTGAACAGGACTATACCTACTTTAAAATTTGAATTCACAGTTAAAAACCTTCCAAAAAAGAAATCTCCAGGCCCAGATTGTTTCCGTGGTAGATTCTGGTTCTACCAGATATTTAATAAAGAAAGAGCACCAATTCTATATAAACTCTCCCAGAAAATTAAAGAGGAGTGAAAATTTTCATTATATAACCACAGCATTACCCTGATAACAAAACCAGAAAAAGACATTGCAAGAAAACTTAAGACCGATATCTTTCATGAACATTATATATAAAAATTCTTAGCCAAGTTTTTGCAAATGGATTCCAGCAATATTAGAAAGGATAATACATCATAACTGGGGTTTATCCCAAGAATTCAAGATTGGTTTAACATTCAAAGCTAAATGTAATTCACCATGAGATCATCTCAATAGACGCAGAAAATGCTTTTGACAAAAATCAACATCTCATAAAAACTCTGAGCAAACTAGTAAGTTTGCTTGCTAATGAACATCTGTAAAAATCTACATACAAGCCAAAACAGTCTTGAAAAAGAACAAAGTTGGAGGACTCACACTTTCTGATAATAAAACTTACTACAAAACTATGGTAAACAAAATAGTGTGGTACTTCCATAAGGGTAGACATGTAGATCAATGGAATAAAACCCAGAACCCAGAAATAAACGCTCATATATCTGGTCAATTGATTTCTTCCAAGGGTGCCAACACCATACAATGGTGAAAGAGTGGTCTTTTCAATAAACAGTGCTTGGAAAGCTGAATTTCCACATGCAAAATGAAGTTGGACACTTACATTTCACCATATATAAAAATTAACTCAAAATGGATCAAACTTAAACGTAAGACCTACAAGTATAAAACTCTTAGAAGAATATATGGAGGGCAAGTTTTATGACATTGGATTTAGCAATAATTTCTTAAATATGGCACCAAAAGCACTGGCAACAACAACCCAGAAAGCATGAGTAAATTTAGTTTTGTATATTCCTAATCTTATTTCTTATCCCCACTCTTATCTGTATCCTTAGGTCCCTATTTCTCATCTATTCCTAACCCCTACCCCTGAACCCTGTGGAACTTAAAGGCATATTCTTTTTTTTAATTTTTTATTTAAATTCAATTAACCAACATACAGTACATCATTAGTTTCAGATGTAGTGTTCAATAATTTATCAGTTACATATAACACCCAATGCTCATCACATCACGTGCCCTCCTTAATGCCCATCACCCAATTATCCCATCCCCCCACCTACCTCTCCTCTAGCAATCCTCAGTTTGTTTCCTATAGTTAAGAGTCTCTCATGGTTTGTCTCCCTCTCTGATGACTTCCCATTTAGTTTTCCTTCCCTGCCCCTAGGATCCTCTGTGCTGTTTCTTAAATTACACCTATGAGTGAAACCATATGATAATTGTCTTTCTCTGTTTGACTTATTTCACTCCACATAATACCCTCCAGTTCCATCCATGTCCATGTGAATGGTTAAGTATTCACCCTTTCTGATGGCTGAGTAATATTCCATTGTGTGTATGTATATATATATAGCACATCTTTATCCATTCATCTGTTGATGGACATCTGGGCTCTTTCCATAGTTTGGCTATTGTGGACACTGTTGCTATAAACATTGGGGTGCAGGTGCCCCTTTGGATCACTACATTTGTATCTTTGGGGTAAATTCCTGGGTCCTAAGGTAGCTCTATTTTTAACTTTTTGAGGAACCACATACTGTTTTCCAGAATGGCTGTACCAGCTTGCATTACCACCAACTGTGTAAGACAGTTCCCCTTTCTCCACATGCTCGCCAACATTTGTTGTTTCCCATCTTGTTAATTTTAGCCATTCGGACTGGTGTGAGGTGTTATCTCATTATGGTTTTGATTTGTATTTCCCCGATGCCAAAGGATGTAGAGCATTTTTTCATGTGTCTGTTGGCCATTTGTAAATTTCTTTAGAGAAATGTCTGTTCATGTCTTCTGCCCATTTCTTGATTGGATTCTTTGTTTTTTGGGTGTTGAGTTTGATAAGTTCTTTATAGATCTTGGATACTAGCCCTTTATCTGTAATGTCATTTGCAAATATCTTCTCCCATTTGGTAAGTTGCATTTTGATTTTGCTGACTGTTTACAGGCATATTCTTATCATGTTACTGTTCTAATGAAAAATCTGTAGTCTCCTATGGAAAGCAGTGACTTTTTATTCTTCCACATACATACATCTTAGGACATGAAGTGGATCCTTGCCACTTTTAGACCATTATTCCTCCCATTTCACTTAAAACAAAACTGAACTTCTTTGAAACACTTGACATCAGATTATACCACTCTCTGACCTGTTTGCAATAACCCATGGTACTATCCATCACTTTCCATGTCCACTGAAGATTTAAGCACTCCACTGATGACCTTTTTACCACAGCTACCACTGGCCCATTCTCAGGGCCTTTGCTACCACAGCTCAGTGCCCCTGCCTCTCAGTTCTTCATGGCCTTACTTTTAACCATCCTGTTTCCTGCTCCACCTGAACCACTCACCACCGTGGTCTGTTCCATTCATGAAATAACCTTGAAGATCACAATTGTGAGCCTCTGACTCTTTGATCACTGCATCTTATCTTTTTAGTTCACTGCCTCTAGTAATTATGCAAACAAACTTCAACCCCTCTAGAAGTCTTGTCTCACATCCTCACTTTCCTTTTTTGCCAAGTTTGATTTTGCAGCCCAGCATATGGCCTGCCCATAATCTCTAATCACATTCCTCTATCTCTCCATTGTACTATCCTGGCAAACCTTAATGCTGGGTGAATCCACTCCACTCACTTAGTGTGTGGCTGAACCCCTGAAACACACAACTGCATATCTACTCCATATCTACTTTCCCTTCCCCTGGTGCCACACAGCCTTTTGGCACCAAGGATACTACAGGCCTAAGAAAGAAGAGCCAGACAGCTAGGGGTAGGGGGGCAACAAAGTGGAAGGATGGAAGGAGGTCCTGGAAATTATACATGCACCATTGACCCAATCTTGTGTCCATCCACCCCCAGACTTATTGAAGTTAGAAGTAATTAACAAGCAGATATTATCACAGCCAGGAACACCCTAACTGATGAAAGTGTTCTCACCATGAAAATTGCCACCATAACTGTCTGCAGTTTTCCCCCTCCCTTCTGTTACTGTGGCTAAAGCTTCCCATATCTTATGGGTAGACAATCTCCTTACTAGTGCTCTGGATCCACCCCCTCACCTATCAATGATGCCACTCAGGTATTAGTCCAGTCCTTGCCTCACCTCCCCTCCACCCTTCCATGAGTGTCTCCTTCTCTTCTGTATCTGTTCTACCAACTTACAAATATGCCCAGGATCCTAGTTTTAAACGCGTTCCTTTGAACTCCACATATCCTTACAGAAGCCATCCCACTTCTCTGATTTTTTTAAAAATAGCAAAATTCCTTTTCACTTTCTACCTCTATTTCACCTTACTCTTACTTAAAGCACAACAGTCAGGCTTTGTTCCTACCACTTCACTGGAATTCTCTTGCAGAGTTTACTAATGACCATCAGTTGGCCAAATTTCATGTCAGTCATCAGTTTTCACCATATGTACACTCCCAGTAGTATGTTCACAGTTGCTCACAACTTCATAATTGAAACATATTCTTCACATTTTCCCAGTTTCCTCCTATGTGATGGAAATTCCTCATCAGTCTCCTTATTTTCCTGACCTTCCTATATTGGAATGACCCAAGCTTATTCCTCAGCTCTCTTCTTTATCAACACTCCTCAGGTAATGTCATCTAATCTTATGGCTTTCAATATGCTAATAACTCCCGAGTTTGACATCTTTAATTAAATCTAAGAAGCATTGATGCCATTATTTTCTTTATCTTACTAAATGGTGTCAAAAGAAAATGTCATAACTAAGTCACAACTGCCACTTGTCTGACAACAAATGATAATGGGATGTATCCTGATTTCAGAGATAATGATATACAGAAAATGTGTATCTCAGAATTGAGGACATAAGATATATAGATCTCCAGTTCTAAATTCCATAGTCCTACATCCAACAACCCACTTAGAAGAATAATATGTATCTCAAATTTTATAGGTCCAAAGCTGAATGTAGAATCTCCCCTTCACATCCCTTATTCGTCTCAGTAAATAGACCACCAAAAACTTTGTAATCACCCTTGACTCCTTTCTTTCTTTCACCTCCAAGATCCAATCCAAGCATAAACCCTATTGGCTCTATCTTGAATTAGACCACTTTCCATCACTTCTACAATAATGTGAACGAAAACACCTTCATTTCTCAACTGGACCTAGGCAAGAGCCTTCTAACCTTCTAACTCCCTGCTTCCATAACTGTGCTTTATTATCCATTCTCCACCCAGCAACCAATATGATACTTTTCAAATATGTTTCAGATTATGTCTCTTACTGACCAAAACCCTCCACTGACTTCTCATCATATTTTAACTATAACCAAGGTGAGGCCCTGCCTGATCTACTCCTGGCTCCTTCTCTGTTCTTACTTACTTCCACTTTCCTCTTCACCCAATTCACTTCAAATACATTGGTCTTCTTCCTACTTCTCCAACATGTCAAACATGTTTCTGTCTCAGGACCTTTGCATTTGCTATTCTCTCTACTTGGAATGATCTTTCCTTAGAAATTTTTCTGGCTATCATCTGTTTGTACATGGCTCAAAAGTCCACCACTATCTGCCTCACCCCATACCCCAACTCCTGATTCCCAAGAGAGGAAATCTCTTTGGCTATTCCCAGGGCTATTCCCTCTCTCTCGAGGAAGTGTCCATCCTTGTGTCAGTCACCAGAGCCAGAAAGAGAGTCATGTGGTACAAGACACCTACTTGGACCCATTCCTTCAGCAGAAGCTATAGGTTTGAATAAAATGTATGAGCTGGGTAAGCAGTTATAACATATCTATTAAAATTTCTTTATCTCGCTTATTAAAGTCTAAGGCAAAGCCAGACCTGACTGATCAGGTTTGCAATGATTAAGAGGAAAATCCTTGCAATCAGACTGCCTATGTAAAATCTTGTTTCTGCTCTTACTAGCTATGTGAGTTTTGGCAAGTTATTTAGTCTCATTCTAACATGAGGACAATAAAATTATTTATCTCATAGAGCTACCTCAAAGATTGAGGCAATTGATGCAATATACTTAGTACAGTGCCTAGTGACATCTTTTTTTAATTTTTTATTGTTATGTTAATCACCATAAATTACATCATTAGTTTTTGATGTAGTGTTCCATGATTCATTGTTTGTGCATAACACCCAGTGCTCCATGCAGAATGTGCCCTCCTTAATACCTATCACCAGACTAACACATCCCCCTATCCTCCTCCCCTCTAGAACCCTCAGTCTGTTTTTCAGAGTCCATCATCTCTCATGGTTCGTCTGGGAGCCCTCTGACTTACTCCCCTTCATTCTTCCCCTCCTATAGCAGCTTTTTCTTTTTTCTTAACAAATGTTGCATTATTTGTTTCAGAAGTACAGATCTGTGATTCAACAGTCTTGCACAATTCACAGCGCTCACCATAGCACATACCCTACCCAATGTCTATCACCCAGCCACCCCATCCCTCCCACCCCCCAACACTCCAGCAACCCTCAGTTTGTTTCCTGAGATTAAGAATTCCTCATATCAGTGAGGTCATCTGATACATGTCTTTCTCTGATTGACTTATTTCACTCAGCATAACACCCTCCAGTTCCATCCACGTCGTTGCAAATGGCAAGATCTCATTCCTTCTGATGGCTGCATAATATTCCATTGTATATATATACCACATCTTCTTTATCCATTCATCTGTCGATGGACATCTTGGCTCTTTCCACAGTTTGGCTATTGTGGACATTGCTGCTATAAACATTGGGGTGCACGTACCCTTTCGGATCCCTACATTTGTATCTTTGGGGTAAATGCCCAGTAGTGCAATTGCTGGATCGTATGGTAGCTCTATTTTCAACTCTTTGAGGAACCGCCATACTGTTTCCCAGAGGGGTTGCACCAGCTTGCATTCCCACCTACAGTGTAGGAGGGTTCCCCTTTCTCCACATCTCCGCCAACATCTGTCGTTCCCTGACTTGTTAATTTTAGCTATTCTGACTGGTGTGAGGTGGTCTCTCATTGAGGTTTTGATTTGGATTTCCCTGATGCCAAGTGATGTTGAGCACTTTTTCATGTGTCTGTTGGCCATTTGGATGTCTTCTTTGGAAAAATGTCTGTTCATGTCTTCTGCCCATTTCTTGATTGGATTATTTGTTCTTTGGGTGTTGAGTATGATAAGTTCTTTATAGATTTTGGATACTAGCCCTTTATCTGATATGTCATTTGCAAATCTTTCCTCCCATTCTGTAGGTTGTCTTTTGGTTTTGTGGACTGTTTCTTTTGCTGTGCAAAAGCATTTTATCTTGATGAAATCCCAATAGTTCATTTTTGCCCTTGCTTCCCTCGTCTTTGGCGATGTCTCTAGGAAGAAGTTGCTGTGGCTGAGGTCGAAGAGGTTGCTACCTGTGTTCTCCTTTAGGATTTTGAAGGACTCCTGTCTCACATTTAGGTCTTTCAACCATTTGGAGTCTATTTTTGTGTGTGGTGTAAGGAAATGGTCCAGTTTCATTCTTCTGCATGTGGCTGTCCAATTTTCCCAACACCATTTGTTGAAGAGACTGTCTTTTTGCCATTGGACATTCTTTCCTGCTTTGTCAAAGATAAGTTGACCATAGAGTTGAGGGTCCATTTCTGGGCTCTCGAGTCTGTTCCATTGATCGATGTGTCTGTTTTTGTGCCAGTACCATACTCTCTTGATGATGACAGCTTTATAATAGAGCTGGAAGTCCGGAATTGTGATGCTGCCAGCTTTGCTTTTCTTTTTCAATATTCCTCTGGCTCTTCGGGGTCTCTTCTGGTTCCATACAAATTTTAGGATGATTTGTTCCATTTCTTTGAAAAAAGTGGATGGTATTTTGGTGGGGATTGCATTGAATGTGTAGATTGCTCTGGGTGGCATTGACATCTTCACAATGTTGGTTCTCCCAATCCATGAGCATGGAACATTTTTCCATTTCTTTGTGTCTTTTTCAATTTCTTTCATGAGTATTTTATAGTTTTCTGAGTACAGATCCTTTATCTCTTTGGTTAAATTTATTCCTAGGTATCTTATGCTTTTGGGTGCAATTGTAAATGGGATCGACTCCTTGATTGGTCTCTCTTCTGTCTTCTTGTTGGTGTATAGGAATGCCACTGATTTCTGTGCACTGATTTTATAGCCTGCTACTTGACTGAATTCCTGTATGAGTTCTAGCAGTTTTGGGGTGGAGTCTTTTGGGTTTTCCACATACAGTATCATATCATCTGCAAAGAGTGAGAGTTTGACTTGCTCTTTGCTGATTTGGATGCCTTCGATTTCTTTTTGTTGTGTGATTGCTGTGGCTAGGGCTTCTAATACTATGTTGAATAGCAGTGGTGATAGTGGACATCCCTGCCGCGTTCCTGACCTTAGGGGAAAAGCTCTCAGCTTTTCCCCATTGAGAATGATATTTGCTTTAGGTTTTTCATAGATGGCTTCTATGATATTGAGGTATGTACCCTCTATCCCTATACTCTGAAGAGTTTTGATCAAGAAAGGATGCTGCACTTTGTCAAATGCTTTTTCTGCATCTATTGAGAGGATCATAAGATTCTTGTTCTTTCTTTTGTTAATGTATTGTACCACGTTGATTGATTTGCGGATTGTTGAACTATCCTTGCAGCCCAGGGATAAATCCCACTTGGTCGTGGTGAATACTCCTTTTAAGGTACTGTTGGATCCTATTGACTAGTATTTTGGTGAGAATTTTTGCATCCATGTTCATCAAGGATATTGGTCTGTAATTCTCCTTTTTGATGGGGTCTTTGTCTGGGTTGGGGATCAAGGTAATGCTGGCCTCATAAAGTGAGTTTGGAAGTTTTCCTTCCATTTCTTATTTTTGGAACAGTTTCAGGAGAATAGGTATTATTTCTTCTTTAAATATCTGATAGAATTCCCCTGGGAAGCCATCTGGCCCTGGGCTTTTGTTTTTTGGGAGATTTCTGATGACTGCTTCAATTTCCTTAGTGGCTATAGGTCTGTTCAGGTTTTCTATTTCTTCCTGCTTCAATTTTGGGAGTTGATACATCTCTAGGAATGCACCCACTTCTTCCAGGTTATCTAATTTGCTGGCATAGAGTGGCTCATAATCTGTTCTTATGATTGTTTGTATTTCTTTGGTGTTGGTTGTGATCTCTCCTCCCTCATTCATGATTTTGTTGATTTGGGTCATTTCTCTTTTCTTTTTGATAAGTCTGGCCAGGGGTTTATCAATCTTGTTAATTCTTTCAAAGAACCAGCTCCTAGTTTCGTTGAATGTTCTACTGTTCTTTTGGTTTCTATTTCATTGATTTCTGCTCTGATCTTTATTATTTCTCTTCTCCTGCTGGGTTTAGGCTTTTTTTGCTCTTCTATCTCCAGCTCCATTAGATGTAGGGTTAGGTTGTGTATTTGAGACCTTTCTTGTTTCTTCAGAAAGGCTTGTATTGCTATATACTTTCCTCTCAGGACTGCCTTTGCTGTATCCCAAAGATTTTGAACCGTTGTGTTTTCATTTTCATTGGTTTCCGTGAATTTTTTTAATTCTTCTTTAATTTCCTGGTTGACCCATTCATTCTTTAGTAGGATGCTCTTTAGCCTCCATGTATTTGAGTTCTTTCCGACTTTCCTCTTGTGATTGAGTTCCAGTTTCAAAGCATTGTGGTTGAAAATATGCAGGGAATAATCCCAATCTTTTGGTACTGGTTGAGACGTGATTTGTGACCTAGGATGTGATCAATTCTGGAGAATGTTCCATGGGCCCTAGAGAAGAATGTGTATTCCATTGCTTTGGGATGGAATGTTCTGAATATGTCTGTGAAGTCCATTTGGTCCGGTGTGTCATTTAAAGTCTTTATTTCCTTGTTGATCTTTTGCTTAGATGATCTGTCCATTTCAGTCAGGGGGGTGTTCACGTCCCCCACTATTATTGTATTGTTGTCAATGTGTTTCTTTGCTTTTGTTATTAATTGCCTTATATACTTGGCTGCTCCCATGTTAGGGGCATAGATATTTACAACTGTTAGATCTTCTTGTTGGATAGACCCTTTAAGTAGGATATAGTGTCCTTCCTCATCTCTTATTACAGTCTTTGGTTTAAAATCTAATTTGTCTGATATAAGGATTGCCACCCCGGCTTTTTTTGGTGTCCATTAGCATGGTAAATGGTTTTCCACCCCCTCACTTTCAATCTGGGGGTGTCTTTGGGTCTAAAATGAGTCTCTTGCAGACAGCATATGGATGGGTCTTGTTTTTTAATCCAATCTGATAGCCTGTGTCTTTTGATTGGGGCATTGAGCCCATTTACATTCAGGGTAACTATTGAAAGGTATGAATTTAGTGCCATAGTATTGCCTGTAAGGTGACTATGACTGTATATTGTCTCTGTTCCCTTCTGATCTATGCTGCTTTTAGGCTCTCTCTTTGCTTAGAGGACCCCTTTCAATATTTCTTGGAGGGCTGGTTTCGTCTTTGCAAATTCCTTTAGTTTTTGTTTGTCTTGGAAGCTTTTTATCTCTCCTTCTATTTTCAATGACAGCCTAGCTGGATATAGTATTCTTGGCTGCATATTTTTCTCGTTTAGTGCTCTGAAGATATCATGTCAGTCCTTTCTGGCCTGCCAGGTCTCTGTGGATAGGTCTGTTGCCAATCTAATATTTCTGCCATTGTAGGTTACATATCTCTTCTCCTGAGCTGCTTTCAGGATTTTCTCTTTGTCTCTGAGACTCGTAAGTTTTACTATTAGATGTCGGGGTGTTGACCTACTGTTATCGATTTTGAGAGGGGTTCTCTGTGCCTCCTGGATTTTGATGCCTGTTTCCTTCCCCACATTAGGGAAGTTCTCTGCTATTATTTGCTCCAATATACCTTCTGCCCCTCTCTCTCTTCTTCTTCTGGGATCCCAATTATTCTAATGTTGTTTCGTCTTATCGTATCACTTATCTCTCGAATTCTGCCCTCGTGGTCCTGTACTTGTTTATCTCTCTTTTTCTCAGCCTCTATTTTCCATCATGTGGTCTTCTATATCACTGATTCTCTCTTCTGCCTCATTTATCCTAGCAGTTAGTGCCCCCATTTTTTATTGCACCTCATTAATAGCCTTTTTGATTTCGACTTGGTTAGATTTTAGTTCTTTTATTTCTCCAGAAAGGGTTTCTCTAATATCTTCCATTCTTTTTTCAAGCCCAGCTAGTATCTTTAAAGTCATGATTCTGAACTCTAGGTCCGACAATACGGACTAATGTCCGTATTGAGTAGGTCCCTGGTTGACGGTACTACCTCTTGTTCTTTTTGCTGAGGTGACTTTTTTCGTCTTGTCATTTTGTCCAGAGAATAGATGAATGAGAGAACAAAATGCTAACAGGTTAACAACGTCTCCAGCAAATATACTCTATACAATTCAGAAAAGACCTGAAACCAGAGGAAAAGAAAGGGAAAGAAAGAAAAAAGAAAGAGAAAAAAAAGAAAAAAAGATAAAAACAAAAACAGAACAATACAAAAAAAGCAGAATATGATCAAATATGATCAGGCTAGTGCATAGATCAGTGCCACACGCTAGATTTTGGGTGTATTTTGGTCTGTTAGAAGAAAGTGCCTGCTAAAATTTTAAAGGAAGAAAGACATATATGTACAAAATAAGGGTTGATACAATGAAGGGATGGAAGATGACTGTAAAGATGAAAATTATAAAAGATTTTATAAAAGGAATTGATAAGATAAGTTGTTTGAAAAAAGAAAGAAGAAGATTTTAAAAAAAAAGGAAAAAGGGAGAGAATGTGATCAGGCAGGAGACTAGAACAAAGCCATACACTAGTGATTTAGGGTATATTTTGATCTGTTAGAAGAAACTGTATCTCAAAGTTTTAAAGAGAGAACAACTTATATATATATGCCCAAAATAAGGGTAACTACTATGAAGGGATAAAATATGACTCTAAAAATGAAAAATAAAAAATGTTTTTTTTAAAAAGGGATTGATAAGATGTTAGTTGAAAAAGGGAAAAAGAAAAATTAAAAAAAAAACAGTTAAAAAAATTAACTTTGATGAACTAATGAATCATGGTAAAAAAAAGCCATGAATTCTATGTGCAGTATTCCCCTAGCGCTGGAGTTCTCCCATTCTCCTTGATCGGTAAACTTGGTCTTGGCTTGCTGGCTGTTCGTGCTGATCTTCTGGGGGAGGGGCTTGTTGCCGTGGTTTCCAAATGTCTTTGCCGGAGGCTGAATTGCCCCGCCCTTGTCGGTCTGGACTAAGCAAGCTGCTCGGGTTTGCTTTCAGGAGCTTTTGTTCCCTGCAAGCTCTTGGTACAGCTCTGGAGGACCAGGGCGAAAATGGTGGCCTCCCAATCTCCACCCGGAGGAGCTGAGAACTCGAGGTCCCGCTCCTCAGTGCGCCCCCAGAGAAAAGCAGTCACTCCCGTCTCCCTGGTCTCCGGCCGCACTCCGTGCTCACCCGGCCTGTGACCGAGCGTTTGTATCTCTGGCACCCAACCCCGTGTGGAGTCTCCCAAACCCAGCAGATCCCTGCGGTGCGCTCCCGCGCCGATCCTCCCCGGGGAGAAAGGGGAGTCTCCCCGGCTCTGCCGCTTGTTGGGTCCCTGCTGGAGGAGCAGTGGCCCGACTGGGCAGCGGATCACAGTTTATGGCAACTCCGAGCTGAGAGCCCGCGCCTCGGCTCCGTCTCTGCAGCTGGCTTCTCCGCTCCGATACCTGGGAGCTCTGCCGCACTCAGGCACCCCTGGTCTTTCTGTGACCCCGTGGGTCCTGAGACCACACTGTCCCTGGAGGATTCCACCCCCCGCTTAGCCACTGCAGCGACGTCGCTCAGCGGAGCCACCTTCTAAAAGGTCTGATTTTGTCCTCCGCGGCTCTATCACTTGCCAGAAGCGGCTGACGGAAGCCCCCTCCCCCGCCGTCTATCCTCCCAAATATCGCCTCGGATTCACTTCTCCGCACGTCCTACCTTCCAGTAAGTGGTCGCTTCTCTCTGTTCAGAGAGTTGTTGCTACTCTCCTCTTCGATCTCCTGTTGAGTTCGTAGGTGTTCAGAAGTTCGTAGGTTTGATCCCTATTCAGCTGAATTCCTGAGACCAGACGAAATCTAGGTCTCCTACTCCTCCGCCATCTTGCTCTGCCCCTAGTGACATCTTAATATATGTTATCATTATCATCATCATCATCGTCATCATCACCATCATTATTTTCCTTGGCCTCAACCTAATTCCGGTTATACTTAAGGTTATCCAGAGAGTAAGGAGACCCCAAACTGCAAGACTTACCCTAAGGGAAAGATAAGAAAAAGAAGATATTTTCATCCCACTATCCCACCAAAAGTTTCCTCCATGAGCTGTGGAGTCATGAATTTGAATTCTGAGTTTCATATTTCCTATGTGACCTTGTAGAAATCTTTCAACCTCACTTTCTTTGTCTATGGAGTAGGGATATCACTACTTACCTCCTGGTATGTTCAGCCAGTTGGAGACAATGTATGGCAGGTGGCAGGCAAAAAGTAATTTGTTCAATAATCAGTAGTAGTAACAACAATAGTTCTCCTTCCTTTCCAGGCACATGAGAAGATTGTATTTCCCCTTGAAGTGACGTAGTATTAGTGGTTGTGGCTAGAAGTGATGTGTGTCATTTCCAAGCTGGAACAGTAAGTTGCTAATGTGAAACCTTCTAGCATTCTCTTCTTCATGACAATCATGGGAGCAGGTGTTGAATTTGAGCCTGCATCGTCCCTCAGGGTTAGTGAGAGCAGAAGTCTCACCACCAACCCATATTTGACATAAAGCTTGACCAAGAATTAAACTTTATTTTTAGTCAACAGGATTCAAGAGTTGTTTGTTATTGCAGCATATCCCTACCTATTCTGATGATATGCTTTCCAGAACAAGCCAGATAGTAAATATAGACATAATGACATATTTAAGGAATCATTCATTGTTTGGTAAATTCTAATAACATTGACTCAGGCAACTTCTGCTAAAGCATTAGGTAAACGGTTAAAGAGGAACTGGGCATTCCTACAGCAACACCACCCAGATGGTTTCCTTGTCACAAGGGGAAAACCTTAATGGTCCTGACTGACATCATCCTAATTCAGCAGCCACTCTTAGTACCACTTATGAAGAGTTAACTAGATATTTTGAGTCTTCTGACACTATTAAATGCACGAAATAACCATGATACATTCTAATTTTTAAAAAAGTGTTTTCATTAAGCCAAACCTTTAGGCTCTTATTACCTTTGAGTTATTAGAAACATTGGAAGTAGGGGCGCCTGGGTGGCTCAAGTCATTAAGCATCTGCCTTTGGCTCAGATCATGGTCCCAGGGTCCTGAGATCGAGCCCCGCATCAGGCTCCCTGCTCAGCAGGAAGCCTGCTTCTCCCTCTCCCACTCCCCCTGCTTGTGTTCTTGCTGTGTCTCTCTGTCATATAAATAAATAAAATCTTTTAAAAAGGTAGGAAGTAGAGGAACATGTTAAATTCAGCAAAAGAAAAGAATCTGACCTAGTCTCATCTACAAGTCAATGGTATGAATAAAAGTTCTCAGATAAAAAGAATTAAGAGCTAGTTAAGCAATTTAAGAGACCAAATATAAATGCAGAATCCTGGCTTGGATACTTTTGACAATTTGTATGTCAAGGCTGTTTGGAGGACAATGGGAGAAATCTGAATAAAATCTGGATTTTAAATTATGTGAATATATACTGATATTGAATACGTGGATATCCCTGATGGGGAAAAAACAACTTGCAAAACAGAACATATAGGATGGAAACATTTTAGCAAAGAGTATATGTAGGTGTGTGCATGCATAGAAAAAGCTCTAGAAATGTATATTCTAAGGGATTAATAATGATCAACTTTGGGCAGTGGGAAATGATGTTATTATTCTCTTCGTTATGCTTGTCATATTTTCTAATTCTCTAAACATACAAAGATAAAATTATATTCTTTTTTTTAAGATTTTATTTATCTATTTGACAGAGACACAGCGAGAGAGGGAACACAAGCAGGGGGAGCAGGAGAGGGAGAAGCAGGCCTCCCGCGGAGCAGGGAGCCCAATGCGGGGCTCAATCCCAGGACTCTGGGATCACGACCTGAGCCAAACGCAGATGCTTAACGACTGAGCCACCCAGGCACCCGAATAAAATTATATTCTTAAAAATAAATAAAACTTCAGAACAAAAAATTGGAGTGTAAACACTTATTTTATTTACCTAGCAAAACTTGATTGCTGGAAATATGATGGAATAGCTTTTCTGAGGAAAAGAAAACCCTACCGCTAAAGACACCTAGACATAATGGAAATGATATTACATGCTAAATATAGCCAAGTTCAAAAATCTCAAGAATATTTCTAGGATCGAATGCAAATAGAAATGAGAGCTAAAGCAATGATAGAGTGAGAAAATATTTGTGACATAAAAGTAGTTGCCCATATTTGAAATATAGATACCTGGGAACTCAAATCTGGTAAGATTTGGAGCACAGAGAATAATTGCTTAAGCTTGGGAGCCTAAGTCTAGGACCAACAAGCCGAGGAGACAAGGCTGTGTACCCTGGAGAAGTTAGCCATACTCAGAACCTAGATGCCTGAAATCTACCAGGGAGAGGAAACATGGCCTTGTTGCCCATGGAGTAGAAGCTCATTCCCAGAACTTAGAGGCCAGGGATGCAACAAGCAGAAGAGACAGGACCCTGAAACCCTAGAGGTAGGTAACCTTATTTGGAACTTAGACATATAGGATCCTTATAATCTGAACCTGAATGACTTGATTCAAACAAGCAGTAGAAACAGCTATAATGCCCTGATAATAGTTATCCATAGTTGGAACAAGGACCTGAGATCTAACCAACAGATGGCCTTTGTGCCTGGGGGTATTAGACCATATCAGAACCTGGGGACTGGTGTCCATCAAGCAGAGGAGACAAAGCCTTAAGTCCCTAGGCAGAAAGACTTTGGTCCAATAACCAGAGGAGACAAGGTCTCAATGCCCTGAAAATAGGTGCCCATACTTGGAACCTCAGCTCATAAAAATCAAACAAGCAATGGAGACAAAGATTCAGCGCCCTACAAATAGTGGTCAACCCCTAGAATATATACTAGGAATCCAAAAGACAGGGGAGTCAATGCCTTAGTGCTGGGATATTTTCCCATAATCAGAACCTGAGATCTAACAAGCAGAGAAGAAAACTTTGTGTCCTAGGTGTACTTGCCAACTCTCAGATTCTAGAGACCTGGGACCCACAAAACAGAATATGTGAGACTTTCTTGCCTGGGGAGGAGTTGCCATTATTGAAAACATACGGACCTAGAATCCAACAAGGAGAGGACACAAGGCTTTTGTACCCTGGGAGTAATTGTCCGTACTCAGCGCAGAGATCCAGAGTGTGACAAAGGAGATAGCTTGATGCCCTTAAAAGAGTTTTCTGAATCATAGAAATGAGATCCATCAAGAAAAAGACAAGGCTTTGATGCCCTAGGAGTAGGTTCTCATACCTAGGAAGAAGAAATTAGAGAACACATATAGGATGTAGTTTTTGGAGCCCTGGGAATAGTTGCTCATAATCTGAACCTGGAGGGCACCAGGTGACTCAGTCAGTTGAGCGTCTTGCCCTTGGCTCAGGTCATGATCTCAAGGTTCTGGGATCAAGTCCTGCATCAGGCTCCCTGCTCAGCGGGGAGTCTGCGTCTCCCTCTATCCTTCCCCCACCCCCTGCTCGTGCTCACTCTCTTGCTCTCTCTCTCTCACATGCTCTCTCAAATAAATAAATAAATAAATAAAATCTTTTAAAAATATAACAATCTGAACCTAGAGTCCTGAATTCCTTCAAGCAGAGGAGCCAGAGGCTTTGTGCCTTGGGAACAGTTGCTTATGTTCAGATCATTGAGATCTAAAGTCTGTTAAGGAGAAAAGACAAAGTCACGGGTGCCCTTGGTGTTGTTGCTCATTCTAGGATCCTAGATATTTAGACTCCAACAAACAGAGGAACCTATGCCTCTGTGTCTAGAGATTATTTGCTCATAATCAGAATTTAAAGATATGATATCCGACAAGCAGAGGAAAATAGATCTAGTGCCCTAAGAACATGTAACAGTTTTTGCAATCTAAAGACCTGGAGTCCAAGAAGAAAAATATGTGAGACTTTGTTGCCAGGAAAGAAGGTGCCCCAACCCAAAACACAGATACCTGGAATCCAACAAGTGGGGGAACACAAGAATTTTGTGCCTTGGGAATAGTTCTTCTGCTGCTTCCTAGAAAACTGGAACCATAAAGCAAGGAGAGAAGATTCTGTACCTTAGAAGATATATGTACTCAAGACTTAGAGACCTGGAAAACAAATAGCAAAGGAGGCAACTTTCTGGTGTTGTGGGAATAGTTTCTCATAATCTGAACTTAGAGACCAGGATTCCAACAAGCAGAGGAAATGTGGCCTTGCACCCTGAGAATATGTGTCCATACTCAGAACA
Source organism: Eumetopias jubatus (assembly GCF_037043125.1). Taxonomy (NCBI): domain Eukaryota; kingdom Metazoa; phylum Chordata; class Mammalia; order Carnivora; family Otariidae; genus Eumetopias; species Eumetopias jubatus. Next base: position 145,752,352 of record NW_028274813.1, read on the forward strand.
TAAATATACAGAATCTATCAAGCAAAGGAGGTGAGGTCCTGATGTCCTGAGTGTAGTTGCCCATGTTCAGGACATAGTTACCTAGAATCCCATAAACTGAGGAGAAAAGGCATGATGTCCTTAAAGTCACTGCCTGTACCCAGAACTTAGAGACCTAGGATCCAAATAAAGAAAAGAAAACATACTTTCATGCCTTGGACATGGTTTCTCTTACTCAAACTCTGGAGACTTTGAATCTAATAAGCAGATTTTTAAAAAAAAGTTTTAATGTTGGAGATTAGTGGCTCATACTCAGAAGCTAGAAGCTCATTTTTAACAGAGATTTGACCAGGTCTTGGTGTCCTGGGAGTATTTTCCCAAACTTAAATAGAGACCTGGGATGCTACACAAAAGACACAGGCCTTGTTGCTCAGATTGGTTCCTAGACACCAGAGATCCAACAAACAGAATAGAATAGGGTTTGTTAAGCTAGAAGTAGTAGCCCATGTTAGGAACCTAAAACCCTGCTATACAAAAACACACAAGGCCTTAGTCTCAAATTATGGCCAGTATTTTTAACCCACAGGCCTAAGATCCAACAAGCAGAAGAGACCAGGTCTTTGCATACTGGGGTTTGTACCTCTGCTGTGAACCTAGACTTTGGTACCAACAAGAGAGGAGGTCAGCCTGTGAGTAGCTGTCTGTACTTGGTATAGATACAGTAGCTACCCTGTAAGTACTTGTCTATACTTTGAACCTAGAGACTTTGGATCCAACAAGTATATAGTATAAGGTCTGGGTGCCTAGGAAGTATGTTCTCATACTTGAATCCTAGACATTTTGTTTTGTGTTGGTCTCAGCTATAATAAAGTGATACTGTCAGCTAGGAATGCTTGGGGCACTCACATGGGCCCATATTACTTATGGTAGCCCCTACAGACATTTCTCCAACCATAGCCAATGTTGTGGCTGGACAGACCCTTGTAGCTTTTATTATGATTGCAAAACACACTTCAGCAACAACAATTGGGGAAATTTGTAAACACAAGGTTTATTACTCATAGGTCCTGGAGGGTACAGTGCATGCCCAGGATTTTATAGAGAGGTCACAGGTAGAGAGAGAGAAAGTAGACCTGGGGTACTGATTTTATTGGGATCGAAGGTGGGGTGCCTAGGGTTTCACAAGTTCACTATTTAAAACATAAGAGCAGGAACTAAAGCATGGGGACAGAAAAGCAGGGTCACTCAATCATTCAGTTATCTAGGTCACTATGAGCTTTCTAAAAGGGGAACTTCGTGAGTAGGGCATCCTGGCTCTTTATCTAGTTTTGTAGCTAGTACTGTGTCACATAGCTGGCAATATGTTTGTTTAAGATGTATATCTTCGAAATGGATGCCTTAGTAGTTGAAGGCTTAATGTCAGGCACTTTCAATTAAAAAAAAAAAAGCTAATTGTCAGGCACTTACACTACACATCTGGGACTTAACAAGCAGTGGAAACAAGCTTTAAAGCCCCGGAAGTAGGTATATATATTGGAAAACTAGAGGTGTTTAATCCAACAAGCAGTGGCCTTGCTGACCTGGAAGCTGTTTCCCATATTCAGAACCAAGACACGGGATCCAACAGAGGAGACAAGGAGTTAGTCATACTTGGAACAGAAAGAACTGTTATATAACAAGTAGAAGGGACAAGGCCTTGGTGCCCTGAAACTAGTTAGCCTTCCTTGTGTCTAACAGTTAGAGGAAATGAGGTCTTAGTACCCTGAGGTGTTAGTATCCATAATTGAATCCTACCAATTTGAGATCTAACAAAATGTGGAGAGATGTTTTGGAACTCTTGAAAGAGGTGCACATATTCAGAAACTAGAGATGTATAAGCCAACAAAGAGGGAATAAGTCCAATTGTAGTGGGAGTTGTTGCCCATACTTGGAACCTAGTGATCTGAGAAGTAAAAAAAGTAAAAAGGGCAAGGTCCATTGCTCCCAGGAGTTGTTTCACCTATTCATATTCCAGGACCTTTGAATGATGAAGCAGTGAGGGAAAGGCCAGAGCAACTAGAAATAGTTGCCCATTCTACAACATATATATTAGTTTTCTACCAAACAGAAGATTTAATGTTTTGATGTCCTGAGTATAGTTGCCCATCCTCAGAACCTACACATTCTGGATCTAACACAAAGAGAAGATAAGGTTTTCTTGCCAAAGGAATACTTGTCCAGAATTGGATCCTAGACACAGAAATTTGCAAGAAGAGTAAAAGAGTAAAAAAAGGCGTGGGGGGGGGGGGCAAAAAGAAAACCCTCCATGTTTGCTATAACACTAAATATTGATGTCTCTCCAAAATTCATATGTTGAAATTAATTCAATCTCTAGGTTTTTAGTAAGAGCAATTACTCCCAAAGCATAAAGGCCTTGTTTTCTCTGTGTGCTGAATCCCAAGTTACAGGTTCTGAGTATGAGCAAGCATTCCCATCACCCAATGTGATGGTATTAGGAGATGGAGTATTTGGGAGATGCTTAGGTTGTGAGGTTGGAGCCCTCATAAATGAGATTAATACTCTAATAAAAGATATCCCACGGAGCTCCCTTGCCTCTTCCACCATGTGATGGTACAGTGAAAAGACAGCCAACTATGAGGAAAAAGGCCCTCACCAGACATTGAATCTGCTAGTACCTTGGTCTTCAACTTCTAGCCTCTAGAACTATGAGGAATAAACTTCTGTCATCTACAAGCCATCCAGGTTATACAAGCAGAAGATGTTTTTTGTTACAGCAGCCCAGACTAAGACACAGTTTTTGCTCATTTTCAAAACCTAGAGAACTTGCAAAGGGGTACATGTACCTCAATGTTTATAGCAGCATTATCAACAATAGCCAAACTATGGAAAGAGCCCAGGTGTCCATCGACTGATGAATGGGTAAAGATGGAATATTAATCATCAAAGAGAATGAAATCTTGCCATTTACAATGACATGGATGGACCTGGAGTATATTGGGCTAAGTGAAATAAGTCAGTCAGAGAAAGACAAATACCATATGATTTCACTCATGTGTGGAATTTAGGAAACAAAACAGATGAACATATGGGAAGGGAAAGAAAAAAAGAAAGAGAGAGAGGAAAGCAAACCATAAGAGACTCTTAATGATAGAGAACAAACTGAGGATTGATGGAGGGACGTGGGGGGGGTGGGCTAAATGGGTGGTGGTTATCAAGGAGGGCACTTGTTATGTTGAGCACTGAGTGTTACATGTAAGTGATGAATCACTAAATTCTACTCCTGAAACCAATATTACACTATTTATTTTTTTCAGTATTACAGTATTTGTTAATTAACTAGAATTTAAGTAAAAATTTGGAAGAAAAAAAAACACAAAACCTATAGAACTTGGATCCAAGAAGCGAAGGCACAAGCCCATGGTGTTGTGACAGGAATTGCTTTTCCTTAGAACCTGGAAAAATTGGTTCAAACAAAAAAGTAGATAAGGCCTTGTTGTCCAGTGAAGAGTTGCCAATAGTCAGATCCCAGAAACAAGAAATAGCAAGAAAAGGAGATAAGATTTGGTACCCTAGGATACTTGCTCATACTCAGAACCTATAACTTGGCATTCAACAAATAGAGGAAATAAGGCCTTTATGTCATGGGAATAATTGCCCTTACTGAAACCTAAGGGATTGAAATAGCAAAAGCTAACTGTGACGCCCAAGGTATCAACTAAAAAAATAACTGAAAATTATATGGTAAAAGAAATAACAAGGGAATTATAATGGCACACTAGAAAATATTTAACACAAAATGGCAATAACTGAGGAATAGAATAACAAAAAGGACATAAAACATATCAAAAAATAACAAAATTAAAGACATAACTCCTACCTTATCAGTAATTACACTAAATATAAGCAGATTAAACTCTTCAATCTAAAGGCAGACACTAGCTGAATGGATTTAAAAAGGGAAAAAACCCAGCCCACATGATCCAGCAATATATTATCTGTAAAAGACACAATTTAGATTCAAAGACAAAAATGGGTTGCAAGTAAAAGGATGCTAAAAGATATATCATACAAATAGTAACCAAAAAGAGCTGAAGTGACCATACTAATATCAGACAAAATAAACTTTAAATCAAAAAAGTTTTCAAGAGATAAAGAAGGACATTATCTATTAATAAAATATTCACTATGGTAAAAAGATATAGTAGTTATAAACATTATGTAATAAGAGACCATCAAAATATATAAAGCAAAAATGAATAGAGTTGAAGGAAAAAAATAGAAAATTCAAATTAATTGTTGGAGACGTCAATACACCACTTTCAATAACGGATAGAACAACTAAGCAAGAAGGAAAGATGGCAGAGGAGTAGGGGACCCTATTCCAACTGGTCCCCGGAACTGAGCTGGATATCAGCCAGACCACTCTGAGCACCCATGACCCAGCCTGAGATGTAAAAACATCTGGGTCTCTACAAACCAGAATATCGCAGGCGGTTGGTTTTGAGGTGCGAAGCAGGAAACCGTGATTCCGCAGGCAGCTATTGGAGGATAAACGGTAGCGGGAGGGTGCCTGGCCATGGGGATCCTACACCACCAGTGAGCTAAGGCCTCATGCGCTGGGGATGCGGCACAGACTCGCAGACAGGTAGCGGCAGGGAAAGGACTTTAGGGCAGCCCCCGGGGTGGAAACCTGGAACGGGGCGGGGGGGGTCGCATGTGCGATCTGGGGGTGGCTGGCGGTTTTAGAAGCACAAAGGGCAGAGACATGCCCCGACCTGGAGGCAGGAGTGGGGGCGCTGCGGAGGGGCGCACAACCTAGGACACTGCAGTTTATAGCAACACGGACAGAAACAGAGACAGTGTGGCCTGGAGAGCTCACTGAAGAACAGACTGCGGTCTCTCTGCTCTGAGGCAGACAGTTGGAAACGTTCTCTTCTGCTCTGACTCGCGGAAGAGACACGGAAAGCTGCCAGGGAAAGCCAACGGAGAACAAAAGCCCCCAAAACTGATTCCCGCTGAGCCCATCCCCCGCCACAGGGGGACAGGGCAACTCCACCCAAACTGGGTTGCCTGAGCAACAGCGCGGCAGGCCCCTCCCCCAGAAGACAGGCTGGGTAAACAAGAGATCAGCAACCCTAAGGTCTCTAGAAAACAGGTGCATCTTGCTTGGGTTCTGGTCAATAATTTGGACTCTATACATTCCCTCAAACACCCATCAACAGAATGACTAGGAGGAGGAGCCCCCAAAATAGAAAAGACTCAGAGATTATGACTTATGCTGCAGATTTACAGATGGATGCAGATATAACCAAGATGTCGGAGATGGAATTCAGGCTAGCAATTGTGAAGACAATGGCTAGAATGGAGAAATCAATTAATGGCAACATAGAGTCTCTAAGGGCAGAAATGAAAGCTGAATTGGCAGAACTTAAAAATGCTATCAATGAGATCCAATCCAATCTAGATACTCTAACAGCTAGGGTAACTGAGGCAGAAGAATGAATAAGCGACCTGGAAGACAATATAATAGATAAAAAGGGAAAAGAGGGGGCCAGGGAAAAACAACTCAGAATCCATGAAAATAGAATCAGAGAAATGAGTGACACCATGAAGCGTTCCAATGTCAGAATAATTGGAATCCCAGAGGGAGTGGAGAGAGAGAGAGGACTAGAAGATGTATTTGAGCAAATTGTAGCTGAGAATGTCCCTAATCTGGGGAATGAAACAAACATTCGCATCCTGGAGGCAGAAGGGACCCCTCCCAAGATCAAGGAAAACAGGCCAACACCCTGGCATGTAATAGTAAAACTTGCAAATCTTAGAACCAAGGAAACCATCTTCAGGGCAGTTAGGGGGAAGAGATTCCTTACGTACAGAGGGAGGAACATCAGAATAATGTCAGACCTATCCACAGAGACCTGTCAAGCCAGAAAGGCCTGGCAAGACATATTCAAGGTACTAAATGAAAAGAACATGCAGCCAAGAATACTTTATCTGGCAAGGCTGTCATTTAGAATGGATGGAGAGATGCAGAGCTTCCACGACTGGCAGAAACTGAAAGAATATGTGACCACTAAGCCGGCCCTGCAAGAAATATTAAGGGGGGTTCTATAAAAGGAGAAAGACCCCAAGAGTGATATACAACAGAAATTTACAGGGACAATCTATAAAAACAACGTCTTCACAGGCAACATGATGACAATTAATTCATATCTTTCAATAATCACTCTCAACGTGAATGGCCTAAATGCTCCCATACAACGGCACAGGGTTGCAGATTGGATTAAAAGACAGGACCCATCCATATGCTGCCTACAAGAGACTCATTTTGAACTAAAGATACATCCAGACTGAAAGTGAAGGGATGGAGATCCATCTTCCATGCCAGCGGACCTCAAAAGAAAGCTGTTGGGGTAGCAATTCTCATATCAGACAAATTAGATTTTAAACTAAAGTCTGTAAATAGAGACACAGAAGGACACTATATCATTCTTAAAGGGTCTATCCAACAAGAAGATCTAACAATTGTAAATATCTATGCCCCCAACATGGGAGCAGCCATCTACATAAGCCAACTGTTAACCAAAATAAAGAGTCATATTGATAGCAATACATTAATTGTAGGAGACCTCAATACTCCACTCTCAGCAATGGACAGATCATCTAAGCAGAAAATCAACAAGGAAACAAGAGCTTTGAATGATACATTGGACCAGATGGACCTCATAGATATTTACAGAACATTCCACCCTAAAACAACAGAATACTCATTCTTCACAAGCCCATATGGAACTTTCTCCAGAATAGACCACATACTGGGTCACAAATCAGGTCTCAACTGATACTAAAAGACTGAGATTATTCCCTGCATATTCTCAGACCACAATGCTTTAAAACTGGAACTCAATCACAAGAAAAAATTTGGCAGAAATTCAAACACTTGGAAGCTAAAGATCACTCTGCTCAAGAATGTTTGGGTCAACCAGGAAATCAAAGAAGAACTTAAACCATTCATGGAATGCAATGAGAACGAAAATACATTGATCCAAAACCTATGGGATACTGCAAAGGTGGTCCTAAGGGGGAAATACATAGCCATCCAAGCCTCACTCAAAAAAATAGAAAAATCCCGAATTCACCAACTAACTCTACACCTTAAAGAACTAGAGAAAGAGCAACAAACAATGCTGAAACCACGCATTAGAAGAGAAATAATTAAAATTAAAGCAGAGATCAATGAATTAGAAACCAGAAACACAGTAGATCAGATCAATGAAACTAAAAGTTGGTTCTTTGAAAGAATTAATAAGATCGATAAACCACGGGCCAGACTTATCCAAAGGAAAAGAGAAAGGACCCAAATTAATAAAATTATGAATGAAAGGGGAGAGATCATGACTAACACCAAGGAAATAGAAACAATTATTAGAAATTATTATCAACAACTATAGGCCAAAAAACTGAGCAATCTGGATGAAATGGAGGTCTTCCTGGAAACCTATAAGCTGCCAAGAGGGAAACAGGAAGAAATTGACAACCTGAATAGGCCAATAACCAGGAACGAGATTGAAGCAGTGATCAAAAACCTCCCAAAAAAACAAGAGTCCAGAGCCTGATGGATTCCCTGGGGAATTCTACCAAACATTCAAAGAAGAAATAATACCTATTCTACTGAAGCTGTTTCAAAAAATAGAAACAGAAGGATAACTTCCAAACTCATTCTATGAGGCCAGCATTACCTTAATCCCCAAACCAGGCAAAGACTCCATCAAAAAGGAGAATTTCAGACTGATATCCCTGATGAGTATGGATTCCAAAATCCTCAACAAAATCCTAGCTAATAGGATCCAACAATACATTAAGAATATCATCCATCATCCACCACGAGCAGGTGGGATTTATCCCTGGGATGTGGGGTGGTTCAACATTCGCCAATCAATCAATGTGATAGAACACATTAATAAGAGGAGGGAGAAGAACCATATGGTCCTCTCAATTGTTGCAGAAAAAGCATTTGACAAAATACAACATCCTTTCCTGATTAAAACTCTTCAGAGTATAGGGATAGAGGGAACATTCCTCAAGTTCATAAAATCCATCTCTGAAAAACCCACAGCAAATATCATCCTCAATGGGAAAAGCTGAGAGCCTTTCCCTTAAGATCAGGAGCACATCAAGGATGCCCACTCTCTCCACTATTGTTCAACATAGTAATAGAAGTCCTAGCAAGAGCAATCAGACAACAAAAAGAAATAAAAGGTATTCAAATTGGCAAAGAAGAAGTCAAACTCTCTCTTTTCACAGATGACATGATACTCTATGTGGAAAACCCAAAAGAGTCCACCCCCAAATTACTAGAACTCATACAGCAATTCAGTAATGTGGCAGGTTACAAAATCAATGCACAGACATCAGTTGCTTTCTTATACACTAACAACGCAACTGGAGAAATTAGAGAAACGATTCCATTTACAATAGCACCAAAAACCATAAGATACTTCGGAATAAACCTAACCAAAGAGGTAAAGGATCTATACTCTAGGAACTACAAAACACTCATGGAAGAAATTGAAGAAGACACAAAAAGATGGAAAAATATTCCATGCTCATGGGTCGGAAGAATAAACATTGTTAAAATGTCTATGTTACCCAGAGCAATCTATACCTTCAATGCCATCCCAATCAAAATTTCAATGACATTCTTCAAAGTGCTGGAACAAACAATCCTAAAATTTGTATGGAATCAGAAAAGACCCCGAATTGCCAAGGAAATGTTGAAAAAGAAAAACAAAGCTGGGGGCATCACGTTGCCCGATTTCAAGCTATATTAGAAAGCTGTGATCACCAAGACAGCATTGTAATGGCACAAAAACAGACATATAGACAAATGGAACAGAATAGAGAACCCAGGTATGGACCCTCAACTCTATGGTCAAATAATCTTTGACAAAGCAGGAAAAAACATGCAATGGAAAAAAGACAGTCTCTTCAATAAAAGGTGCTGGGAGAATTGGACAGCCACATGCAGAAGAATGAAACTCGACCATTCTCTAACACCATTCACAAAGATAAACTCAAAGTGGATGAAAGACCTCAATGTGAGACAGGAATCCGTCAAAATCCTAGAGGAGAACATAGGCAGTAACCTCTTTGACATTGCCCATAGCAACTTCGTTTAAGATACATCGCCAAAAGCTAGTGAAACAAAAGCAAAATGATCTTTTGGGATTTCATCAAGACAGAAAGCTTCTGTACAGCAAAGGAAACAGTCAACAAAACAAAGAGGCAACCCACAGAATGGGAGAAGATATTTGCAAATGACACTACAGATAAAGGGCTGGTATCCAAGATCTATAAAGAACTTCTCAAACTCAACATCCAAAAAACAAATAATCAAGTCAAAAAGTAGGCAGAAGATATGAAAATACACTTCTCTGGAGAAGACATACAAATGGCTAACAGACACATGAAAAAATGTTCATCATCATTAGCCATCAGGGCAATTCAAATCAAAACCACATTGAGATACCACCTTACACCAGTTAGAATGGCAAAAATGGACAGGGCAAGAAACAACAAATGTTGGAGAGGTTGTGGAGAAAGGGGAACCCTCTTACACTGTTGGTGGGAATGCAAGTTGGTACAGCCACTTTGGAAAACAGTGTGGAGGTTCCTCAAAAATTTAAAAATAGAGCTACCCTATGACCCAGCCATTGCACTCCTGGGTATTTACCCCAAAGACACAGATGTAGTGAAAAGAAGGGCCATATGCACCCCAATGTTCATAGCAGCAATGTCCACAATAGCCAAACTGTGGAAAGAGATGAGATGCCCTTCAGCAGATGAATGGATAAAGAAGATGTGGTCCATATATACAATGGAATATTACTCAGACATCAGAAAGGATGAATACCCAACTTTTACATCAACATGGATGGGACTGGAGATTATGCTAAGTGAAATAAGTCAAGCAGAGAAAGTCAATTATCATATGGTTTCACTTATTTGTGGAACATAAGGAATAGCATGGAGGACACTGGGAGAAGGAAGGGAAAAAGGGGGGGGATTGGAGGGAGAGATGAACCATGAGAGACTATAGACTCTGAGAAACAAACTGGATTTTAGAGGGAAGGGGGGTGGGGGCATGGGTTAGCCCCATGATGGGTATTAAGGAGCGCACATACTGCATGGAGCACTGGGTGTTATACGAAAACAATGGATCATGGATCAGCACATCAAAAAGTAATGATGTATTGTATGGTGACTAACATAACATAAGAAAATTGAAAAAAAAAGAAAAAGAAAAGAACAACTAGGCAGAAAATCAACAAGGAAATAGAAGACTTGAACAACACTATAACCAAATAGACTTAACAGACATCTACTGAATCCAACAACAATAGCAGAACAGATAATCCTCCTTGGTGTACATGGCACATTCCCCTGGACAGACCATATGTTAGGTCAGTAAACAAGCACCAGTAAAGTGAAAAGGATTGAAATTAATCAAAATAATTTCAATTCTATGGAAATTATAAATTAATTGAAAGAAATTTGGTAAGTAAAAAATATGTGGAAATTTAAAAATATACTTTTAATAAATGAGTCAAAGAAGAAACCAGATAGGAAATTATAAAATACATTTGAGATGAATGAAAATGAAAACACAAAATACCAAAATTTATGGCATTCAGAAAAAGGAATGCTTACAGGGAAATTTATAGCTGTGAATTCCTATATTTAAAAAAGAAGAAAGACTTCAAATAAATAATCTAACCTTCCAACTTAAAAACTAGAAGAGCAAACTGAAGAAGACCAAACTAAACCCAAAGCAAGCAGAAGGAATGAATAATAAAGATTAGAGTGGAAATAAGTTAGAGAATAGAAAATCAATAGAAAAAGTCACAAAACCAAAAATTTGGTCTTTGAAAGAATCAACAAAATCGGCAAGCCTTTTGTCAGACCAACAAAAAAAAGGGAGAAGACTCAACTTACTAAAATCAGCAAAATATCTGGGGATATTATTTGCCAACTTTACAGAAATAAAAGAGATGATAAGGGAATGCTATGAACAATTATCTATCAACAAATTAGATAACCAAGAAATTCCTAGAAAGACAAAAACACCAAAACTGACTTGAGAAGATATAGAAAATCTGAATAGACCTATAGAAAGTAAAGATATGGATTAACATTCAAAAAACTTCCCACAGAGATAAGCTCAGAACCAGATGGCTTCACTGGTGAATTCTACCAAACATTTGAAAAATTAACACCAACTCTTCACAAATTCTTTCAAAAAATAGAAGAAGGAACATTTTCCAACTCATTCTATGAGTTCAGTATTATCCCAATACCAAAATCAGACAAAGACATCACAAAAAAACTACAAACCAATATCCCTTATAAAGGTAGATGCAAAAATTCTCAACAAAATACCAGCAAACCAAATCCAGATAAAGCACATTGTGAGCAAATGGGATTTGATTGTTTCAACATATGATAATCAATCTATGTAAAGCATCATATTACTAGGAAAAGAAGGAAACACATAATAGACTCAGAAAAAGAATTTGACAAAATCTAACATCCATTCATGATTTTTTAAAAAAATCCCTCAAGTTAGAAATATAAGGGAACTTCCTCAATCTGACAAAGGGCATCTACAAAAAATTTGCCAACATCATAGTTAACACTGAAAGACTGAAAGATTTCCCCCTAAGATCAAGAATAAGATAAGGATGTCTGCTCTTGCTACAACTATTCAACAAATCCACCATGAGGTTCTAGGTAGCATAATTAGACATAAAAGAGAATGAAAGGCAACTTGATGGAAGAGGAAGAGGTAAAAATTTTTTGCAGATGACATGAGTTCTATATAGAAAACCTTAAGGAGTCTACTAAAAATATATTAGAGGTAAGAAGTAAGAAACAATTTCAGCAAGGTTGCAGGATATAAGACTGATATTTAATAATCAGTTGCATCTATACATTAGCTATAAACCATTTAAAAATGAAATTAAAGGACAATTACATTTATAATAGCATCAGTTGACTGAGGAGTGCACCAAGAGAGTCTGTCGCCGGGTTTTCCCCCACCGAACTGCCAGAGAAGTGGGCCTCAGTGAATTCCCGGCAGCCAATCCTCCCAGCAGCTGGGGGAAATTGGTAGAGCACTCACTACACTGGGGGCAGCAAACTGCAAGTTTGGTAGATCATAAACTACACCTGGGAGCCCCATTTTTTTTCTGAGGAGTCAGATAGGAAATATTTTAGGCTTAGCCAGCCATCTGGGTCTCTGCAGCAACTATTCAACTCTGCTCTTGTAGCCGGAAAGTAGTTATAAACAGTACAGTGCATAAAACAATGGGTGTGATTATATTCCGTCAAAACTTAATTTAAAAACAGACTGGGTTCCAGATTTGGCAGGCCATAGTTTTCCAACCTTTGAACTACCCTTGGGATGTAAAGCTCTAAAGAAAAGCAAAGGAGTAGTTCCCTCTAGTATGGGAGGAGCTGGCTGTGAGGCAGGAGCAGTCAGGTTCTTCTGGGCTGCTGACAACCATGTAGGTCTTGGCCTGGTTGGTGGTTACCTGGGAATTGACTTTATAATACTTTGTTCCACTGTGCATTTGTTTTATGTACTTTTCCAAATATGTTATATTTTATAATAAACAAAATATAAAGACAAAAATAATTGATAACTATGCATGGTCATTCCTCACAAAGAATTATTTTTTCTCCTCACCTAGATAGTTACCTCTGCAGAAATGCTGAGAGAGTTTTGGAGGTGAGAGATTTCCCCCCCAAAATTTTTCTTTAAGATTTTATTTATGTATTTGAGAGAGAGAGAATGAGAGAGAGCACGAGAGGGAAGAGGGTCAGAGGGAGAAGCAGACTCCCTGCCGAGCAGGGAGCCCGATGTGGGACTCGATCCCGGGACTCCAGGATCATGACCTGAGCCGAAGGCAGTCCCTTAACCGACTGAGCCACCCAGGCGCCCCCCCTAAAAAAATTTTTAATGGTTCTACCTCAAAACCTTATTTTCAGTTTACCCATATCACTCTAAAATATATTCATCTTTCTGCTCCTAAAACCTTAAAGCCCACACCCCATGACTCCCATTGCCCTTAAAATCTAACGTGCTTGCCACGACCTCCAAACAGGCTGCTGCTAGCCCCTATCGAGCCTCCAGTTTGTATATAAAGCATAATGCATGTGTTGATTTAGAACAGATCTTCCCAAGGCCTTTTTTAGCTCTGGAAATCTATTACTCACTAGCTGGTTTATGGGCCGGTATTTCTGGGTATTGTTAGAAATTATGGAGTGGGTACCCAAGGCTCACCTAAGCCAGCACCTGGGAGGGCTTTGTTTCTTTCAAGGTCAGAGCTGCTGGACCTCCCTCTGCTCCATTCAGCCCTGCTCATACCTAGCTGAGTCAGCCCAGAATGGCACAACACCAAGCCCTCCTCTCAAACTTGTACGAATGTTCTTTAGGATGGGGACAAACATTGCCTTCTCAAGGCCACTTGGCTCCACCAAATGCCCACAAGGCTTTTTCTGGGGAGCATTATAAGACCTGGAGGCCCAAAGATTCTGACCAGAGGGCTGCTTCCTTCAAGAAAGGACCCCTTGTTGGTGCTGGCTCCCCTCACGGGGACCCATCCAACAGAGCTGGGAGACTTTACTTTAAACCATGTTTAATAAATGAACATACCAAGGACCTACAGATTTCAGAATTCCTGAAGCAGGAGCCAAAGGACCGGCCTCTCACACAGGGTGAGGCAGGAGACACTACTCTTGGGCCACTGGGTGTCAGAGCTCTCTCTCTCTCCTCTCTCTCTCTCTCTCTCTCATTCTCTCTTTCTCCCTCTTTCTGTCTCAGAGGCCCAAGGGTGAAAAAGACCAGAGGAAATAGCATGCCAAGAAGGAAACTTCTTTTTTTGTTATTATGGCATTTTTTAAAAAAAGATTTTACTCATTTATTTGTCAGAGAGAGAGAGAGAGAGAGAGCACAAAGCAGGGGTAGCGGCAGGCAGAGGGAGAAGCAGGTTCCCTGCTGAGCAGGGAGCCCGATGTGGGACTGGATCCCAGGACCCTGGGATCATGACCTGAGCCAAAGGCAGACACTTAACTGACTGAGCCACAAAGGCGTCCCCCAGAAGGAAACTTCTCAATCCCTTCTCATCCTCCTGGGACTTGAGGGTATGGGACATATAGCTCACTGAAGCAACAGGCACTTCATTGGGAGGGTTCTGCCAGGCTTCTTTCCCCATTCTGGCCACATTAGGGTTTTCAGTATCAGAATTAGGTGAACAAAATCAATGCTTTACTGAGTGTTCCTCAGTAATATGCATAGTATTCTGGATCTTTCCATTATTTTATCTCTGCTGAAAGTTAAGAGATTAAATGTGAGTATCAGAAAGGTGTGATGGTATCAGAACGGTCAAACAATGCTGGTGAGAGTATAGAGTGGTATAATCACATTGGAAAACTTTTTGATGTTTTCTATTAAGGCTAAACATATGCCTACCTTCTGAAATTCCACTCTTAGGTATGTACACAAGAGAAATGAGTGCATATGTTCTTATACAAGAATGTGCATAGCCATTTTCATTCATAATAATCCCCAAATGGATACATCCTAAATGTCCATCAACAAGAGAAAGGATAAATTGTGGTTTTTTAAAAATATTTTATTTATTTATTTGAGAGAGAGAGAGAGAGCACAAGCAGGGGGAGTAGCAGGCAGAGGGACCAATGGATGGAAATACATAGTAATATATAATGCCTGATGTTTGCATAATGAGACTTAATCAAGCTTCTTTCTTGTTTTATTTTCCTGTCTTACTGGGAATAGTTAAATCATGTATTATCACTACACTCACTTTTCTAGTGAGAAATTGGCACACAGATGGGTTGGGTAGCCATCCTGGATGTATGCAGGTAAAGAGATCCAAACCCACTTTTTCCTTCTGAAAATCAGATAGATTTCAGAAACTTTCCCCTACACATCTATATATATAGGATACATGAGGGAGAGGGAGAAGCAGTCTCCCCGCTGAGCCTGATTTGATTTGGGGCTGCGGGGCTCCATGCAGGGCTCAATCCCAGGACCCTGGGATCATGACCTGAGACAAAGGCAGATGCTTAGCTGACTGAGCCATCCAGGTGCCCGGATAAATTGTGTTATATTCACCTAATGGAATACGACCCACACACACACACAAAATAAAGTACTGGAACATTCAACAACGTGGATAGATCTAACATATTAGGTTGAGTGAAAGAAACCAGCTATAAGAGAGAATGTACTGTATTTCACTTATGAAGCTCAAGAAGGCAAAACTAAATAATAATTATTGAAGTCAGAGTAGTGATTTACTTGAGGAAGGGTATAGATCAGGAAGGAACTTCTTTTATTTTTTAAAATTTTATTTAAATTCAATTAATTAACATATAGTGTCAATAGTTAATAGTTTTAATACATATAGTGTATTATTAGTTTCAGAGGTAGAGTTCAGTGATTCATCAGTCGCATATAACACCCAGTGATCATTACATCACATGCCCTCCTTAATGCCCATCACCCAATTACCCCATCCCACCCCACCTTCCCTCCAGCAACCCTCAGTCTGTTTCCTATAGTCAAGAGTCTTTTATGATTTGTCTCCCTCTGATTTCATCTTATTTTATTTTTCCCTCCCTTCCCCTATGATCCTCTGTTTCGTTTTTTAAATTCCACATAGGAGTGAAATCGAATGATAATTGTCTCTCTGATTGACTTATTTCAATTACCATTCTACCCTCTAGTATGTTCCATCCATATTGTTGCAAATGGTAAGATTTCATTTTTTGATGACAGAGTAATATTCCATTGTGTGTGTGTGTGTGTGTGTGTGTGTATACATATATATATAGATTGTGTGTGTATATATATATATACATATACACACACACACACAACATCTTCTTTATCCATCCGTCAATGGACATCTGGGTTCTTTCCATAGTTTGGCTATTGTGGACATTGCTGCTATAAACATTGGGGTGCAGGTGCCCCTTCGGATCACTACATTTGTATCTTTGGGGTAAATACCTACTAGTGCAATTCCTGGGTCCTAGGGTAGCTCTATTTTTAACTTTGTGAGGAACTTCCATACTGTTTTCCAGAGTGGCTCCACCAGTGTGCATTCCCACCAGCAGTTTATGAGGTTTCCCTTTTCTCCACAACCTCTCCAACATTTGTTGTTTCCTGACTTGTGAATTTTTGCCATTCTGACTGACGTGAGGTGGTATCTCATTATGGTTTTGATCTGTATTTCCCTGATTCCAAGGTATGTGGAATACTTTTTCATGTGTCTATTGGCCATTTGTAGGTCTTCTTTGGAGAAATGTCTGTTCATGTCTTCTGCCCGTTTCTTGACTGGATTCTTTGTTTTTTGGGTGTTGAGTTTTTGTTTTTGTTTTTTAAGATTTTATTTATTCATTTGACACGGAGAGACACAGCGAGAGAGGGAACACAAGCAGGGGGAGTGGGAGAGGAAGAAGCAGGCTTCCTGCTGAGCAGGGAGTCTGATGTGGGGCTTGATCCCAGGACCCTGGGATCATGACCTGAGCCGAAGGCAGCTGCTTAACAACTGAGCCACCCAGGCGCCCCTTGGGTGTTGAGTTCGATAAGTTCTTTATAGATCTTGGACACTAGCCCTTTATCTAGTAAGACATTTGCAAATATCTTCTCCCATTCTGTAGGTTGTCCTTTGGTTTTGTGGACTGTTTCCTTTGCTGTGCAAAAGCTTTTTATCTTGATCAAGTCCCAATAGTTCATTTTTGCCCTTGCTTCCCTTGCCTTTGGAGACATGTCTAACAAGAAGTTGCTGTGGCTGAGGTCAAAGAGATTGCTGCCTGTGTTCTCCTCAAGGATTTTTGATGGATTCCTGTCTCACATTTAGGTCTTTCATCCATTTTGTGTTTATTTTTGTGTATGCTGTAAGACAGTGGTCCAGTTTCATTCTTCTGCCTATGGCTGTCCAATTTTCCCAACACCATTTAAGAGACTGTCTTTTTTTCTATTGGATATTCTTTCCTGCTTTGTTGAAGATTAGTTGACCATAGAGTGGAGGGCCCATTTTTGGGTTTTCTATTCTGTTCCATTGATCTATGTGTCTGTTTTTGTGCCAGTACCACACTGTCTTGGTGATTACAGCCTTGTAATAGAGCTTGAAGTCTGAAATTGTGATGCCACCAGCTTTGGTTTCCTTTTTCAACATTCCTCTGGCTATTTGGGGGTTTTTCTGGTTCCATACAAATTTTAGGATTGTTTGTTCTAGCCCTGTGAAAAATATTGATGGTATTTCAATAGAGATTGGATTGAGTAGACATTTTAACAATATTTGTTCTTCCAATCCATGATCATGGAATGTTTCTCCATTTCTTTGTGTTTTCCTCAATTTCTGTCATAAGCGTTCTATAGTTTTCAGAGTACAGATCCTTTACCTCTTTGGTTAGGTTTATTCTTAGCTATCTTATGGTTTTTGGTACACTTGCAAATTGATTCCTTAATTTCTCTTCTTCTGTCTCATTGTCAGTGTGTAGAAATGCAACTGATTTCTGTGCATTGATTTTACATTCTGCCACTTTGCTGAATTCCTGTATGAGTTCTAGCAATTTTGGGGTGGAGTCTTTTGTGTTTTCCACATAGAGTATCATGTCATCTGTGAAGAGTGAGAGTTTGACCTCTTTGATAATTTGGATGTCTTTTATTTCTTTTTGTTGTCTGATTGCTGAGACTAGGACTTCCAGTACTATGTTGAACAGGAGTGGTGAGAGTGAACATCCCTGTCATGTTCTTGACCTTAGGAAGGCTGTCAGTTTTCCCCCATTGAGAATGATATTCGCTGTGGGCTCTTTGTAATATGGCTATTATGATACTGAGATATGTTCCTTCTATCCCTACACTGCAGAGTTTTAATCAAGAAAGGATGCTGTATTTTTTTTAAAGATTTTATTTATTTATTTTTTGACAGAGAGAGAGGGAGACACAGCAAGAGAGGGAACACAAGCAGAGAGAGTGGGAGAGGGAGAAGCAGGCTTCCTGCTGAGCAGGGAGCCTGATGTGGGGCTCGATCCCAGGACCTCGGGATCATGACCTGAAACGAAGGCAGGGGCTTAACGACTGAGCCACCCAGGCGCCCCAATGCTGTATTTTTGTAAAATGCTTTTTCTGCATCAGTTGAGAGGATCATATGGTTCTTGTCCTTTCTTTTGTTAATGTGACGTATCACATTGATTGATTTGCAGATGTCTAACCACCCTTGCAGCCCAGGAGTAAATCCCACTTTGTGTTGGTGAAGAATCCTTTTAATGTACTGTTCATGCTATTGGCTAGTCAAAATTCTCGGTGAGAATTTTGGCATCCATGTCCATCAGAGATATTGGTCTGTAATTTTCCAATTATAATGGTGGGGTCTTGTCTAGTTTTGGGATCAAGGTGATGCTGGCCTCATAGAATGAGTTTGGAAGTTTTCAGGAAGGAAAGTCTGGGGTCCTAGATATCTGCTGTATTTTGATCTGGGCAGGGCAGATGAGAGATATAGATATAGATATGTAGATATGGGTAGACCAAGCTGCACACAACAACAGATTTGGTGAAAAATAAAATTTCAGAGCTAATGAAACAAATAGAGTATCACCATCATTTTATTAGTGGTTATAGACAGAGGATAAATATCAAGATAGTTAAGAAGAAAACAAACATAACAAAAGACTATCCAACATAAGGAATACTGGTGTTCTTAAAATAGAGAACTCACCTTATAGAACATAAGAAGGGGAGGGATATCTCGGGGATATTTAAAAACACAGTGGTAGAAAATCGCTGGGGGCCCCTGGGTGGCTCAGTCAGTTAGTGTCTGCCTTCAGCTCAGGGCATGATCTCAGGGTCCTGGGATCAAGCCCCACCTTGGGTTCCCTGCTTAAATGGGAGCCTGCTTCTCCCTCCTCTTTTACCCTTCCCCCCGCTTGTGCTCTCTCTCTCTCTCTCTCTCTCCCTCAAATAAATAGATAAAATCTTTTTTAAAAAAAGAAAATTGCTGAAAGAAGGAAAAATAATCTACAAAAGGAAGGATACACTTTGTCCTAGGAGAAATGGTACAGATTGGTCAATACTGTGATATATACTAAATGAATTATTGAGCTTCAAGGATAATAACTAATTCTGCAGATGACAGGCAGAAGAAAGAGAGATGGACTAAAAGAGAGCCTTTGCTATTATATATTTCCCTTGAAATTTTGAGCCAAATACATTAAAATATTAGGATTAGATAGATTTGAAGGGATGAGTACATGACTTTTTTAAAGTGTTATTCTCTGCACTTTGATATGCATTTGAAATATTTTATAATGAAGGAAAAAGACAGATTATTCAATCTTTCCTGACTCCTTATTTGTATTTAAACTCTTCTCAAACACAGAAATAAAAAAAAATTTTTGAAAATCAGGCTGACTTTAGAGTTTAAAAAAAACTCACAAATACTTCTATTAAGAATATTTGCAGGGATGCCTGTGTGGCTCAGTCAGTTGGGCATCTGACTCTTGATCTAAGCTCAGGTTTTGATCTCAGGGTTGTGAGTTCAGGCCCCACATTAGCCTCCGTGCTGGGCATGGAACCTACTTAAAAAGAAAAAAAGAATGTTTACAAACACATAAAGAGAGAATAGCATGCAATCCTCACATACTTTTACTTGTCGCCCAACTTAATTAGCAACTTTCTAGTGTTTTTACTCTTTTAATCTTGGTGGGAAAGGCAATCACATGTGTGCAGTCTTCTGACCCTTGCTTGGCTGCATGAGAATGGATGTAGGGCCTAGGATACTTCTTTTTCAAGACATACAGAGCCTTAGCAGTTTATGCTGGGTTTATCTCCTTGTGTGGCAATATCTTCCCCTGATTCAGATTCTGTGTACTCCTTTTTCTGCTTAAGCTTGTGCATCATATGGCACTTGACCAACCCCACTACTATATACATTCCCAGCAGGAAGGGAATGGGGTCCTTAGCTTGTGGCAAAAGAGGGGTGAATGCAGACCATTGCCCTGCATTGGCCATAGGCTGGGACCTGTTGACCATGACAGACTAAAACCCATTGTTGAAGCTGATCTTGCTCTGTTTCTTCTGTGTGAGAGTTAAGTGTTGGTCTATCCAGTGAATCATGTCTCTCTTAATGACCCTGCCATTTATAAACCATGGGGTGAGTAGACATCTTGTGACTACTGCTCTTGGTGGCAGATATCCATACACTATTTTGCAGTAGGACTCTTCCTTGCCTGGAGGTGGTAACAGGTGTCATTTGCTTGATAAATCCATTTACACATATGCCTACACACTCATTTTATTTCATTATGAAATTTTAAAAAGCAAATCCCCAACATAATCATTTCACATATAAATACTTCAGTAATTGTCTGTAATAAAGATATTAATACAACCACAATTTCATTAGCACACCCAACAAAATTAACAATCATTTTTTAACATTAACATTCTTTAACATTAACCCCATTTGTGTTCAGTGTGACTTCAGACTCTTAACATAACACTTAATGCCAGAAGATGAGACAATGCCTACAATGTTTTAGGGAAAGAAAGTACAGTTTGAAAATATTATATTTGTCCATTTTGTGGTTCAGGCAAACATTCCATAAAAAAAGAACTCAAAGATTATAGCATCTATGGTTGTTCATTTTTAATATATGTTCAGTGAAAATTTTCTAGTGAATTGAAAGATAGAAAAAATTGGTTAAAGGATGATGTGAATAATGAACCCAGTTAAATATATATTTAAGATTATACAAATATAGAATTATTAATACAGGGTAGTCTCTAAATGTTATATACCTTGACAAAGTAAAAAAAAAAATCACAAGGAGCTGGTAAGTGAGCTGATTTCCTCATTTGTCATTGCAAGGAGTCAAGTGATACTGTCTAAAAGTTAAGAGTTAAGAGAAACATAATAACTCCCATCTCATAATGTTTTTCACTGACCTCAATTTTAGAGGCATCTTTTAGGAACTAGAGTCTCTTGTGGTAGAATGGTATTTATCTCAGCTTCATTTTTATTCCAGCTTTTTAAATGTTAAATCCAAGTAATATATAGTTTTTGCTTTCAAATTAAAATACCATATGTGCCTTCCCATTTGATAACGTCTATCCTTTTACTCATATACTTATCTGGAAAAATGTTTGGAGTGGAGTTCTTAATGGTAATAATAGTTATTTTAGGGTGATGGAATTTGGGGTGATGTTTTATATTCTCTAGCACTTACTGAATTCACTGAGTTGTTTTTTTAATGAGCATGACTTTTTTTGCCAAAAGCTCTGAAGGCATTATTTAAAATATACATATATACATATACATATATTAAATAATACTGGCATTATTAGAAAAGTAAATAATTATGATTATGTTGGCAATGCTGTTGCTGCTGCTTTCATTTGCTTGCTTCTGCTGAGATTTATGATAGAAGTAATTGCTTATTTCAGGAAACATCACTTACGCTCACAGGTATATTTAAAAAGAAAAAGCAACCACTTCACACCTACTAGGACAGCTATTAAAAAAAAGACAACTGGAAAATGACAAGTATTGGTGAGAATGTGGAGAAATTGGAACCCTTGTATATTGCTGGTAGGAATGTAAAATGGTGCAGAGACTATGATAAAGTTTGGCAGTTCCTCAAAAACCTAAACATAGAATTACCATATGACTCAGCAATTCCACTCTTAGGTACACTATACCCAAAATATTTTAAGTCAGGTACTCAGATACTTTCATGCCCATGGTCTTTGCAATATCATTCGCAAAAGCCGAAACGTGGGAACAACCCAAGCGTCCATCAACAAATAACAGATAAACAAAATGTTGTATATATATACAATGGAATAATACTCAGCTATAAAAAGGAATCAAGTTCTGACACATGGTACAATATGGATGAACCTTAGAACCAAGTGAAAACGAAGCTAAGTGAAATAAGCCAGCCACAGAAGGACAAATATTGTATAATTCCATTTAAACAAAAGATCTAAAATGTGCAAATTCCTAGAGACTGAAAATGATTATAAATTACCAAAGAGTAGGGGGAAGGAGAAATGGGGATGACTGCTTAATGGCTACAGAGTTTCCATTTCAGATGATGGAAAAGTTTTAGAAATAGACAGTGGTGAGGGTTGCACAACATTGTCAACATAATTAATGCCAGTGAATTGTACATTACAAAATGGTTAAAATGGAAAGTTTTATGTTATATACAATTGACCCTTGAACAATGTGGGGGTTAAGGGCACCGACTCTTTCCCTGCACAGGAAAATCCATGTATACCTTTGGGTTCCCTAAAAACTTTACTACTACTAATAACCTATTGTTGAGCAGAAGCCTTACCAATAACATAAACAGAAGATTAACACATATTTTATATGTTATATGTATTATATACTGTAGTCTTCCAATAAAGTTACAGAAAACATCAAGAAAATCATAAGGAAGGAAAAATACATTTATAGTACCATATTGTAAAAAACATGAGTATAAGTGGACCCAAGTAGTTCAAACTGGGGTTGTTCAAGAGTCAACTGCATGTTACAAGAAAAAAGAATAAACAATGGGCTAGATTCATTCAGCATGAAAGTTTTCATACAGAATAGTATAAGATTTCATATTGCTCCACAAACTAATAATGCTGTAGATATAGATTTATACACTTTAACCTAGTTCCAAAATTTATGAAGATGTTTATTACAGCATCATTTATAATAGAAAAAAACCTGGTAGCCAAATAACCAACAATTGCTAAATAGTTGGACAAATTATGGTAACTTTATTGGAAATTATACTGTCATTAAAATAATAATTATGTAGCAACACGGAAACTGATTATGACATTAAATAAAATGGATATTTTGTATATTGTAATTGGAAATATGTAAAAGTACGTATCCTAAGGGAAAAGACCTAAATAATAATTAGGCTAAGGTTGTGGGATTGTGAAATTTTTAAGTAACTATTTCCTCGTTGCCTAGTTTTGATATATTTTATTGAAAATAAATTAGGAAATTAGTACGGTTACAAGCTCACTGCTCCATTGTGGAGGCAACTTGACTTCACCCCAGTCAACGGTCCCATTTCAGTGTCTACAGCTGAGTCGTCCAGATTTCAGGCCCTACCAGAGATTCCCCGTTGGCCTCTGCCTAGAGGCTTTGTGGGGATCGTGATCCCAGCAAAGACTGCGTCCTGCTGGTCCCCTTCTGGTCCCAAGTATTGCATGGGACCCATACTAAAAAATTATTTATCTGCGATAAAAGTTAGTGGGATTCCTGTATTTTCATTTGCCAAATCTGGGAACCCTACCTCGACCCACCCACCTACCGCCTTTTCCCTTTCCTCAACACCGCCCCTCTTACCACTCCCCTCTCTCAATTCCTTCCTCACCGTCACTCTTCTCCTTTCCACTCTCACTATCCTCCCGGAGCCCCGGATCCATCCTCCATCTCCCGGGTCAGCGGAACCCGGGCTCCTCCCCCACTCGCCTAGCCCCGAGTTCCCCCACCGCAAACTTGTCGCGGAGCCCAAGTTCCCCTCGTCCTTTTTTTCCGCCTGGGCGGAACTTGGAATCCTCCCCACCCCCCGACTCCGTCCCTGCCGGGCGGAGGCTCGAATCCCAACCCCAGCCTCCACTCTGTCGGGGTTCCGCGGATCCGCGGGTCCACCCCCCAACCCCCACCTCCGGCCCAGGCGCGCGCGGCGCGCAGGCGCAGGCGCGGAGGGCGGGCGCGGGCGGCATGGGGACTGCAGCGGCGGCAGCGGCGGCGGCCGGGGAGGGGGCGCGCAGCCCGAGCCCCGCCGCCGTGTCGCTCGGCCTGGGCGTGGCCGTCGTGTCGAGCCTGGTGAATGGGTCCACGTTCGTGCTTCAAAAAAAGGGCATCGTGCGCGCCAAGCGGCGAGGTAGGGCGGGCCGCGCGGGCTGTGCTCTGGGTCAGGGGTGGGGGTGGAGGGAACAGCCGCCAGGCGGTGGAAAGGGGAGCGGCCGCATGTTGGGGGGTGTTTGCGTCTCCGCTCAGGGCCGGGCCCAGGCAGAAGGCGGAGCACCTCGGGGGGGCGGGCTGCGCGGGCGGGAGGCTCTTCGCCCACCTGAAGCGCATGCACGGTCGCGGCCCTGCGCCCCAGAAGCGTAACAGGCGCTGCCGTGTTTTGCCCGCCCTGGTAGTTGTGTCTCGTCCACCTTTTTTCTCCCTCCCTAGCGGCTGGAGAGGCCTTGTTCAGTTTGATAGGGTTTCTCTAGCTGACTTATGTCTTCCTTCCCAGACCCTCCCACTCCCTCTGCAGCCGCGCAGCCTACTACTAACCTGCCCTCCGGTTGGAGCCCAGGCGTCCCTGTCACCCGCACCCATCCGCTGCTAGGGAAACCTTCCCGTTTATAGTGTCCCCGAAATGGTCGAAGCGCAGTGCTTGCCCAGAATGAGCGACGGCCCTTTCGCCTTGGCTGTGGCCCCAGCCTCGAGTGCACTTGGAAGAGCAAGACCCGCTCACTTGCGCGCCCCCCGCCCCCCCCAGCCACGCTGCAGTGGCCACGCCAGTGCAGAAATAAGAACTGTGCACTAGGCAGGCCAGGGCGGGACAGGTGGGCCAAGGAGGCGCTCACTCTCAGGGTCAAGCAAGAGGTCTGTGCTTTTCTTTAGCTTCTGTTCTTGGAGTCCTTGATTGAGCCACTCTGGTTTAGACTTGAGCTATCTGATTACAAGTGATCCTTAATGTGAAGAAAGCGAAGGGCAGATTTTTTTTAAAAAGCAAAAAATGGACCAACTTAGTATTCCCTTGGTGGATACACCACCAAACCCCACTCCTTAGTAATGTGGAAATTGAGAGATGCAGCATAGTTCTTTGCCAGCGTCCCTCTGTTTTGAGAGGTCTGAGACAGTTTACTGAATGCAAGATGTAACATGCTTTGAAACTGAAAAGAAATCCTGCTTCCAGGACAGAGAATCTTGTGATTGTTAGCTGCATTTTCATAAGAATGGTGTTAAGAGTTCTCTGGAGAAAATGAGACCACCAGGTCATGGGTTTGAGAATAAATAAACTTATTTAATAGTTTTGATTCCAGAACACAGGTGAAACTTTCTCAGAGTGTCTTGGATGGTGAGCCAGTAGTCCCTTCAGGAAAGAGATAAAGGGGCCTGTAATCTCAAATGAAAATATAAAATCATGGATATTTGTTTAAAGAATTAAACTTCGAAGTGAAAACACTAAAGTTTACATAAAATCTAAATAAAAGCAAGTATGACTTCCTTAGGATGCAGATGTGAAGACACATCCGGCAGTGGTAGTTTTCAGGGAGAACCTATCAGTGTGAAGTGTTTGCTGTGACTCAAAAATAAACAACACATGTGCCCATGGGTAAAATGTGTGGGAGGAGAACTCCACCTCTGTGGTGCTCCTTCCAAAGACAACCCCAGTCTCACCATGAGAAAAATATCAGACAAACATGAATTGAGGAACAGTCTGCAAAATGTCTGACCAGTCCTTTGCTGAGGTGGTAAATTCTGAGAGACTGTCACAGGAGTCTAAGGACACATGACAATATTAGGGAAAATCTAAGGAAACCTTAATACAGACTTTAGTTAATAAAAAACAGTTATTGAGTAAACTAAAGTGTTATTTTAGTTCAGCTTATGTGTTTGAGGGAATTAGTGAATAAGAAAATAAGAAACAGATCGACCAGAAAAAAACCCAGCCATGATTGATACTGTTATTTATAACTACATACTATCCCTTTAAATTAATAAAAGTGAAAATGTGATATCTGCTAATTTCCTACTTTCCCACTTACCATGCACTGCCACAGATTCAAGTTAGTTGGGTTGCTCATAGTGATGGAAGACAGACATGTACATTTGTTTTGATAAATTTAGTTTTGATTTGTTCAGCAGATATTCATGAAGCTCTTATTATGTGCCAGGCACTGTTGTAGGTATTGATATGCAGTTTTAGACTCTACTCTCCCTAAAATCTTTTCCCACCTCTGCTAACAAGCAGCAGAGTTGACTATTATGAAATGCCTGAAATGGAGGAGATAGGAGAAAAGAGGTAGCTAAGAACTAGGAAGTCAAGTTCTTGCATTAAAGGAGACTGGTCAGTTTCTTACACTATAAAAACCTCACTGAAAATTTTCTTTTTTTTTTTAAGATTTTATTTATTTATTTGACAGAATGCACAGCAGGGGGGGGAGCGGCAGGCATGAGGGAGAGGGAGAGGGTGAGGGAGAAGCAGACTCCCTGCTGAGCAGAGAGCCCAATGTGGGGCTCCATTCCAGACCCTGGGATCATGACCTGAGCCAAAGGCAGACTGAGCCACCCAGGCGCCCCCTGAAAGTTTCAACTTTAAACGAATTGCCACATGAGAGCATTTCTTTGGAGTTTTAGCTTCAGGAGAGGTAAGTTCTGGTCTCAGCCCTTCTACTGGGGGTTTTGGGGCAAGGCTTCCTCTGTTACAAACTTTCATGAACTTTTGAAAGGGCCTTCCCAGTGAATGGAGTACCCAGATAGTCCAGGAGCATTCTCCGTAACACAAGCTCATGGTGGACTGCCTGACTCCTGGGGAACCTTTGAAGGACTCTGCATGGGAAGAGAGAAGAGGGCACACAGATCATTTCTAGTGTTAGAACTCAGTTAAAGCAGAACTTAGTAAGAGAAACAAGGTAATCATTGGGTGTGAAAGCATTTGTGGAAGCCAGTTACAACTTTTAGAATTTTTGTGCA
Source organism: Eumetopias jubatus (assembly GCF_037043125.1). NCBI lineage: Eukaryota > Metazoa > Chordata > Mammalia > Carnivora > Otariidae > Eumetopias > Eumetopias jubatus. The sequence goes on from NW_028274813.1 coordinate 145,779,138, forward strand.
CATAGGTGAGGATGCCCAGGGAGTCTGATGACTGAGGGTGGTATCCTGCCCTCCAGCAGGCTTGGTGGAAACAATCTCAGGAGGGTCATGTGTTTGAATTTGCTGGAGGCTTTGGAGAATTGCATAGTAAGTTACTGTATGTAGAATGCCCTAGACCAGGATGAACCAGCTGATCTTTTTAAAATCCCTTTCATCAAAACCAGGTGATGCCATCTCCTACTCATTAGAATGAGTAGGAGATTTAGAATTAGAAACAAAACAAAAAACAAAACATAAAATCACAAGTATTGGTGAGGATGTGGAGAAATTGGAACTCTTGTGCACTGTTTATGGGAATGTAAAATGGTGCAGTTGCTATGAAAAACAGTAGGGTGAGTCCTCAAAAAATTAAACATAGAATTACTATATGATCCAGCAATCCACTTCTGGGTATAGACCCAAAAGAAGTGAAAGCAGTGTTTTGAACAAATATTTGTACACCCATGTTTATAGCAGGAACCTAAGGACATAGCATAGACAAAAGGTGGAAACAACCCAAATATCCATTGACAGATAAATGGATAAACAAATTGTGGCATATACATTCAAGGGAATATTATTTAGCCTTAAAAAGATGTTAATTCTGACACATGCTACAACGTAGATCAACCTTGCGGACAATATGCTAAGTGAAATTAGTCAGAAAAGGACACTTTATGATTTCACTCATATGAGGTACCTAGTCAAATTCACAGACTCAGAAAGTAGGATGGAGGTTGCAGGACCCCAGGAAGCAGGGAATGGAGAGTTAGTGTTTAACAGGTACAGTGTTTTTGTTTGGGAAGATGAAAAAGTTCTGGAGATCAGTGGTGGTAATGGTTGCACAACAATGTGACTATACTTAATGTCGTAGAATCACATACTTAAAAATGTTTAAAATGGTAAATTTAATGTTATGTATATTTTACCATAATAAAATCCTTTTCAGATTTCATAATCTCCTTGCTGAGGAGTACAGCCTAAAGGTATAGTCCCACTGTTAAGACACTCAGAAGGTGAGTGAATTGTCTTGTGAGAATGGAAACTGGTAGTTCAGGCGTTCTACCTGCTGCCCCAAGCCTTTCTGTACATTGTTTCTGAAGGGCGCGTTTTTCCTGGCTGTGGGATATTTGTGTGCTTTCTCCTTGTCTCTCCAGCCATCTCCAGACACACATGTTAGGCACATGTGCCTCTACACCCAGAGACAAGACAGGCACATGTTGTCTTCATCCCTGTAGCCCTTTGGTCTGTGGTTAATTTCCACTGCTTCTGTGAACCCTCCAGACCTTGACAGATGGGGTCAGTTGCCTCTCCCATGTGTTTCCTCAGTACTAGTCCTCAACACCCTTCTGCCCCTGAAACCCATGGGATGATGTCCTGTTTACTTGTCTGTGTTCCCCTGGATCTTGGCTTGTCAAGGCCGAGCACAGCTCCTGTCCACTTGGGACGCATGTGGTGGACACTCAGTAATGCTATCTAACTGGCCAGGAGTAACTGTGGAGCGAAGAGGGTAAAACTGAACCTTATATTTCAGAGCATTCTTCAAGTTACTTAAAACTAACCTCATTTATCTGTGGCCCTACTAAGTAAAGGAGGCCAGAGTTACTGCTAGATCTGAACATCTACACCTGTCTGATCTCTGTCTAGTCCTGAGGAGAGATCATTGATAAGGAACATGGTGAGAATAGTGGGAGAGTAGCTCTGCAGCCTGTACCTGGTTTAACTGATACTGTTTCCATGAGAAGAGAAGATAAAGGAGGCTTATAGAAGACCCATGGTATCCCAGACTCATGTATCTGTCAGCTTCCTGAGCCCCACCTCTCTCATTCTGTCCCTTCTCCTTTTTTCCCTTCCTCCATCTCTCCATGTAGTCTCTTCACATGTTGCCACCTTGGGCTTCCTTACACTATGGTGGTCCCAGGGAAGTCAGATCCCTACATGGTGGGTAGTTTCCCTTAGACCAAACCTTCCAGGACCATGGTAGAAGCTGCATAGATATTTGTGGCCTGATTGAGAAGTCTTGCCGTGCTACTTCAGCCACATTTTATTGATGTATGGAAGTGTTACATTGTACACCTGAGACTAATATTACATTTTATGTTAACTAACGAATTTGAATACAAACTGAAATACCACTTTTCAAAAAGTAATATGCACAATCCGACACTCCCTAAGCCTAAACTCCCTAATCCTTCTGGGCCAGGAACTTGTGACTTTGAACTGGCCCCTAGACATTGCCTGGAACAGCCTGAAAGGCAGTGCCCTCGACCCAGGGGACAGTAGGCAGGCAGAGGATTTGCCTTGCTTGTTCATGCCCAGTCAGAGCTCTTTGGGATGATGTAATTATTCAGCAGAGTGTATCATGAATTCCCAGAACGTGGGCATGTCATGTTCTTTAAAAAAGCATCTTCTTCCTGACTGTAGAGTTTTTGGCCATTGTTTTAAATCTGGGAAGTACATAAAACTATGAATAGGAAAATAAAAAGTATCACCTCCTCAACTTGAGATAACTGCTGTTATATTTAGGATGTATTTCTTCCTAATCATTTTCTTTTTTTTTCTTTAAAGATTTTATTCATTCATTTGGCAGAGAGAGAGCACAAGCAGGGGGAGCAGTAGGGAGAGGGAGAAGCAGGCTCACTACTGAGCAAGGAGCCCGATGTGGGGCTGATCCCAGGATCTTGGGATCATGACCTGAGCTGAAGGCAGATGCCTAACTGACTGAGCCACCAAGGCGCCCCTCTTCCTAGTCACTTTCAATACTTATCTTTCAAAGTAGAATTTTAATGAAAAAATTGTACATACAAAATATATCTAACACTGATCTAGGGTATAAAGTAATAAACACCACCCATCAGATATTCCAAATATATGTATCCTTAAAATCTTAAAAAAAAAAAACCCACTTTTTATTATGGAAAATGTCAAACACATACATAGAAAAAATAGTGTAATAGACCCCCACGGTACCTATCACTTAGCTTCAACAATCATCAGTTTGGCCAATCTTATTTCATCTATACCTCAAGTGCTATCCCTTTACCCCCACCCTAGTGGAATTTTTTACCCAAATTTCAGGCAGAATGCTATCTCATCTAGATATTTCAGTACATATCTCTTTGTTAAATAAAACCATAATATATTTATTGTACCTAAAAATTAACAATCGTTCTTTAATATTCTCATGGTCAGTGTTTAATATTCTGTGATTATCTCAAGTTTCCCTCACTTTATCTTTTAGAATCAGGATCCAGTTTTGGCCCATATATTGCTCTTAGGTCGTACAGCTCTTCATGTACTTTTTTTAAAACTTAAATTCAATTAGTCAACATATAGTACATCATTAGTTTCAAATGTAGTTTTCAGTAATTCATTTGCCTATAACACTCAGTGCTCATCACATCACGTGCCCTCCTTAATGCCCATCACATGTACTTTTAAAAATGGGACAGAACATATATGAGTCTATGCTGTGTGTGTCAGTTTATATCCTGTGGTTATGCTCCATCTGCCATGAATTCATCCCATGTTGTTAAATATTCTTTGAAAAAATATTCAGTGGCTGCATAAATGTTACCATTCTCCTTTTGTAGGACATGGATGTTTCTAGTTTCTTTGTTAATGTAATATGTTATATTGAATATCCTTGCATGTAAATCTTTGTGGGTTATTTCCTTTGGGTAGCTCCCTTGCAATAAAATTTTAAAAGTGATGTTCTTCAAACTGTATATATTTACATGTGTGTCTGTGTGTGTGTGTATAGCCAAATTGATTTCTAGGAATATATATGTATCATATCTATTCCATTCCCACCAGCAGTGCTTGAGAGGCATGCTCATATTTATTTATTTATTTATATTTTTTCAGAGTAAAGATTTTATTTTTTTATTTGACAGAGAGAGACACAGCGAGAGGGAACACAAGCAGGGGGGTGGGAGAGGGAGAAGCAGGCTTCCTACTGAGCAGGGAGCCCAGTGCGGGGCTCGATCCCAGGACACTGGGATCATGACCTGAGCCGAAGGCAGACACTTAATGACTGAGCCACCCAGGCACCCATCATGCTCATATTTAAATGTAGTAGAAATATAAACATGTATGCCCAAAATTCATTTTCCGACAATATTGACTTATCTCTTATAGTTCCCTTCTAGTAGTCATGAATGAAAGCTCATTATCCTAGATTGTTCTGTTCACATCAGTAGACGACACTAGTACAGGTATAAATATCTGACATCCACCTGTCATGAAAGCAGGAATCAACCACGTTGACTTTTCTGCCTTCAGGGTGTGTCCGGGGCAGCCTCCATCTCTGTGAGGAAAACACTGGGAGAAGAAGCTCTGCAATTATGGCAAGGAGAAACTGGATGCTCTTTAAGGGCAGAAACCATGCCTTGGAAGTCTTTTTAAGTCTTTGTATTCACGAAGGACTGTGTACCTGATGGTTCTAGTAAATAGATGTGCAGAGTAAGGAAATAGAATACAACTGTTGCACTGAGCTTCCTGGAGGGAGTAGGATGAGAAAGGATAATGTGTCAATATATACCATATTCATTTTCCTTCTGAAACACAGAATGTCATTTTCTGAAGAAACAGAGAAACTTTATCACAGAAGTTAATGCATTATGGTCAACATTGTGTGGGCTAACCTAGAAGTTTAAATATTGTTTATAAACTCTTTTAAAAAATATTGGAGTATAATTACATAGAGTAAACTGCACAAATCATAAGGGTACAGTTTGATGAGTTTTGACAAATAAATATACTTGTGTAACCGACACCCCAGTAAAGGAAATTGATTACTGCCATAACCCTAGAAAGTTCCCTCATGTCCTTTTTCGTTCTATCCTCCCCACACCAGAGTGCCCACTCCTCTAATACCTATCTGCATAGAGTGAATTAGTTTTGCCTATTCTTGAACTTCATATAAGTGGATTCATACAGTATGTATTTTGTTACGTCTACTTTTCTTTTGCTCGGCATGGTTTGAAGATTCATCATCGTGTGTGTATCAGTAGTACATTTCAATAGTGTTCCATTGTTTGACTATACCATAATTTGCTTATTCATTCTCCTGTGATGAACATTTTGGTTTGGTTTCCAAATTTTTACTATTTAAATAAAGATGCAGTGACAATTCTTATATAATTCTTTTTAAAACATAATGTTTTCATTTCTTTCCAGTAAATACCTTGGAGTAATAGTGTTGGATCATGGAGTAGGTATATAATTAAATTTTAAGAAACTACTAAACATTTTCCCACTATAATTGTACCATTTTACATTCTCATTAACAATGTATGAGGGTTTCAGGTGTTCCACATTCTCTTCAACATTTCATGTCATCACCTGTTTAATTTTAGCCTTTCTGGTGAGTGTGTAGTGGTATCTCATGACTTTGATTTGCATTTCCCTAATACCATATGATATCCAGTATCCTTTTCTTTTTTTTTTAAGATTTATTTGAGAGAGAGTGTGCACGTGCACACAAGCTGGAGGGGCAGAGGGTGAGAATCTCAAGCAGATTCTACACTGAGTGTGGAGCCTGACATGGGGCTCGATCCCACAACCCTGAGATCATGACCTGAGCTGAAAACAAGAGTGGGTTGCTTAACTGATTGCACCACCCGGTGCCCCAATATTGAGTATCTTTTAATGAGTTTATTGGCCATTTGTATATGCTCTTTAGTGAGGTGTCTTTTAAAGAGTTTTGCCTGTGTTTTATTGGATTGTATCTTTTTATTATTTATTGTTTATTCATTGTTTGTATATATATTCTAGATACAAGTCCTTTGTCAGATATAGGAATTGCAGATCTTTCTGGCTTGCCTTTTCATTTTTTTAATGGTGCATTTGGAAGAACAGAAAATTTAAATGTTGATAAAGTGTAACTTTTTTTTGTTTTTTTTTAATTTTAATTCCAGTTAACATACAATGTTTGTTATATTAGGTGTACACGATGTAGTGATTTAACAATTCCATAAATCACCTGGTGCTCATCACAAGCGCACTCCTTAATCCCCATCACCTATTTAACCTATCCCTACCCTACTCCCCTCTAAATAACCATCAGTTTGATCTCTGTGATTAAGAGTCCTGTTTCTATAGAGCTACCATACGACCCAGCAATTGCACTACTGGGTATTTACCCCAAAGATACAAATGGAGGGATCTGAAGGGGTACATGCACCCTGATGTTTATAGCAGCAATGTTCACAATAGCCAAACTGTGGAAAGAGCCAAGATGTCCATCGACAGATTAATGGATAAAGAAGATGTGGTATATATATACAATGGAATATTATGCAGCCATCAAAAGGAATGAAATCTTGCCATTTGCAACGACATGGATGGAACTGGAGGGTATTATGCTGAGCAAAATAAGTCACAAAGACATGTATCATATGACCTCACTAATATGAGGAATTCTTAATCTCAGGAAACAAACTGAGGGTTGCTGGAATGGTGGGGGGTGGGAGGGATGGGGAGGCTGGGTGATAGACATTGGGGAGGGTATGTGCTTTGGTGAGTGCTGTGAACTGTGTAAGACTGTTGAATCACAGACCTGTACCTCTGAAACGAATAATACATTATATGTTAAAAAAAAAGAAGGAAGAAGGAGAAGATAGCAGGAAGGGAAAAATGAAGAGGGGTGGAAATTGGAGGGGGAGACAAACCATGAGAGACTATGGACTCTGAGAAACAAACTGAGGGTTCTAGAGGGGAGGGGGTGGGGGGACGGGTTAGCCTGGTGGTGGGTATTAAAGAGGGCATGTACTGCATGGAGCACTGGGTGTTATATGCAAACAATGAATCATGAAACACCATCAAAAACTAATGATGTAATGTATGGTGATTAACATAACAATAAAAAAAGAGTCCTGTTTCTTGATTTGTTTCTCCTCCCCCTCTTTGCTTGTTTGTTTTGTTTCTTAAATTCTACATATGAGTGACATCAGATGGTATTTATCTTTCTCTGACTGGCTTATTTCACTTAGCATTATAATCTCTAGCTCTGTCCGTGTTGTTGCCAATGGCAAGATTTCATTCCTTTTAATGGCTAAATAATATTCCATTGTATATGTATACCACATCTTCTTTATCCACTCATCTGTTGATGGACATTTGGTCTACTTCCATATCTTGGCTATTGCAAATAATGCTGCTATACACATAGGGATGCATGTACTCTTTGAACTAGTGTTTTTGTATTCTTTGGGTAAATACCTGGTAGTGCAATTGCTGTGTCATAGGGTAGCTCTATTTTTAACTTTTTGAAGAACCTCCATACTGTTTCCTATAGTGGCTGCACCAATTTGCATTGCCACCAACGTACACAAGTGTTCCTTTTTCTCCACATCGTCACCGAAACTTGTTTCTTGTGTTGTTGGTTTTAGCCATTCTGACAAGTGTGAGGTGATAGCTTACTGTAGTTTTGATTTGCATTTCTCTCATGGTAAGTGATGAACATCTTTTTCTTGTGTCTGTTGGCAATCTATGTCTTTGGAGAAATGTCTGTTCATATCTTCTGCCCATTTTTATTTTTTATTTTTATTATTTTTTAAAGATTTTTATTTATTTATTTGACAGAGAGAGACACAGCAAGAGAGGGAACACAAGCAGGGGAAGTGGGGGAGGGAGAAGCAGGCTTCCTACAGAGCAGGGAGCCCAACACGGGGCTTGATCCCAGGACTCTAGGATCATGACCTGAGCTGAAGGCAGACCCTTAATGACTGAGCCACTCAGGTGCCCCATGCCCATTTTTAAATTAATTATTTGTTTTCTGGATATTGAGTTTTAGAAGTTTTTTTTTTTTAAAGATTTTATTTTTAAGTAATCTCTACACCTAATGTGGGGCTTGAACCGATGACCCCAAGATCAAGAGTCGCATGCTCCACCAACTGAGCCACCCAGGTGCCCAGGTTTTATAAGTTCTTTATATATTGTGGATGCTAACCTTTTATCAGATATGTCATTTGCAAAAATCTTTTCCCATTCCGTAGGTTGCCTTTTAGTTTTGTTGATTGTTTCCTTTGCTGTGCACAAGCTTTTTATTTTGATGAATCTCAGTAGTTTATTTTTGCTTTTGTTTCCCTTGCCACAGAAGACATGTCTAGAAAGAAGTTGCTATGGCCAATGTTGGAGAGTATACTTCTTGTGTTCTCTTTTAGGATTTTTATGATTTTACGTCTCACATTTAAGTCTCTAATCCATTTTCAATTTTTTTTGTGTGTGTATGGTATAAGAAAGTGGTCCATTTTCATTCTTTTGCATGTTGCTGTCCAGTATTCCCAACACCATTTGTTGAAGAGACAGTCTTTTTTTCATTGGATGTTCCTTCCTGCTTTGTTGAATGAAGATTGACCATATAATTGTGGGTTCATTTCTGGGTTTTCTATTCTGTTGATCTATGTGTCTTTTTTGTGCCAGTACCGTATTGTTTTGATTATATTACAGTTTTGTAATATAATTTGAAGTCCGGAATTGTGATGCCTCCAGCTTTACATTTCTCCTTCAAGATTGCTTTGGCTATTTGGGGTCTTTTGTGGTTCCATACAAACTTTAGGACTGTTTGTTCTAGCTCTGTGAAAAATGCTGTTGGTATTTGGATAGGGATTGCATGAAATGTGTAGATTGCTTTGGGTATTATAAGCATTTTAACAATATTTGTTCTAATCCATGAATGTGGAATGTTTTTCCATTTCTTTGTGTCATCTTCAATTTCTTTTACCATTTTTTAACAAAAGTTTTCAGAGTACAGGTCTTTCACCTCTTACATTAGTTTTATTCCTAAGTATCTTATTGTTTTTGGTGCAGTTGTAAATGGGAGTGATTCCTTAATTTCTCTTTCTGCTGCTTCATTATTATATATAGAAATGCAGCAGACTTCTGTGTGTTGATTTTGTGTCCTGTGACTTTGCTGAAGTTATGTATACAGTTCTAGCAATTTTTTGGTGGAGTCTTTCAGGTTTTCTATATAGAGTATCATGTCATCCACAAATAGTGAAAGTTTTTCTTCTTCCTTGCCAATTTGGATGCCTTTTCTTTCTTTTTGGTTGCTGTGGCAAGGACTTCATACTATGTTAAATAACAGTGGTGAGAGTGGACATCTCTGTTTTGTCCTTGACTGTAGAGGAAAAGCACTTAGTTTTTCCCATTGAGGATGATATTAGCTGTGGGTTTTTCATAGATGGCCTTTATTATGTTGAGGTATGTTCCCTCTGTCCCTACTTTGTTGAGGTTTTTTTATCATGAATGGATGTTGTACTTTGTCAAATGCTTTTTCTGCATCTATTGAAAAGATCATAGGGTTCTTATCCTTTCTTTTATTAATGTGGTGTATCACGCTGATTGATTTGAGAATATTGAACCACGCTTACAACCCAGGAATAAATCTCTTACTCGATTGTGTTGAATAATTATTTTAATGTGGGGCACCTGGGTGGCTCAGTCGTTAAGCGTCTGCCTTTGGCTCAGGTCATGATCCCAGTGTTCTGGGATCGAGCCCCACATTGGGCTCCTGGCTCAGCGGGAAGCCTGCTTCTCCCTGTCCCACTCCCCCTGCTTGTGTTCCCTCTCTTGGTCTCTCTCTCTCTCTCTGTCAAATAAATAAATAAAAATCTTTAAAATAAAAAAAGTCTTTTAATGTATTGTTGGATTGGGTTTGCTAGCATTTTGTTGAGGATTTTTGCATCTATATTCATCAGGGATATTGGCCTGTTTTTCTCTTTCTCAGTGGTATCCTGTTTTGGTATCAGGGTAATGCTGGCCTCATATAATTAATTGGAATTTGGAAGTTTTCGTTCATTTTCCTTTTTTGGAATAGTTTGAGAAGAATTGGTATTAACTCTTCTTTAAATGCTTGGTAGAATTTGCCTGTGAAGGCATCTGGCCCCGTACTTTTGTTTGCTGGGACATTTTTGTTTTTGTTTTTGTTTTGTTTTTAAAGATTGTATTTATTTGACAGAGACACAGCGAGAGAGGGAACACAAGCAGGGGGAGTGGGAGAGAGAGAAAGCAGGCTTCCTGCAGAGCAGGAAGCCCGATGCGGGGCTCGATGCGGGGCTCGATGCGGGGCTCGATCCCAGGATCCTGGGATCATGACCTGAGCCGAAGGCAGATGCTTAACAACTGAGCCACCCAGGTTCCACGCTGGGACATTCGATTAATGGTTTGATTTCTTTCCTGATTATCAGTCGGTTCAAATTTTCTGTTTCTTCCTGTTGCAGTTTTTGTAGTTTATATGTTCCTAGGAATTGATCCTTTTCTTCTAGGTTGTCTAATCTGTTGGCATATAGTTTTTCATAATATTTTCTTATGATTGTATTTCTGTGGTGTTGGTTGTTATTTCTCCTCTCTCATTTATGATATTATTTTTTTAGTCTTTGTCTTTTTCTTGGCAAGTCTAGCTAGAAGTTTATCAATTCTATTGATATTTTCAAAGAACCAGCTCAATCATCTGTTTCTATTGTTTTCATTGATCTGTTCTATTTTTTTTTTTTTTTTTTTTAGTTTCTATGTCATTTATTTCTGCTCTGATCTTTATTATTTCCTTCCTTCTGCTGGTTTTAGGTTTTGGTTGTCATTCTTTTTCTAGCTCCCTTAGGTGCTAGAAAGGTTAGGTTGTTTTTTTGAGATTTTTTTGCTTCTTAAGGTAGGCCTGTATTGCTATAAACTTCCCTTCTTAGAACCGCTTGCTGCATCTCAAAGGTATTGGACTGTTATCATTTTCATTTGTTTCCATATACTTTTTAATTTCTTTGAATTCTTGTCTGACCCTTTCAGTGTTTAGTAGCATGTTATTTAACCCCATGTATCTTTGGTGTTTCCAGTTTTTTTCTTGTCGTTGACTTCTAGTTTCATAGCATTGTGTTCAGAAAAGATGCATGGTATGATTTTGATCTTGAATTTGTCGCAGTTTGTTTTGTTGGCTAATATGCAATTTATTCTAGAGAATGTTCCATGTGCATTTGAAAAGAATGTGTGTTCTGTTTTAGGATGCAGTATTCTGAATATATCTGTTAAATCCAAACCTTCCAGTATGTCATTCAAACCATTTTTTCCTTGATTTTCTCTTTAGATTTTCTCTTTCTCTGTCTATTGATGTAAATGGGATGTTAAAGTCCCCTACTATTATTGTGTTATTATCAATTAGTTCCTTTATGTTTGTTATTGACTGTTTTATATATTTGGGTGCTCCCATGTGAAGTGCATAAATATTTATAATTGCTGTATATTCTTGTTGGATTGTCTTTAGTATTCTATAGTGTCCTTCTTTGTCTCTTGTTACAGCCTTTGTTTTAAAGTCTATTTCGTCCAATATAAGTATTCTTTGCACATTTTCTTTTGACATCCATTTGCATGATAGATGTTTCTCCATCCCCTCACTTTCAGTCAGCAGGTGTCTTTACATCTGAAATGAGTCTCTCTCCCATATTGATGGGTCTTGTTTTTTTACCCATTATATTCCCCTATGTCTTTGATTGAAGCATTTAGTTCATTTACATTCAAAGTAATTATTGATAGATATATATTTGTTTTATTTGTTTTATGGTTGTTTCTGAAGATCTCTGATCTCTTGTTCTCTTTCAAGGTCGCTGATTTTTTTAGTGATAAATTTTCTTTCTCTTCTTTGCCTGTTTGTTAATGGCTTTTGATATATGGTTACCTTTAGGTTTGTATATAACCTCTTGTGCTTATAGCAGTGTATATTAAGTTGATGGTCATTTAAGTTTGAACCCATCTTTACTCTTCTCCCCATGTTTTAGCTATTTGTTATTATATTTTATATCTTTTTTTGTGAGTTCTTTGATTTTTTACAGAAACATTCATTTTTACTGCTTTTATGTTTTCTGTCTCTATACTGTCACTTTTGGTCTCTCCTTTCCAGTCAAAGAGTCCCCTTTAATATTTCTTGTGGAGCTGGTTTAATGATCACAAACTCCTTTAGTTTTTGTTTGTATGGGAAAATCTTTATCCCTCCTTTATTGTGAATGATAGCCTTGCTGGATAGACTATTCTTGGTTGCAGATTTTCCCCATTCATCACTGTGAATATATTATGCGACTCTCTTCTGGCTCGCAAAGTTTTTGCTGAAAAATCCCCTGCTAGCTTTATGGGTTTTCCCATGTAAATTATTGTCTTTTGTTTTACACTTAAAATGTTTTTCTTTTTAATTATATTTTACCAATTTAATTACAATATGTCTTGGTGTGGATCTGCTTTTGTTGATTTTGTAGGTGTTTCTCTGTGCCTCCTGGATCTGGATATTTGTTTCTTTCCCCAGATTGGGAAAGTTTTCAGCTGTTATTTCTTCAATTATATTTTTTGCTCCCTTTTTTCTCGTTTTTTTCTGGGACTGACATAATACAAATGTTATTACATTTGATGGAGTCACAGAGTTCCCTAGTCTATTCTCATTTTGCATAATTCTTTTTTCTTTCTTTTTTCCCAGCTGATTACTTTCCATTATTCTGTCTCCTAGGTCACTAATTCATTCCGTTAAGCTTGTTTCTCATGTCGTTTATTGAGCCCTTTATCTCTGCTATCTTTTTTCATTTTTTTAAATTTAAATTTTGTTAATTAACATATAGTGCAATTTTGATTTCTGGAGTAGAATTCAGTGATTCATCACTGAACACCCAGTGCTCATCACAACAAATGCCCTCTTTAATACCCATCACCCATCTCGCCCATCCCCCACCCACTCCCTCCATCAACCTTCAGTTTGTTCCCTGTCGTTGAGTCACTTATGACTTCTTTTCTTTTCCCCCTTCCAATATGTTCATTTGTTTTCTTTCTTAAATTCCACATATCCTTGAGATCAAATGGTATTTGTCTTCCTCAACCTGACTTATTTCATAGTCTGCTATGTTATGCCTTATTTCTGTGTTAAGGGTCTCACTCATGTCTTCCACTCTTTGCTCAAGTCCAGTGAGTATCCTTACGATCGTTATTTTAAATTCTTTTATCAGGCTAGTTACTTATGTCTGTTTTACTTAGATCTCTGGCCATGACTTGTCCTATTCTTTCATTTGGGATAAATTTCTCTGTCTTCTCATTTTGTCTGAGTCTCTGTGCATCTCCTGGTCTTGAAAGTAATGATCTTATGAAGACTAGGCCATGTAGTGCCCTGCAGTGTGGTGTCCTCTGTTGCCCAGGGCCTGGCACTTCCAGGAGTATCTCCAGTGTGTGCTGTATGTATTCTGCTGTTTTGTTCTAGCTGCTTTATCCTTTAGGCCAGTCATCTGCAGAGGCTATCTTTGCCTTTTGTGGGCAGTGTTGGGTCCCTGGCCTGAATGTGGGACATTTTCATTTGGTGTGCTCTGGTCTGTTTGTGAAATGAGACCTGTCACCACCATCACCTAAACCGAGGCTCTGCAAAAGCTCCCAGGTCGGGAAGGCAAAGTCTGAGCAGGGGTTTAGGCTGATCTTCTGGGGGTAGGGACCTGCTGTGCTGGGACTGAGGCAAGGGTGACTGAGAGGGGTGGTTCCACCAGAGTGTGTGTGTGGGGGTGGGGTTTGGGGTAAGCACATTAGGTAGTTTCAGTGCTGTGCTGGTTCCCGCAGGTGGCCCTGTGCTTATGAGAGGCAGGGGAGGGAAATGGCACCAGCCAGTTCCTTTATTCTTGGAGGGGTCTCTCTGTGAACACTGTCTTTCCAGGACGAGCTCTGAAAGGAGTGAATAATCTTCCCACTGTGTGCCCTAGGCGCTGTTCAGATTGCTTGTTTCCACACTGTATGTCCAGGGGTTGTTGCCTGCCTTCTCTCTAAGACCAGCAGGATGCCTTCTGGTCTCTATCCTGGCCAAGTCTGATGACCTTTAAAACCAGGTTTTAAGCCTGGTTGGTTGCCAGAACTCAAGAAATTTGGCCTCTTGCCTTCCAAGCCAATTGCTATGGGGATTTGTTTTCCCTGAGGGCTCCCCTATATGCTAGCCTGTCTCTTACCCTTCTCCATGACTGTGGCTTTCTTTCCACCACAATGGCCACGGTTTCTCTCCCAAACCATGTCTCTGCACTTCTTTTCAGTGATGTGGCGTTTTCTCTACATTTAGTGTGGAGTTTATTCTGCCAGTCTTCAGGTCAATTTCCTGGGGGTATTTAGGATGATGAGATAGTTATCTAGTTGTATTCGTGGGATGAGGGGAACCTAGGGTCCTACTCTGCCACCATCTTCCAACCTCTGTAACTTTTTTTGTTTTTTCTATGTCATTGGTGCTTTTTGATTTGATTTCTGCCTAAGAAATCTTTGTTTCTCCTCCATCATGGTGGTATTCTCCTGTGCTTTCCTTTAGTAGTTTATAGCTTTATCTTTTACCTTTAGGTCTGTAAACTATCCTGAGTTAACTTTTGTGTATAGGTGAGGCATGAATCAAGGTTCAGTATTTTCCCTACCAATATCCAGTTGATGCAGCACCATTTATTAAAGAGACTTCCCCATTGAATTATACTGCTGCTTCAGTCTGTGATTTGACTGTACATGTGTGGATCTCTTTCAGAACTCTGTTCTGTTTCATTGTATATGTCTATCCTTATGCCAGTAGCACACTGTCTTGATTATGTATTTTTATAGTAAATCTTAAAGTCAGATGGTATAAGTCCTACAACTTTCTCTTTTTCAAGACTACCCAACTATTTCTTTAGGAAAATAAGTTCTACATATTTAATAATTGATGTACAGAGGGACTTCAAGTACTAAATCCATGTATAAGTCAGTGAATAGTAGTGCTCAGAATGATTTTAGTTAATACACTCATTTAGGTATGTTGGTGTTTGGAAAGAAAATTTCTTTATTCTTAGTCCTTTTTAAAGAACTCTTTGAAAACTATGGCTTATTTTTACACATTTTTTTGAAGTCAAGGCATTAATTAGTAAAGGACATAGTGATGGACTCTAGCTTTCCTGTTTGCAGCAACTTCTGTTGTTGCTGTAGGAGCACATACGAATTGAAGCAGTTTTTCTGTGCTATAATCCAGAAGGTAAATAAACTAGATGGCTATCTCTAATTTTGTGCTAGAAGGTCATATCTTAAGGATATTTCTGATGCACTTACATAACTAAATGGAAGGTTTTAAAAGCCACAAGTCCATGGTTGGACAGTGTCCCTGCCAATTGATGTTATCATCCTGACAAGTCTCTTTTGTGTTTGCACAACATTTCTTTGTTTTATAGTTCAACTGTCATAAACAGCCATTCAGCCCCCGGTTAGCACCCAAGTTTTCCAATGTGAGACAAAAACCCATACAACTTAGGTATTGGTACCTCCTGCAACCCATACCTAAGGAGTGAAGGGTAGAGGACACACGAGTGTAGTTAAACAGACAAACAGAAAAGCCTCCCAATGTTCTACAATTATGTGGCTCTCTGTTCTTGCTGAGCCCAGAGGACTTGAAGTGTCCTGGGCATCAGCTGGGAAAAGGAGTGTGGGTGTAGGCTTGAATGAGTGCCTCCTGAGGTTATCTGGTGAGTGACTCTAGGATCTTTAGGTACAGTGATGTTTGAAGATGAAACTGTGGAAACCAACTGGGCTTAGAACATAAGAGAAAAGTATCTATTTATGACAGGGGCTAAGGGCTGTTATGGAATGCAAGCACCCAGGAGCTCATGGCTGCAGAAGGAGGAAGGAACCTGAGGTAGCCAGCTCGTGAGGAGGCTGTGCACAGGTGGATGGGTAAGCAGAGCCATGGACCTCCTTCAAGGCAGAGCACAAGGGATGCTACTGGTTTGAGGCCTTTGGGGACCAGCTGGAGCAGCTTCACATTGGTGTGTAGTAAGGGGTGTGGGACAGGTATCAGATAGAAAATCTAACTTATTAATATCCATGGAAGCCGAAAAATTTTGCCTAATGGCTTAAAATGTGAGGGTGATCTAAACAGCTTTTGGATTTCAGCAAATACAAGCTCTTCCCTAGAGTGTGTGAGTGGAAGGACTGAAAGATTTGGAGCTGATTTGTACCCTTTGACAAAAGGGTGACCAGAAGCTTGTCACTTCCCCATCCCTTGGTACCTGGTATCCCAGGTTTCTCCCCATTTTAATAACACATTTTTTTTTCAAACCTCCAATTGCATGTGCTGTATAGTGGTCAATGGTGCTGGGAAATGTAGCAGTGAAAGAGGGTCTCATTGCATTGGCCACTGGCATCCTTGGACCAGTTTTCACTTCAGGAGGGTCATTCACACTCCAGGTACTGCTGTGGCAGCAATCCCTGACTCCATAAGCACTGATGACCAAACTATATTCATTACAGTAAAAGGAGTTGATGTTCCCTGCCCCCAACATTCTGTGTTTCCCCACTAGGAAAGATTGTGAGTGATTCCTTGATTTCAAAGGCCCTAAAATCTTTTTGTATCATATACAGAACTTTAAAAAGTTATTGAGTAGGTTATTGTGTTCATCTGCCATAAAAATGAGCTTTAAGATGTTGTAGAATGATACACATTTATAATTTTTTTAATTAATGAATAAGAATATTTACTTATACACAAAAGAGAACTGGGGTGATTATACTAATGTGAAACAAAATAGAATTTTAAGACAAAAATTGTTATTAGAAACAAAGGACATTTATAACAATGAAATAGTCCATCTATCAGGATGATGTAATGATTATAAATCAATATGTACCTAACAACAGAGTCTCAAAATTCATTAAACAAAAATAACATAATAAAGAAATAGAAAATCAAGTAATAGTAGTTGGAGACTTCAGTACCCTACTTTAAAAAATGTATTTAGTCAGTTATTCTGCCTAGTTTTTATAGAAAAACTAAGCAGAAGATCAGCAAGGAATAGAAGACTTGAATGACACTATAAACAACTGATGTTTAATATTTTAATTATTACAGCTGGATTTATGTATGCCATTTACTCTTTGTTGTATTTGTTTCATGTACTTTCTGTTTGTATACTCATTTATTGTTTTATTTGCATAAAGTGAAAATTTCTATTATAATGTTTTATTAATTCCTTTAGTCATTTTTCACTATATTTTTTTATTGAAGTATTTTATTGAGGATGACATTCAACGTTATATTAGTTTCAGGTGTACAACGTAGTGATTTGATATGACATACATTACAAAATGATCATGACAAGTCTAGTTACCATCTGTCACCACACAAAGTTATTAAAGTATAACTGACTGTATTCCCTGTGCTGTTCTTTATGTCCCCATGACTTATTTTATAACTGGAAGTTTGTACTTCTTAATCTTCTTCACCTGTTTTGCCCATCCCCCCACACTTCTGCTGTCTGGCAATAGTTCTTTCTTTTTATGAGTCTGCTTCTATTTTATTTTCTTTGTTCGTTTGTTTTGTTATTTAGATTCCACATGTAAGTGAGATCACACTATATTTGTCTTTCTTTGTCCTACTTAATTCATTTGGCATAATACCCTCTGGTCTATCCATGTTGCCACAAATGGCAAGATTTCATGCTTATGACTGAGTAATATTCCACTGTATGTATGTATATATCTGTATATCTATATCTGTATCTATTTATCTACACCCCCACACACACATCCCGCATTTTCATCCATTCATCTTTCAGTGGGCACTTTAGTTGCTTCCATAATTTGGCTATGGTAAATAATGCTGCAGTAAACATGGGTGTATATAGCTTTTGAAATTAGTATTTTTGTTTTCTTTAGGTAAATACCAGCAGTGGAGTTATTGAATCATATGATAGCTCTGTTTTTAATTTTTTGAGGAAGCTTCATATAGTTTTTCCTGGTGGCTGCACCAGTTTATATTCCCACAAGCAGTGCATGAGGGTTCCCTTTATCTATATCTTTACCAACACTTGGTATTTCTGGCTTTTTGATAATAGCTGTTCTGACAAATGTGAGATGATACCTCATTGTGGTTTAGATTTGCATTTCCTTGATGATTAGGGGTGTTGAGCATCTTTTCATGTGTGTTGGCCATCTGTATGTCGTCTTTGGAGAAATATCTATTGAGGTGCTCTGTGCATTTTTAAATCAGATTGGGGGTTTTTTGGTGTTGTGTGAGTTCTTCATATATTTTGGATGTTAACCCCTTATCAGGTATGTCATTTGTAAATATCTTCTCCCATTCATCATGTTGCCTTTTTGTTTTGTTGGTAGTTTCCTTTGCTATGCAAAAGCTTTTTAGTTTGATATAGTCCCAAAAGTTTATTTTTTCTTATGTTTCCCTTGCCTGAGGAGATAATCCAGAAAAATATTGGTGAGTCTGATGTCCACAAAATTACTGCATATGTTTTCTTTTAGTAGTTTTATGGTTTCAGGTCTTACATTTAGGCCTTTAACCCATTTTGAGTTAACCTTTGTATGTGGTGTAAGAAAGTGGTCTAGTTATGTTCTTTTACATGTAGCTGACCAGTTTTCTCAACACCAGTTATTCAAGAGACTTTTTCCCCCATTGTATACTCGTTTCCTTTGTTGTAGATTGCCCATGTAAGCGTGGGTTTATAACTTGCCGTCTATTCTGCTCATCTATGTGTGTGTGTGTGTGTGTGTGTGTGTGTGTGCGCCTGCACACCAGTACTGTCCTGTATTGATTACTATAGCTTTGTAGTATAGTTTGAAATCAGGGAGCATGATACTTCCAGTTTTGCTCTTTCTCAAGAACATTTTGGCTATTTGGGGTCTTTTGTGGTTCCATACAAATTTTAAGATCCTTTGTAATACTTCTGTGAAAAATGCCGTTAATATTTTTGATAGAGATTATATTGAATCTGTAGATTGTTTTGAGTATGCACATTTTAACAATATTCTTCTAATACATGAGCAGGGTATCTTTCTATTTGTATGTGTCATCTTCAGTTTCTTTCAGCGTGTCTTATAGTTTTCACAGTGCAGATCTTTCACCTCCTTGGTTAAATTTACTCTTAGATATTCTTTATGATGCACTTGTAAATGGGATTATTTCCTTAATTTCTCTTTCTGCTAGTTCGTTATTAGTGTATAGAAATAGAACAGAGAGAGGAGTTAAGATGGCGGAGGAGTAGGGGACCTTAAGTTTGTCTTGTCCCTCAAATACAACTAGATAGTTATCAAATATTTCTGAACACCCAAGAAATCAATTAGAGATCTGAGAAAACAAATGCTGCAAGTCTACAAGTAGAAAAGCGACCACCATTTGGAAGATAGGAGGTGTGGAGACTTGAATCCAGTGTGATATAGCTTAGGACATGTCAGCGGAGAAGGAGCCTGCTTAAGGAGGCTACCACAAAGTATTATAAACAGCAGAGTGCAAAATAAGTCTACTGGGGCATGTGCCTGGCTTAAAGGTGTTTAGGTAGTGAGTGAGGTGGAATCCTAGGTATGACAGCATGGTCTCAGGATCCCTGGGGTCCCAAGAAGAACGGGTGGTGCCTGAGTTTGACAGAGTTTCCAGGCATAGGAGCATGGAAGCTAGCTGAGAACAGCGTTTCTAGGTGCTGGCTTTCTGCTCTGTATTGCCATAAACTGCGAACTGCTGTGTGGTCGTAGGGCCGTTTTCTGGGAGGGGTCCAGCAAAGGGCAGAAGTGTAGAGAGGCCCCCCTCCCTCCCCCAGGGGGAACAGTGCAGGTTCACTCTGTGGGAGTCCCTAAAATTTGGAGTTTTGAAACTCAGTGGCATGCCTGAGATAAAAACACTGGATCACAGGCTGGGTAAGCAGAGTTCTGATGGCAACAGGGGAGGCAGAGTGACTGCTTTTCTGTGAGGGCTTACTGAAGAGTGGGGGGGGGGCGTGAATTTTCAGCTCTGGGGCTAGAGAGACAGCACAGCTGTATTCATCCTTCCCTTCAGTGCTGAAGGCCTTCAGGGAGCAAAACAGCGCCACCTAGTAGAGTCTGGAGCTGCTTACAACAAGCCCGGCCTCCCTGTGCCCTGGAAAAGCATTTCCACTAGGTCAAGTCCACCTGAGAATCAGTGCAACAGACCCCTCCCCCAGAAAACCAGCACAAACAACTCGCTGTCACCAATTTTACTGACCATAGAGGGCTGCAAACCTTCAGATCTTGGCATTCTTTGTATTTTTATTGTTTAGTCTTTTAGTATTATTTTTTCAGTTATTTTATTTTCTAAGTTATTTTTCATTTTTTTAATTTTTATTTTTGTATATATGTTACATATTTTTTAATTTTTTGTGTCCTTTCACTGTAATATATATATTTATTTATATGTAATATATAATATTTATATGTAATTTACATATATATTTCTTATTTTGGGATCTAGTTTCTTTTAACAAGCAGACCAGAACACACCCAGGAGCTAGATTTTTTTGTTATTGTTGTTTTCTTTTTCTTTCTTCTTTTATTTTCTGGAAAAAAATTAGGAGATGGAGAAACTTACCCCAAAAGAAAGAACAGGAGATAGTACTTACTGGCAGGGACTTAATCAGTATGGTTATAAGTAAGATGTCTACACTAGAATTAATTAATTTATTAATTAATTTATTTTTAAAGATTTTACTTATTTGACAGAGAGAGCACAAGCAGGGGGAGCGGGAGAGGACCCTGGGATTATGACCTGAGCTGAAGGCAGATGCTTAACTGACTGAGCCACCCAAGCGCCCCTCTGAACTAGAATTTAGAACAATGATTATAAAGATACTAGCTGGGCTTGAAAAAAGCATAGATGACACTAGAGAATCCCTTACTATAGAGATAAAAGAACTAAAATCTGGTCAAGCCAAAATGAAAAATGCTATTGCATAGAGGCAATCCCAAGTGGAGGCCATAAAAATGAGAGTGAATGGATCAGTGCAGCTAATCAGTGATATAGAACATAAAATGATGGAAAACAAGGAAGTTGAAAAGAAGAGGGAAAGAAGGGCGCCTGGGTGGCTCAGTCGTTAAGCGTCTGCCTTGGGCTCACGTCATGATCCCAGGGAAGTGGGACTGAGCCCTGCATCGGGCTCTCTGCTCAGCGGGAAGCCTGCTTCTCCCTCTCCCACTCCCGCTGTTTGTGTTCCCTCTCTCGCTGGGTCTCTCTCTGTCAAATAAATAAATAAAAGTCTTTAAAAAAAAAAAGAAGAGGGAAAGAAAACTAGATCATGAAGGTAGACTTAGGGAACTAAGCGATTTCATAAAGCAAAATAATATCCATATTATAGGAGTCCCAGAAGATGAAGAGTGGAAAAAAGGGGTGGAAAGTTTATTTGAACAAATTATAGCTGAGAACTTCCCTAATCTGGGGAAGGAAACAGGCATTCAAGTCCAGGAGGTACAGAGAACCCCTCAAAATCAATAAAAATAGGTCAATACTTCAACATATAATAGTGAAGCTTGCAAATTTCAGAGACAAAGAGAAAATTCTGAAAGCAGCTTGGGACAAGAGGTCCTTAAGCTAAAGGGTAGACATATAAGGTTGGCAGCAGACTTATCCACAGGGACCTGGCAGGCCAGAAAGGATTGGCATGATATATTCAGTGTGTAAATGGGAAAGATATGTAGCCAAAAGTACATCATGTAGCAAGGCTGTCATTCAGAATAGAGAGATGAGATTTTCCAGGAAAGACAAAAACTAAAGGAATTTGTGAACACTAAACCAGCCCTGCAAGAAATATTAAAGGGTATCCTTTGAGCAAAGAGAAAGCCCAAAAGTAACAGACTAGAGAGGAAGAGAAATAATCTACAGAAACAGTGAATTTACAGGTGGTACTACAATTTACAATGGCACTAAATTCATATCTTTCAATAATTACTCTAAATGTAAATGGACTAAATGTATCAATCAAAAGACTTTCGATATCAGAATAGATAAAAAAAAAGACCCATTGATATGCTATTTACAAGATACTCATTTTAGACCCAGAGACACTTCCAGATTGAAATTGAGGGGGTGGAAAACCATTTATCATGCTAGTGGATGTCTAAAGAAAACGAGTAGAAATCCTTATATCAGACAAACTAGATTTTAAACCAAAGACTATAATAAGAGATGAGGAAGGACACTATATCATAAGAAAGGGGTCTATCCAACAAGAAGATCTAACAATTTAAATATTTATGCTCCTAACTTGGAAGCAGCCAAATATACAAATCAATTAATAACAAACTTAAAGAAACTCATTGATGATAATACAATAATAGTAGGGGAATTTAACACCCTACTCCCAGCAATGAACAGATCATCTAAGCAGATCAACAGGGAAGAAGGGGCTTTGAATGACACACTGGACCAGATGGATTTCACCAATATATTCAGAACATTTCATCCTAAAGCAGCTTTCTTCTCAAGTGCATATGGGAACATTCTCCCGAATTGAGCACATACTGGGTCACAAATCAGGTCTCAGCTGGTACAAAAAGACTGAGATCATACGATGCATATATTCAGGCCACAATGCTATGAAACTTGAAGCCAACCACAAAAAGAAATTTGGAAGGACCCCAAATATTTGGAGGTTAAAGAACATCCTACTAAGGAATGAATGGGTCAACCAGGAAATTAAAGAAGAATTAAAAAGAATACATGGAAACAAATGAAAATGAAAACACGACAGTTCAAAATCTTTGGGATGCACCAAAGGCAGTCCTAAGAGGGAAGTATATAGCAGTACAGGCTTTCCTCAAGAAGCAAGAAAAGTCTCAAATATATAACCTAACCTTACACCTGAGGGAGCTGGAAAAAGAACAGCAAATAATGCCTAAATCCAGCAGGAGGAAGGAAATAATAAAGATTAGAACAGAAATCAATGATATAGAAATAAAAAAACCAATGGAACAGATCAACAAAACTAGGAGCTGGTTCTTTGAAAGATTTAATAAGATTGATAAACTACTAGCCAGACTTATCAAAAGAAATAAAGAATAAATAAAATCATAAATGAAAGAGGAGAGATCACAACCAACACCAAAGGAATACAAACAATTAGAAGAGAGTATTATAAGTATTATGAGCAATTATTTGCCAACATTAGGCAATCTGGAAGAAATGGATGCATTGCTAGAAACAAACTACCAGGGGTGCCTGGGTGGCTCAGTTGTTAGGCGTCTGCCTTCGGCTCAGGTCATGGTCCCAGGGTTCTGGGGTCGAGCCCCACATCAGGCTCCCTGCTCGGTGGGAAGCCGGCTTTTCCCTCTCCCACTCCCCCAGCTTATTCTCCCTCTTTCACTGTGTCTCTGTCAAATAAATAAATAAAATCTTAAAAAAAGAAAAGGAACATGAACTACCAAAATGGAAACAGGAAAAAAATAGAAAACCTGAACAGGCCCATAACCAGCAAAGAAATTGAAGCAGTAATCAAAAATCTCCCAACAAACAGGAGTCCAGGGCCAGGTGGCGTCCTAGAATTATTCTACCAAATATTTAAAGAAGTAATGCCTATTTTCTGAAACTGTTCCAAAAAATAGAAATGGAAGGAAAACTTCAAACTCATTTTATGTTGCCAGCTTCACCTTGATCCCCAAACCAGACAAAGACACCATAAAAAGGAGAATTACAGACCAATATCCCTGATGTACATGGATGCAAAAATTCTCACCAGGTTACTAGCTAATAGGATCCAACAGTACATTTAAAGGACTATTTACCGTGATGGAGTAGGATTTATTCCTGGGCTGCAGTGGTGGTTCAACACCCAGAAATCAGTGTGTTACTCCACGTTAATAAAAGAAAGGATAAGGACCTTACCATCCTCTCAGTAGATGCAGAAAAAGCATTTGAGAAAATACAGCATTCTTTATTGATAAAAACCATCCACCATATAGGGATAGTGGGAATATATCTCAGTATCATAAAAACCATGACAGAAGACCCACAGTGAATATCATATGCAATGGGGAAAAATTGAGAGCTTTTCCTCTAAGGTCAGGAACATGACAGGAATGTCCATTCTCACCACTGTTGTTCACCATAGTACTGGAAGTTCTACCTCAGCAATCAGAAAACAAAAGGGAATAAAAGGCAGCTGAATCAGCAAAGAAGTCAAACTTTCACTCTTCACAGATACTCATTATAGAAAACCCAAAAGACTCCACCCCAAAATTGCTAGAACTCATACAGGAATTTAGCAAAGTCACAGGGTATAAAATCAATGCACAGAAATCAGTTGCATTTCTATACACTAACAATGAAACAGCAGAAAGAGAAATCAAGGAATAAATCCCATTTACAGTTGCACCAAAAATCATGAGATACCTAGGAATAAACCTAACCAAAGAGGTAAAGGATCTGTATTCTGAAAACTATAGAACGCTTATGAAAAATTGAGAAAGATACAAAGAAATGGAAAAAACATTCCATGCTAATGGATTGGAAGAACAAATATTGTTAAAATGTCTATGGTATTCAAAAGCAATCTACACATTCAATGCAATCCCTATCAAAACACCATCAGCATTTTTCACAGAGCTGGAACAAACAATCCTAAAATGTGTATAGAACCAGAAGAGACTCCAAATAGCCAGAGGAATGTTGAAAAAGACCACCAAAGCTGGTGGCATGACAATTCCAGATTTCAAGCTGTATTACAAAGCTGTAGTCATAAAAACAGCACAGTACTGGCACAAAAACAGGCACATAGATCAATGGAACAGATTAGAAAACCCGGAAATGGACCCACAACTCTATGGTCAACTACTCTTTGAGAAAGCAAGAAAAACTATCCAATGGGAAAAAAACAGTCTCTTCAACAAATGGTGTTGGGAAAATTGGACAGCTACAGGCAGAAGAATGAAAGTGGACCACTGTCTTACAGCATACACAAAAGTAAACTCAAAATGGATGAAAGACCTAAATGTGAGACAGGAATTCCATCGAAATCCTCTAGGAGAACACAGGCAGTAACCTCTCTGACCTTGGCCACAGCAACTTCTTTCTAGACACATCTCCAAAGGCAAGAGAAACAAAAGTAAAAATGAACTATTGGGACTTCATCAAGATAAAAACCTTTTGCACAGCAAAGGAAACAGTCAACAAAACTAAAAGGCAACCTACGGAATGGGAGAAGATATTTGCAAATGTCCTAGATAAAGGGCTGGTATTCAGAATCTATAAAGAACGTGTCAATCTCAACACCCCAAAAAACAGAAAATCCAGTGAAGAAATGGGCAGAAAACATGAACAGACCTTTCTCCAAAGAACACATAAACTCCAATGAGATACCATGTCACACCAGTCAGAATGGCTAAAATTAACAACTCAGGAAGCAACAGATATTGGTGAGGATGTGAAGAAAGGGGAACCCTCTTACACTGTTGGTGGGAATGCAAACTGGTGCAGCCACTCTGGAAAACAGTATGGAGGTACCTCAAAAAGTTAAAAATAGAGCTACCCTAGGACCCAGCAATTGCACTACTAGGTATTTATTCAGAGTTTACAAACAGTGATTCAACAGGGCACATGCATCCCAATGTTTATAGCAGTAATGTCCACAATGGGCAAACTATGGAAAGAACCCAGATATCCATTGAGAGATGAATGGAGAAAGAAGTGGTGTGTATATATATATATAATGGAATGTTATTCAGTCATCAAAAAGAATAAAATCTTGCCATTTGCCATGAGGTGGATGGAACTAGAGGATAGTATGCTAAGCAAAATAAGTCAGTCAGAGAAAGACAAATATCAGATGATTTCACTCATGTGTGACTTAAAAAGAAACAAAACAGATGAACATGGGGCAGAGAAGGAAAAATAAAATAAGACAAAATCAGAGATGAAGACAAACCATAAGAAACTCTTAACTATAGGAAACAAACTGAGGGTTGCTGGAAGGGAGGTGGGTGTGGGGATGGGGTAACTGGGTGATGGGCATTAAGGAGGGCACTT
The DNA here is from genome assembly GCF_037043125.1 of Eumetopias jubatus. Lineage (NCBI taxonomy): Eukaryota > Metazoa > Chordata > Mammalia > Carnivora > Otariidae > Eumetopias > Eumetopias jubatus. The sequence continues at coordinate 145,804,903 of NW_028274813.1, forward strand.
GGTGTAATGAGCACTGGGTATTGTATGCAACTGATGAATCACTAAATTCTATTTCTGAATGTAATAATACACTGTGTTAATTAAACTTAAATAAAAAATTTTTAAAAAGCTTACAAAGAAAAACAAATAATAGATTTATAGAGTTCTATATGTTAACCTGCTTATTTATCATTCCTTATTTTCTTTATTTTTATGGCATTCAGAGTATCAATTACCATGTTCTTACTCTTACTATGTACACTTTATTTGAGTCATAAAACTACTCACACCCACATCCTTTCTGTTGTTATTGTCAAATATATTACAACACAGTTATATGCATATTTATCCCATAGCTTTTCAGATAGGTTAAGGTGAGAAAGAAGAACAAATTTCTGTTTTGTAATTAAACATTTTAAATTTTAATTTTAATTAAAATTTGCTGAGATAACTTGTTAATCTTACTGAGATTCTCTTGCATATTATCATTTTTCTGTTGCTTTTTAAAAAATTTTCTCTTCATCTTTGAGCACTGTTAGCAACATGTGATGTGTGCTTGGAATTCTCTGGAGTTCGTTGAGCTTTTTGGATTTTCATCACATTTGATAAATTTCAGCCCTTTTTTTCTTGAGTATTTTTTCTACTATTTTTTTTTCTCTCCTTCTAGTAGTAACATTATGACTCTGTTGAAGTGTGTAATGGTGTCTGTCACCTTTCTCTAAGGTTCTGTTCATTTTTCTTTCTTTTTTTTTTTTTTAAGATTATTTATTTATTTATTTCACAGAGAGAGACCCAGCGAGAAAGGGAACACAAGCAGAAATGGGAGAGGGAGAAGTGGGCCTCCCGCTGATCAGAGAGCCAATGCGGGGCTTGATCCCAGGATCCTGAGATCATGCCCTGAGCCGAAGGCAGACACTCAACGACTGAGCCGCCCAGGCGCCTCTCTGTTCATTTTTTTTTATTTTTTTTTCTCTTTAGAATGTATGATCTTTATCAATTTGTCTTCAAATTCATTGACTCTACTGCCGGGAATATTGAAATGTGATATTGATTTCTTTTTTCATTCTAGTTATTGTACTTTTCAACTCCAGAATTTCAGTTTGGGTTTTGTAGAAAAATCATTCCTTATATTCTCTATTTGTTAAGTTGTTCCTTTACTTCTTTTTTTTTTAATTTTTATTGTTATGTCAATCACCATTCATTACATCATTAGTTTTTTAAATTTTTTATTGTTATGTTAATCACCATATATTACATCATTAGTTTTTGATGTAGTGTTCCATGATTCATTGTTTGTGCATAACACCCAGTGCTCCATGCAGAATGTGCCCTCTTTAATACCCATCACCAGGCTAACCCATTCCCCCACCCCCCTCTCCCCTCTAGAACCCTCAGTTTGTTTTTCAGAGTCCATCGTCCCTCATGGTTCGTCTCCCCCTCCGACTTACTCCCCTTCATTCTTCCCCTCCTGCTATCTTCTTCTTTTTCTTTTTTCTTAACATATGTTGCATTATTTGTTTCAGAAGTACAGATCTGTGATTCAACAGTCTTGCACAATTCACAGCGCTCACCATAGCACATACCCTCCCCAATGCCTATCACCCAGCCACCCAATCCCTCCCACCCCCCACCACTCCAGCAACCCTCAGTTTGTTTCCTGAGATTAAGAATTCCTCATATCAGTGAGGTCATCTGATACATGTCTTTCTCTGATTGACTTATTTCACTCAGCATAAACCCTCCAGTTCCATCCACATTGTTGCAAAAGAAAAGATCTCATTCCTTTTGATGGCTGCATAATATTCCATTGTGTATAGATACCACATCTTCTTTATCCATTCATCTGTCGATGGACATCTTGGCTCTTTCCACAGTTTGGCTATTGTGGACATTGCTGCTATAAACATTGGGGTGCACGTACTCCTTCGGATCCCTATGTTTGTATCTTTGGGGTAAATACCAAGTAGTGCAATTGCTGGATCCTATGGTAGCTCTATTTTCAACAGTTTGAGGACCCTCCATACTGTTTTTCAGAGTGGTTGCACCAGCTTGCATTCCCACCTACAGTGTAGGAGGGTTCCCCTTTTTCCACATCCCCGCCAACATCTGTCGTTTCCTGACTTGTTAATTCTAGCCATTCTGATTGGTGTGAGGTGGTATCTCATTGAGGTTTTGATTTGGATTTCCCCGATGCCGAGCGATGTTGAGCACTTTTTCCTGTGTCTGTTGGCCATTTGGATGTGTTCTTTGGAAAAATGTCTGTTCATGTCTTCTGCCCATTTCTTGATTGGATTATTTGTTCTTTGGGTGTTGAGTTTGGTAAGTTCTTTATAGATTTTGGATACTAGCCCTTTATCTGATATGTCATTTGCAAATATTTCCTCCCATTCTGTCGGTTGTCCTTTGGTTTTGTGGACTGTTTCTTTTGCTGTGCAAAAGCTTTTTATCTTGATGAAATCCCAATAGTTCATTTTTGCCCTTGCTTCCCTTGCCTTTGGCGATGTGTCTAGGAAGAAGTTGCTGTGGCGGAGGTCGAAGAGGTTGCTGCCTGTGTTCTCCTTTAGGATTTTGATGGACTCCTGTCTCACGTCTAGGTCTTTCAACCATTTGGAGTCTATTTTTGTGTGTGGTGTAAGGAAATGGTCCAGTTTCATTCTTCTGCATGTGGCTGTCCAATTTTCCCAACACCATTTGTTGAAGAGACTGTCTTTTTTCCATTGGACATTCTTTCCTGCTTTGTCGAAGATGAGTTGACCATAGAGTTGAGGGTCCATTTCTGGGCTCTCGAGTCTGTTCCATTGATCGATGTGTCTGTTTTTGTGCCAGTACCATACTGTCTTGATGATGACAGCTTTGTAATAGAGCTGGAAGTCCGGAATTGTGATGCTGCCAGCTTTGCTTTTCTTTTTCAATATTCCTCTGGCTCTTCGGGGTCTCTTCTGCTTCCATACAAATTTTAGGATGATTTGTTCCATTTCTTTGAAAAAAATGGATGGTATTTTGATGGGAATTTTATTGAATGTGTAGATTGCTCTAGGTAGCACTGACATCTCCACAATGTTTGTTCTTCCAATCCATGAGCATGGAACATTTTTCCATTTCTTTGTGTCTTCTTCAATTTCTTTCATGAGTATTTTTTAGTTTTCTGAGTACAGATCCTTTGCTTCTTTGGTTAAATTTATTCCTAGGTATCTTATGGTTTTGGGTGCAATTGTAAATGGGATCGACTCCTTGATTGGTCTCTCTTCTGTCTTGTTGGTGTATAGGAATGCCACTGATTTCTGTGCATTGATTTTATATCCTGCCACTTGACTGAATTCCTGTATGAGTTCTAGCAGTTTTGGGGTGCAGTCTTTTGGGTTTTCCACATACAATATCATATTGCTGCAAAGAGTGAGAGTTTGACTTCTTCTTTGCCGATTTGGATGCCTTTGATTTTTTTTTTGTTGTGTGATTGCTGTGGCTAGGGCTTCTAATACTATGTTGAATAGCAGTGGTGATAGTGGACATCCCTGCCGCGTTCCTGACCTTAGGGGAAAAGCTGTCAGCTTTTCCCCATTGAGAATGATATTCGCTGTAGGTTTTTCATAGATGGCTTTTATGATATTGAGGTATGTACCCTCTATCCCTATACTCTGAAGAGTTTTGATCAAGAATGGATGCTGTACTTTGTCAAATGCTTTTTCTGCATCTATTGAGAGGATCATGTGACTCTTGTTCTTTCTTTTGTTAATGTATTGTATCACGTTGATTGATTTGTGGATGTTGAACCAACCTTGCAGCCCAGGGATAAATCCCACTTGGTCATGATGAATAATCCTTTTAATGTACTGTTGGATCCTGTTGGCTAGGATTTTGGTGAGAATTTTTGCATCCATGTTCATCAAGGATATTGGTCTGTAATTCTCCTTTTTGATGGGGTCTTTGTCCGGTTTTGGGATCAAGGTAATGGTGGCCTCATAAAGTGAATTTGGAATTTTCCTTCCATTTCTATTTTTTGGAACAGTTTCAGGAGAATAGGTATTAATTCTTCTTGAAATGTTTGGTAGAGTTTCCCTGGGAAGCCATCTCGCCCTGGGCTTTTGTTTGTTGGGAGATTTTTGATGACTCCTTCAATTTCCTTAGTGGTTATAGGTGTGTTCAGGTTTTCTTTTTATTCCTGCTTCAATTTTGGTAGTTAATACATCCTAGGATTGCACCCATTTCTTCCAGGTTATCTAATTTGCTGGCATAGAGTGGCTCATAATATGTTCTTATAATTGTTTGTATTTCTTTGGTGTTGGTTGTGATCTCTCCTCTTTCATTCATGATTTTGTTGATTTGGGTCATTTCTCTTTTCTTTTTGATAAGTCTGGCCAGGGGTTTATCAATCTTGTTAATTCCTTCAAAGAACCAGCTCCTGGTTTCGTGGATCTGTTCTACTGTTCTTTTGGTTTCTGTTTCATTGATTTCTGCTCTGATCTTTATTACTTCTCTTCTCCTGCTGGGTTTAGGCTTTATTTGCTGTTCTTTCTCTAGCTCCTTTAGGTGTAGGGTTAGGTTGTGTATTTGAGACCTTTCTTGTTTCTTGAGAAAGGCTTGTATTGCTATATACTTTCCTCTCAGGACTGCCTTTGTTGTATCGCAAAGATTTTGAATAGTTGTGTTTTCATTTTCATTGGTTTCCATGAATTTTTTTAATTCTTCTTTAATTTCCTGGTTGACCCATTCATTCTTTAGTAGGATGCTGTTTAGCCTCCATGTATTTGAGTTCTTTCTGACTTTCCTCTTGTGATTGAGTTCTAGTTTCAAAGCATTGTGGTCTGAAAATATGCAGGGAATGATCCCAATCTTCTGGTACCGGTTGAGACGTGATTTGTGACCTAGGATGTGATCAATTCTGGAGAATGTTCCATGGGCCCTAGAGAAGAATGTGTATTTTGTTGCTTTGGGATGGAATGTTCTGAATATGTCTGTGAAGTCCATTTGGTCCAGTGTTTCATTTAAAGTCTTTATTTCCTTGTTGATCTTTTGCTTAGATGAGCTGTCCATTTCAGTCAGGGGGGTGTTAAGGTCCCCCACTATTACTGTATTTTTGTCAATGTGTTTCTTTGCTTTTGTTATTAATTGCCTTATGTAACTGGCTGCTCCCATGTTAGGGGGATAGATATTTACAATTGTTAGATCTTCTTGTTGGATACACCCTTTAAGTAAGATATAGTCTCCTTCCTCATCTCTTATTACAGTCTTTGTTTTAAAATCTAATTAGTCTGATATAGGAATTGCCACCCCAGCTTTCTTTTGGTGTCCATTAGCATGGTATATGGTTTTCCACTCCCTCACTTTCAATCTGGGGGTGTCTTTGGGTCTAAAATGAGTCTCTTGCAGACAGCATATTGATGGGTCTTCTTTTTTAATCCAATTTGATAGCCTGTGTCTTTTGATTGGGGTATTTAGCCCATTTACATTCAGGGTAACTATTGAAAGATATGAATTTAGTGCCATTGTATTGCCTGTAAGGTGACTGTTACTGTATATTGTCTCTGTTCCCTTCTGATCTGTGCTGCTTTTAGCCTCTCTCTTTGCTTAGAGGATCCCTTTCAATATTTCTTTTAGGGCTCGTTTCATCTTTGCAAATTCCTTTAGTTTTTGTTTGTCCTGGAAGCTTTTTATCTCTCCTTCTATTTTCAATGACAGCCTTGCTGGATATAGTATTCTTGGCTGCATATTTTTCTCGTTTAGTGCTCTGGAGATATCATGCCAGTCCTTTCTGGCCTGCCAGGTCTCTGTGGATAGGTCTGTTGCCAATCTAATGTTTCTACCATTGTAGGTTATATATCTCTTCTCCCGAGCTGCTTTCAGGATTTTCTCTTTGTCTCTGAGACTCATAAGTTTTACTATTAGATGTCGGGGTGTTGACCTATTTTTATTGATTTTGAGAGGGGTTCTCTGTGCCTCCTGGATTTTGATGCCTGTTTCCTTCCCCACATTAGGGAAGTTCTCTGTTATAATTTGTTCCAATATACCTTCTGCCCCTCTCTCTTTCTTCTTCTTCTGGGATCCCAATTATTCTAATGTTGTTTCGTCTTATCATATCGCTTATCTCTCGAATTCTGCCCTCGTGGTCCTGTCCTTGTTTATCTCTCTTTCTCAGCCTCTCTATTTTCCATCATATGGTTTTCTGTATCACTGAATCTCTCTTCTGCCTCATTTATCCTAGCAGTTAGTGCCCCCCTTTTTAATTGCACCTCATTAATTGCCTTTTTGATTTCGACTTGGTTAGATTTTCGTTCTTTTATTTTTCCAGAAAGGGTTTCTCTAATAACTTCCACTTTTTTTAAAGCCCAGCCAGTATCTTTAAAGTCATGATTCTGAACTCTAGGTCTGACATCGTACTAATGTCTGTATTGAGTAGGTCCCTGGCAGACGGTACTACCTCTTGTTCTTTTTGCTGAGGTGATTTTTTTCGTCTTGTCATTTTGTCCAGAGGAGAAGAGATGAATGAGAGCAGAAAATGCTAACAGGTTAACATCGTCCCCAGCAAGTATACTCTATATAAATCAGAAAAGACCTGAAACCAGGGGAAAAGAAAGGGAAAGAAAGAAAAAAGAAAGAGGAAAAAAAAAAGAAAGAAAAAGAGAAAGATAAAAACAAACAAAAACAGAACAAAACAAAAAAAACAGAATATGATCAAATATGATCAGGCTAGTGCATAGATCAGTGCCACATACTAGATTTTGGGTGTATTTTGGTTTGTTAGAAGAAAGTGCCTCCTAAAATTTTAAAGGAAGAAAGACTTATATATGTACAAAATAAGGGTTGATACAATGAAGGGATGGAAGATGACTGTAAAGATGAAAATTATAAAAGGTTTTATAAACGGAATTGATAAAAAGTTGTTTGAAAGAAGAAAGAAGAAAATTTAAAAAAAAAGAAAAAAATGGGAGAGACTGTGATCAGGCAGGAGACTAGAACAAAGCCATACACTAGTGATTTAGGGTATATTTTGATCTGTTAGAAGAAACTTTATATCAAAATTTTAAAGAGAGAAGAACATATATGCCAAAAATAAGGGTAACTACTATGAAGGGATAAAATATGACTCTAAAAATGAAAAAGAAAAAAATGTTTTTTTAAAAAAGGGATTGATAAGATGTTGGTTGAAAAAGGGAAAAAGAAAAATTAAAAAAAAACATTAAAAAAATTAACTTTGAAAAAGTAATGAATCATAGTAAAAAAACCATGAATTCTATGTGCAGTATTCCCCTAGTGCTGGAGTTCTCCTGTTCTCCTTGATGGGTAAACTTTGTCTTGGCTTCCTGGCTGTTCATGCTGATCTTCTGGGGGAGAGGCCTGTTGCCGTGGTTCCCAAATGTCTTTGCCAGAGGCAGAATTTTCCCGCCCTTGTCAGTCTGGGCTAAGCAAGCTGCTCCGGTTTGCTCTCAGGAGATTTTGTTCCCTGTAAGCTCTCGGCACAGCTTTGGAGGACCAGGGTGAAAATGGTGGCCTCCCACTCTCTGCCGGGAGGAGCCGAGAACTCGGGGCCCCACTCCTCAGTGCGCCCCCAGAGAAAAGCAGTCAATCACTCCCGTCTCCCTGGTCTCTGGCCGCACTCCGTGCTCACCCGGCCTGTGACTGAGCGTTTGTATCTCTGGCACCCGACCCCACGTGGAGTCTCCAAACCCAGCACATCCCTGCGGTGCACTCCCGCGCCGCTCTTCCTGGGGGAGGGAGGGGAGTTTCCCAGCTTTGCTGCTTGTTGGGTCCCTGCTGGAGGCGCAGTGGCCCAACTGGGCTGCGGATCACAGTTTATGGCCACCCCGAGCTCAGAGCCCGCGCCTCGGCTCCATCTCTGCAGCCGGTCTCCCCACTCCGATACCTGGGAGCTCTGCTGCACTCAGGCACCCCCGGTCTTTCTGTGACCCCAAGGGTCCTGAGTCCACACTGTCCCGCGAGGTTTCCACCTCCCGCTTAGCCACTGGAGTGACATCCCTCAGCGGAACCGACTTCTAAAAGTTCCAATTTTGTGCTCTGCGGCTCTAGCACTTGCCAAAGCTGCCGACGTAGGCCCCCCTGCTGTCTATCCTCCTGAATATCACCTCGGATTCACTTCTCCGCACGTCCTACCTTCCAGTAAGTGGTCGCTTCTCTGTTCAGAGAGTTGTTGCTACTCTCTACTTCGATCTCTTGTTGAATTCATAGGTGTTCAGAATGGTTTGATCCCTATTTAGCTGAATTTCTGAGACCAGACGAAATCCAGGTCTCCTACTCCTCCGCCATCTTGCTCCGCCCTTCTGTTCCTTTACTTCTTTAAGCATACTTTAGTTATTTGAACATATAAAGTTTTTACTTTAATTCCAGTTTGAAAGTATTTTTAATGGATGATTTGAAATTTTTTTTTAAGTCTAATGTCTAGGTCTTCTTGCAGGCAGTTTTTGTTGCCTGCACTTTCCCTGTGCGTATATGTATATGTATATGTGTATGTATATATATACATACACATAGGTCACATTTTTCTGGCTTTTTTGCATGTCTTGGTTTTGGGGTTTGTTTGTTTGTTTGTTTGTTTCTTCTTTTTATTACATGACCCTGTCATCTCCCCAGCACTATTTTTCTCTCAACTTTTACACCTAATACAATAGAAACCAACATCATTCAAGTCGTTAGTTATAGTTTATCTTGTATTCTTCGCTTCTGTTTCATGTGTAACAAAAGGAACAGGAGTATTTTTTCTATAATCATGACATCAATAAACAATAGCTTACTCATGAACATAAGATGTTCCTCATTTCCAACATGCAGAATAAGCAGAAAAACTTGCTTTGCTTCTTCCTGATACTGTTTAACCCCTGAGAGACCTACGAGGAAAAAGATGAAGACAGACTATGAAGAACACACACACAATCTCTGCAAAATGGTCCCTATAACCATCTTCTTCGTACATTTGAACACCAAAAAAATTTTGAAAGACACGATTTTCACATCAAGACGCATAGCCTGCAGTGATTTGATTAGAGATGGGCCCTCACCCAGCAATTGCTCCTCCTGAAGTTGAATAGCATCTAAGTTATAAGAGACCCCAATGGTCTAGGGCTCAAGGACCACTAAATGGCAATAGTATCAGTGTGAGGTGGACTGCAGATATTATGAAGGCTCCAGGCACTCCTGCCATGGGCATTCTGGTTTATGACTCAGGATGTTGGAAGCTCTTAAATCAGTCAGTTCATACCTCAAGATGATAGGGGCTTAACATTTTCAGGCCTCTGTTCCTCTAGCTATTTTTTTGTTGTGGCAAACTATGCATGCCATAAAATTTACTATTTTAACCATTTTTAATTGTACAACTCAGTAGTGGTAAATATATTTCTGTTGTGTTAAATGTCATCACTATCCATCTCTAGAACTTCTTCATAATCCCTCTATAAAACACTGTACCCATTTAACAATAACTCCCATTCCCATTCCCAGCCCCTGGTAATCACTGTTCTACATTCTCTCTCTATGAATGTGATTACTCTATGTACCTCATGTATGTGCACTCATAAAATATTTGTCATATTTTGACTGGCTTATTTCACTTGGCATTATTGTCTCCCAGATTCATGTATGTTACAGATTGTATCAGAATTTCATTGCTTTTTAAGGCTGAATAACCGTTTTTCTTGTGCTGCTTACTGCTGTTTCATGTATAACAAATAGCACCATGTCCATTTTATTTTGTCCATCCATTTGTCCCTTCATCTGTTGAAGGACACTTGGTTTGTTTCCACCTTTTGTCTATTGTGAATAAAGTTGGTGTGAACATGGTGTACAAATAAATAAATGTTCAAGTCCCTGCTTTCAGTTCTTTTGGGATATATACCCAGAAGTGGAATTGCTGGACCATATGATGATCCTATATGTAACTCTTTGAGTAACCACCATTCTGTTTTCCACTGTGGCTGCACCATTTTCCATTCTTACCATCAATGCACAAGGTTTCCAATTTCTCCACATCCTCACCAACACTTTTTTTTTTTTAGTAGTCACTGTAATGGGTGTGAAGTGAGAGGGATTTGACTTTTGTGTTTCCGTAATCAGTGATGTCGAGCATCTGTTCATGTGCTTATTAGCCATTTGTGTATCTTTTTTGGAGAAGTGTCTATTCAAGTCTTTTGGCCATTCTTGAATTGGGTTGTTTGTTTTGTTGTTGTTGTCTCGTGAATTTTGTTGCTATCTGGGCATTTTAGGTAACATATGGTAACAATTCTGGAATCTGATTCCTCTCTCCCTCTCTGTGGATTATTGTTTGCTTGTTTATTTGTTTAGTGACCTGGGTGGAGTATTTTGGTAAAGTCTATTTCCCTTGCAGTGTGAAGCCTGTAATGGCACACCTCAGAGTTTACAGTCTTGACTATATACATCTTTATTTGGGATGATTAGCTGGGCTATCTTTGACTGTTTCTCTCTCTGATTTTTCTCTTATCTGCTCATTGGGTATTACATCCAGCTGTTAGGCTCTACTAATTGCTGGATGACTAGTCTGTTACTTTGACAGTGTTCTGGTGCATAAATTGCCTCACAGTCTTGTCCAGTTGTCTCCAGGCAGGTATATTAGTTGAGACTAGTTATTGGGAATGGTTGGTAGCCTCTGATCTTGCTGGCTTCTCCAGGCATGAGACCTCTACTCTACCTTCAAGCTTGGAACAGGACAATCAGGGACTGTCGTGCCAGGGGTAGAGCCTCTGGGTAGGGGCTGGGTTGGGGAAAGAAGCCCCCAAACTCTTGGATGCACTAACAAGATATTTAGCCTCTTCAACTTTGGGAGGGGGAGAAATGCTGAAGGACTGCTCTTCCTGGTGATGGAGAACTAAGGGGAGATGGGACCCCGTTTTCTTCGTCACCAGTCTGGAGTGGAGCTTCTGTGAAGCTGAATTGCAGTGGGGGAGAGAAGCAGCGGGTCTTAGCTAATGTTCAAAGGACTCACACTTTTCTCGCTGAGATTTAGTATTTTTCTTGACTACATGTTTCTTCATTTGCTGCTATATGCTCTTAGAACAATTTCAGAGACTTGAAAAATATTTTTAATATTTTATTCTCCAGTTATTGTTGTTTCACTGGCAACTGGTCCACGGGGCTGCTCACATCAGCATTCTGGAAGTGGACTTTATGAACTTGCATCCTTCAACAACTTCTTCTTCTTCTTCTTCCTCTTCTTTTTTTTTTTTTTTCATTGTGTTCAGTTAGCCACCAAACCAGTCCTGCAAGAAATATGAATGAACTTGCATCCTTAAAATTCAGCATGCGGGGTGCCTGCCTGGCTCAGTCGATAGAGCATGTGACTCTTGATCTCAAGGTCATGTGTTCAAGCCCCACATTGGGTGTGGAGCCTACTTAAAATAAAAATTTTTTTTAAATTTAAAAATTCAGCATGCATGTACCAGGAAATTCTCTTAAATAGACACAGTGTGATTAGCACATTCAGGAAATTCAAGATGGATTCTGTACTAATAGCTGATAATTATTCTACAATGTTTACTGGGAGGAGGCTTTCTTAGACTCAGTTGTACTTTCCTACTTACAGGACAACGTGGTCCACGTTTGCCTCAGACACACTCAGAGGGACACAAGAAAGGAGTCCTAGCCAGTGTCATGCCCTTTCCTGCTGGAGGTTGGCAGCAGAGGCAGACCATGTCTCAGGGGCCTGGATGTAGAGCTGCAGCGGGCATTGCTACAGCAGCCGTGCCTTATGAGCCCTGTTAAAGTCACAGAGGCAGAACTCCCAAGCCCCGCCAGACATGCTTGTTCCCGGAGATATTGGACTCAGGGGAGTCCAAGTGATAGGATCTCTACCAGGTGTTCACCAGGCTTCTAGTCAGGTGCCATTTGTCCATAAAAAGTCATTTCTAGGTGCTTTCCTCTGGCCACATAGCTATCAGCTTCCTAGAGCCAGAAATTGAACCTTGAGTCACATTCTCCTGTAGAAAGAGAAGGGGTTTGGGAGGTCTTTTATTTACAACAGTCCAAATTCAGATTTTGCCAGTTGTGCCAATACCGTCCTTTATAGCAACCTTTTTTTTTTCCATTTAGCATCTTGTGTGTTGAGTCACCATGCCTTCTTAGTTTTCTTTATCTGCAACAGTCCTTTAGCCTTTCTTTGTCTTTAGGACCTTGCCTTTTTGGAAGAGTGGAAACCAGCAAATTCATAGCCTGTTTCACAGTTTCCTTATGATTAGATTGAAGTGATGCATTTTGACAGGAATACCACAGATGTGATGTTATATCCTTCTCAGTGCATCGTCTCAGGAGGCATGGGGATGTTGGTTTGTCCCATTGCTGATGATGTTGACTTTGACCACTTGGTTAAGGTGGTGTCAGTCAGGTTCTACAGAGTACTGTAAAGATAAGTTTTTCTCTTCATAATTAATGAGAGACTGGTAGAGGTGATAAATGGAGAGTATATGGTAATACTATATTCCTCAACAAACTTTTATCTACTTGTTTTAGTATCCATTGATGATTCTTGCCTAAGTTGGTTTTTATTGTGCTGTTGACAAATAGTGATACTCTAACTCACCATTCTTCCTACTCTGTCATTACTTATTAGCCCAATTTTATTTTTTTAAGAACTTATTGTAATATCTATAGCTCTGTTCCTCCATGAAGCAAGCTGAATTCTTGTGTTTATTATACTGAATTCCTAAGAATTGAAATGTCCAATTAGATTTAGGTACTTGATTTTTCAAAAAATAATTTCCTTACAAAAGTAACTACAGGGTTACTTTTTTTATTTGAGCATAGTTGACACAGAATGATGCATTTGTTTCAGGTATACAACTTAGTGATTTGACAAGTTTATACATTATGCTATGTACATCATAAGTATAGCTACCATCTGCCCCAGTTACAATGCTATTATAATATCATCAACTACTTAATGGGAGAACTTATTTGCAAATGATATATCTGATAAGGGTTAATATCCAAAGTATATAAAGAGCGGGGTTCAGGAAAAGATGGCAGAGGAGTAGGGGACCCCATTCCAACCAGTCCCTGGAATTGAGCTGGATATCTACCAGACTATTCTGAATACTCACGAAATCAGCCTGAGATGTAAGAAGATAGATCTGGATTTCTACAAAGAGAATATTGCAGGCAGTTGGTTTCGAGGTATGAAGCGGGGAGCTGTGATTCCATGGGCACATATCCAAAGATAAACAGAAGGGGGTGGGAGCTGCCATAAGCGCTGGCGCCAGGAAGGTGAAATAACACAGGAGTGCAAAAGCCTCCTGTTCTGGGGACCGGGCACAGACTCGCAGTCTGGTAGTGCCAGGGAAAGGACTTTAGGGCAGCCCCCTGGACTGAAACCAGAGTGGCAAGGCCCCACGTGTGAACTGGGGGTGGCTGGCAGTTTTAGAAGCACAAAGGGCAGAGATGTGCCCCGACTTGGAGGCAAGGACTGGGAGCGCTGCTGAGGGGCGCACAACCCTGGACGCTGCAGTTTATAGCAGCACAGACAGAAACGGAGATAGTGTGGCCTGGAGAGCTCATTGAAGAACAGACTGCGATTTCTCTGCTCTGAGGCAGAGGGTTGGAAAGTCTCTTCTGCTCTGACTCTGAAGAGACACAGAAAGCCACCAGAGAACAAAAGCCCCAAAAGACTGGTTTTCACTGAGCCCATTCCCACCCCCCACAGGGGGCAGGACAACTCTGCCCAAAAAGGGTTGCCTGAGTAACAGTGTGGCAGGCCCCTCCCCCAGAAGGCAGGCTGGAAGAACAAGAAGCCGACTACCCTAAGGTCCCTATAAAACAGGTGCATCTTGCTTGGGTTGTGGTCAATAATTTAGACTCTGTATATTCCCTCAACCACCCCTCAACAGAATGACTAGGAGGAGGAACACCCAAAAGTGGAAAGACTCAGAGACTGTGACTTCTGCCACAGATTTACAAATGGATACAGATATAACCAAGATGTCGGAGATGGAATTCAGACTAGGAATTGTGAAGACAATAGCTAGAATGGAGAAATCAATTAATGGCAACATAGAGTCTCTAAGGGCAGAAATGAAAGCTGAATTGGCAGAACTTAAAAATGCTATCAGTGAGATCCCATCTAATCTAGACAATCTAACAGCTAGGGTAAGTGAGGCAGAAGAACGAATTAGTGACTTAGAAGACCAATCAATATACAAAAAGGCAAAAGAGGCCAGGAAAAACAACTCAAAATCCCTGAAAATAGAATCAGAGAAATAAGTGACCCCATCCAATGTTCCAATGTCAGAGTTATCGGGATCCCTGAGGGGGGCCGGAGAGAGAGGACTAGAAGATACATTTGAGCAAATCATAGCTGAGAACTTCCCTAATCTGGGGAATGAAACAAACATTTGTGTCCTAAAGGCAAAGAGGATGCTTCCCAATATCAAGGAAGACAGACCAGTGCCCCAGCATGTAATAGTAAAACTCGCAAATCTTAGAATCAAGGAAACCATTTTAAGGGCAGTTGGGGGGAAGAAATTCCTTACGTACAGAGGGAGGAACATCAGAATAATGTCAGACCTATCCACAGAGACCTGGCAAGTCAGAAAGGGCTGGCAAGACATGTTCAGGGTACTAAACAAGAAGAACATGCAGCCAAGAATACTTTATCCAGCAAGGCTGTCATTTAGAATGGATGGAGAGATGCAGAGCTTCCAAGACCAGCAGAAACTGAAAGAATATGTGACCACTAAGCCGGCCCTGCAAGAAATATTAAGGGGACTTTATAAAAGGAGAGAGACCCCAAGAGTGATATACAACAGAAATTTACAGGGACAATCTATAAAAACAACGTCTTCACAGGCAACATGATGACAATTAATTCATATCTTTCAATAATCACTCTCAACGTGAATGTCATAAATGCTCCCGTGAAACAGCACAGGGTTGCAGATTGGATAAAATGACAGGACCCATCCATATGCTGTCTACAAGAGACTCATTTTGAACCTAAAGATACATCCAGACTGAAAGTGAAGGGATGGAGATCCATCTTCCATGCCAACGGACCTCAAAAGAAAGCTGGGGTAGCAATTCTTACATCAGATAAATTAGATTTTAAAGATTTCTTTTTTAATTTGACAGAGACCCAGCGAGAAAGGGAACACAAGCAGGGGGAGTGGGAGAGGGTGAAGCAGGCTTCCTGCCGAGCAGGGAGCCTGATGCGGGTCCTGATCCCAGGACCCCAGGATCATGACCCGTGCCGAGAGCAGACGCCCAATGACTGAGCCACCCAGGCACCCCAAGATTTTAAGCTAAAGACTGTAGTTAAAGACACAGAAGGACACTATATTATTCTTAAAGGGTCTATCCAACAAGAAGATATAACAATTGTAAATATCTTAAACCCTAAGATGGGAGCAGCCATCTACCTAAGCCAACTGTTAACCAAAATAGTCATATTGATAACAATACATTAACTGCAGGAGACCTCAGTACTCCACTCTCAGCAATAGATCATCTAAGCAGAAAATCAACAAAGAAACAAGAGCTTTGAATGACACACTGGACCAGATGGACCTCATAGATACATACAGAACATTCCACCCTAAAACAACAGAATACTCATTCTTCTCAAGTGCACATGGAACTTTCTCCAGAATAGACCACATCCTGGGTCACAAATCAGGTCTCAACCGATACCAAAAGATTGAGATTATTCCCTGCATATTCTCAGACCACAATGCTTTAAAAGAGGACTCAATCACAAGAAAAAATTTGGCAGAAATTCAAACATTTGGAAGCTAAAGACCACTCTGCTCAATAATGTTTGGGTCAACTGAGAATTCAAGGAAGAACTTAAACAATTCATGGAAACCAATGACAATGAAAACACATCAGTCAAAACCTATGGGATACTGCAAAGGTATATAGCCATCCAAGCCTCACTCAAAAAAATAGAAAAATCCTGAATTCACTAACTTTACACCTTAAAGAACTAGAGTAAAATTAACAAATGATGCCTAAGCCACACATTAGAAGAGAAATAAGATTAGAGCAGAGATCAATGAGTTAGAAACCAGAAACAGATCAGATCAACAAAACTAGAACCTGGTCCTTTGAAAGAATTAATAAGATCCATAAATCACTGACCAGACTTCTCCAAAAGAAAAGAGGACCCAAATTAATAAAATTATGAATGAAAGGGGAGAGATTACAAATAACACCAAGGAAATAGAAACAATTATTAGAAATTATTATCAACAGCTGTATGCCAATAAATTAAGCAACCTGGAAGAAATAGATGCTATCCTGGAAACCTGTATACTTCCAAGACAAACTGGAAGAAATTGACAACCTGAATAGACCAGTAACCAGTAACAAGATGGAAGCAGTGATCAAAAACTTCCCAAAAAACAAGAGTCCAGGGCCTGATGGATTCCCTGGAGAATTCTACCAAACATTCAGAAAAGAAATACCTATTCTCCTGAAGCTGTTTCAAAAAATAGAAACAGAAGGAAAGCTTCCAGACTCATTCTGTGAGGCCAGAATTACCTTAATCCCCAAACCAGGCAAAGACCCCATCAAAAAGAATTTCAGACTGATATCCTGATGAATATGGATTCCAAAATTCTCAATGAAATCCTAGCTAATAGGATCCAACAATACATTTAAAGGATCATCCACCACAACCAAGTGGGATTTATCCCTGGGATGCAAGGGTGGTTCAATATTTGCAAATCAATCAGTGTGATAGAACACATTAATAAGAGGAGAGGGAAGAACCGTATGGTCCGCTCAATTGATGCAGAAAAAGCATTTGACAGAAACTCCTTTTCTGATTAAAACTCTTCAGAGTATAGAGATGAGGGAACATTCCTCTATTTCATACAATCCTTCTATGAAAAACCCACAGCGAATATCATCCTCAATGGGGAAAAGAGGAGAGACATTCTCTTAAGATCAGGAATACGTCAACGATGCCCACTTTTGCCACTATTGTTCAACATAGTACTAGATGTCCTAGCAACAGCAATCAGACAACAAAAAGAAATAAGAGGTATCCAACTTGGCAAAGAAGAATTCAAACTCTCTTTCTTCACAGATGACATGATACTTTATGTGGAAAACTCAAAAGACTCCACCCCCAAATTACTAGAACTCATACAGCAATTCAGTAATGTGGCAAGATACAAAATCAATGCACAGAGATCAGTTGCTTTCTTATACACTAACGATGCAACTGTAGAAGGAGAAATTAGAGAAACAATTCCATTTACAATAGCACCAAAAACCATAAGATACCTCGGAATAAGCCTAACCAAAGAGGCAAAGGGTCTATACTCTAGGAACTACACAACACTTACGAAAGAAATTGAATAAAACCCAAAAATGAAAAACATTGCATGCTCATGAATCAGAAGAATAAACATTGTTAAAAATGTCTATGCTGCCCAGAGCAATCTATACCTTCAACACCATCCCAAATCAAAATTCCAATGACATTTTTTCAAAGCGCTGGAACAAACAATCCTAAAATTTGTATGGAATCAGAAAAGACCACGAATCACCAAGGAAATGTTGAAAAAGAGAAACAAAGCTGGGGGCATCACGTGCCCGATTTCAAGCTATATTACAAAGCAGTAATCACCCAGACAGCATGGTACTGGCAGAAAAACAGACATATAGACCAGTGGAACAGAATAGAGAACCCAGATATGGACCCTCAACTCTATGGCCAAATAATCTTTGACAAAGCAGGAAAGAATATGCAATGGAAAAAAGACCGTCTCTTCAATAAATGGTGCTGAGAAATTGGACAGCTATATACAGAAGAATGAAACTCGACCATTCTCTTACCCCGTACACAAAGATAAATTCAAAATGGATGAAAACCTCAGTGTGAGACAGGAATCCATCAAAATCCTAGGGAAGAACATAGGCAGTAACCTCTTCGACATTGGTCACAGCAACTTCTTTCAAGATACATCTTCAAAGTCAAGAGAAACAAAATCAAACATGAACTTTTTGGACTTAAGATAAAAAGCTTCTGCAGAGCAAAGAACCAGTCAACAAAATAAAGAGGCAGTCCACAGAATGGGAGAAGATATTTACAAATGACACTACAGGTAAAGGGCTAGTATCCAAGATCTATAAAGAACTTCTCAAACTCAACACCCAAGAAACAAATAATCCAGTCAAAAAATGGGCAGAAGACATGAACAGACACTTCTCCAAAGAAGACATACAAATGGCTAACAGACACATGAAAAAATGTTCATCATTAACCATCAGGGAAATTCAAATCAAAACCACATTGAGATACCACCTTACACCAGTTAGAATGGCAAAAATCGAAAAGGCAAGAAACAAATGTTGGAGAGGTTGTGAAGAAAGGGGAACCCTCTTATACTGTTGGTGGGAATGCAAGTTGGTACACCCACTTTGGAAAACAGCATGGATGTGCCTCAAAAAATTAAACACAGAGTGACCCTTTGACCTAGCAATTACACTACTGGGTATTTACCCCAAAGACACAGATGTAGTGAAAAGAAGGGCCATATGCACCCCAATGTTCATAGCAGTAATGTCCACAATAGCCAAACTGGAAAGAGCCAAGATGCCCTTCAACAGATGAATGGATAAAGAAGATGTGGTCCATATATACAATGGAATATTACTCAGCCATCGGAAAGGATGAATACTCAGCTTTTACATCAACATGGGGGTGCCTGGGTGGCTCAGTCATTAAGTGTCCGCCTTCAGCTCAGGTCATGATCCCAGGGTCCTGGGATTAAGCCCTGCATCTGGCTCTCTGCTCAGCGGGAAGCCTGCTTCTCCTTCTCCCACTCCCCCTGCTTGTGTTCTCTCTCTTGCTGTGTCTTTCTCTGTCAAATGACTAAATAAAATCTTTTTTTTTTAAAAAAATCCTTTACATCCACATGGATGGGACTGGAGGAGATTATGCTAAGTGAAATAAGTCAAGCAGAGAAAGTCAATTATCACATGGTTTCACTTATTTGTGGAACATAAGGAACAGCATGGAGGACATTAGGAGAAGGAAGGGAAAAATGAAGGGGGGGAAATCGGAGGGAGAGATGAACCATGAGAGACTGTGGAATCGAGAAACAGAGTGACAGTTTTGGAGTGGAGGGGCATTGGGGGCTGGGTTGGCCCGGTGGTGGGTATTAAGGAGCGCACGTATTGCATGGAGCACTGGGTGTTATACAAAAACAATGAATTGTGGAACACTACATCAAAAACTAATGATGTATGGTGACTAACGTAACATAATAAAATAAAATTTAAAAAGAAGTATATAAAGAACTTATACAACTCAACCCCAAAAATACCAAACAATATGGTTGAAAAATGGGTAGAGGACCTAAATAGACATTTTTCAAAAGAGGACATAGTGGTGGCCAGCAGACACATGGAAAGATGCTCAACATCACTCATCATCAAGGAAATACAAATCAAAACCACAATAAGATATCAGCTCACACCTGTTAAAATGGCTAAAATCTAGAATTTGGTACCTAAATCTGAAGTGAAGAAACCTGTCAGACTAGCATTTTGACATATCCGAATTAGTACAACTATGTGTCTGAAAGGTTGGGAGACTATCTTGCTGAAGGTTCCTGTCATACAGGCAGGAAGAGGGACCCATCTGATGGGGAGGCCTGAGCATCTGCTCATGTTTCTGTCTGGCTATGCATGGGGATATATGACGGTAACCTAAGAGAATATTAGGAGACTGTGTAAAATGTCAAATCATTGAGTGAGTGAAAAAGTCTGCTGCCCAAATGGTTGAAAAAAGAGCCATATCATAAAGGTTCTGTTTTATGAAAATTATGTAACCTGCTTAAGCACCAAGTCATTGAACCCTATGCTCATAAATTATCACATAAATGGGTTGCAGTAAATGCATGAGAGAACTGGACTTCAACATAAAACTTTATGCCAAAGAATATTTGTGTCTCTGGGTGGTATCATGAGCCAAAAATAGCTTTTTATAAAGGTTTCATTTGTTGTTTGGGTCAGCTTGTGTTCATTGCAAAAAATATCTGTATTTGCCACTTTTAATGGTTTCTCATGCTGCTATTTATAGACTAACTTAGCAATTCTTTAAAGGGTGAATAAGCAGTATGGCGTTCATTTTCTCAATTTTATTTTCATGTAAAAACTCCTTTTTAAGTATATAGTTTGTAAACCTCTTGCTTAGTACTTTTCTCACATTTTTATCTCTCTTTCATAGGTACCTCCTATTTAACAGACATTGTGTGGTGGGCAGGCACAATTGCAAGTAAGTACCCAGTGTGGTGAAAAGCTTGGTGTGCTTTCTTTCTTAAGATCAGTCATTCTTCTGGCAGATCTGGAGGAGGTGGAATGAGTGTGGCTTCGTTCTTTGGGATGAGGACCAGGGTGGGAGGCATTGGTGGGGGAGATAGAGGCTCCTACTGCCTGCAGTTAGCTCTGAATATAGTCCCCCTCAGACTGTCCTGGGCCCAAAGAAATTAAAACAGCTCCTGCTTACTCATCTTTAGTCATGCTGTTGATATTTGGTGAAATTTCATGTTTTGGTGAACATAATTGATTTTAAAAAGGAGAGCTTCTTCACTTAGCCTTCAGTACAGGATCATGTACTATTGTATAAAAGAGGTCATGTGCACAGGTTATGTGCTGTCATATAAAAATAAATAATAAAATTGGGGTTTGGAACCCTAAATATATAAAGAAAAATTGTATTAAATAATCTAGAAATATCATGAGGTTTACTTGTCACACATTGTCTTCGAGGTGAGACGTTGTCTAGTGGATGTTGTTTCCTTTCATTGAGGAGCTCATCATTAAGATTTGTCTTGGTCTAGCTCTGGGTGCAGTCCCGTGCAGGCAGTAGTTTCTCCGGCTGGTGTATGAGCAGCATGTCACTGTGGCCCACTAGTCTATACTGGAGTAGATTCCAGGCCATTGAGACGACAGGAAATTCTACATGATCAGTCTTAAAAGGAGAATGTGTGAAGGAGAGAGTGGAAATATACTTTGTTGCACCCATTGTCAGTCACTGCCGTTTAGTTTGGGAATTTCCACAGAGGGCTGAAACTACTCCTGACCTGTTGGGTCATGATGCTCTGGGGCCTGCTGTCCTCTGCCTTCAGGACCCTTTATTATGCAAGTGATGCCCCATATTTACTTCCTCACCAGTAATGAAAAGAAATAGCCCTTTCAGAGCAGAGCCTTGCCAAATTAAACTCTGATCATTGCTAAAAGAGAGCTGTAATTGCAAGTGGTATTCTTGTGATTCTCTTGACAGTGGCTGTTGGCCAGATTGGAAACTTCCTGGCTTACACTGCGGTCCCCACAGTCCTGGTGACTCCACTGGGTGCCCTTGGAGTGCCGTTTGGGTGAGAATTGGGATTCTGTGTTTTGGTTTTTAATGTGTAGTTTAGATTTTTAAAAAAACTTTACATTTTAAATGTTTCTATTCAAATAATAAC
The DNA here is from genome assembly GCF_037043125.1 of Eumetopias jubatus. Lineage (NCBI taxonomy): Eukaryota > Metazoa > Chordata > Mammalia > Carnivora > Otariidae > Eumetopias > Eumetopias jubatus. Next base: position 145,826,313 of record NW_028274813.1, read on the forward strand.
AGCAAAATTATAACTGAAGGTAGGTCTTCAGTATTCTACTCTATGGTTTAATTTTATCCTTCAAATTAATTTTTTGAATTATTAACCCTTCTCTTAGAAATTTGCTTTAGTATATTTCAGACCCTAACTTATGCATGGACATTAGTGAATGTGATTCTGTCTTTCTCCTGGTCTTTGCCCTGGAAGACTTTCTAGAAACTAGAGTCTTCCTGGTGCCTTGGCAAGTGATTCTGAGAAATCATTAAGCAAAACTAGTCAATTGGTGTTTTATTTGTGTGTCTAGCATCCCCTACCAGACACTGAACAATTCTCCCACTCCACCATGGGAAATTATGGAGGTAGGACAAATGACACATGGGCACCAATGGGTATAAAATAGAATTTATAACTCATAACAGTTAACAGCAGATGAATCCCCATGCGTAGGAGAAGGGCTTCTGTGTGGTCTGGAGGGATATGAGGGAGGTGGGGCTTTGGGTTTTATTGTAGTTAGAAAGTAAGTCGGGTGGAGGTTCCCACCCTCAGCAGGGGCTTGCATGGTTTGAAATTTCTCCCATTGCCAAGGGCCTGAGGACACTAGGGTCTGAGGGTATTAGCAGGCTTTCTTATCAGGGGCAAAGGGCAAAGTAGGATTGGGGACTTGAATGCTGTCAGCCACCATGCATTATAAGTGGAGTCTTTGTATTACATTTGGTTTACCTACAAAAATGATTTTATGAGACATTTATTGAATAGCTCAACACATATCCTTCCAGGAACCTATTTATACTCTGTTTTACTTTGAAGAAATTAAGAAACATATGATAGAAGAGAAATAAAATCCAAGTTTCTAACTCATTTATATAGTGGTATTCTGCTGTATTTTAGACAGATTCCTTTTTTTTTTTTTTTAATTTATTTATTTGACCGAGAGAGACACAGTGAGAGAGGGAACACAAGCAGGGGGAGTGTGAGAGGGAGAAGCAGACTTCCTGCCGAGCAGGGAGCCCGATGTGGGGCTCAATCCCAGGACCCTGGGATCATGACCCGAGCCGAAGGCAGACGATTAACCATCTGAGCCACCCAGGAGCCCCTGATTCCCAGATCCTTTCAGAGAAGTGTGTCTATGATGGATATATTTAAATTGTACTTTAAAGTCAGTTAGGCTAGGGGCACCTGGGTGGCTCAGTCGGTTTAGCAGCTGCCTTTGGCTCAGGTCGTGATCGCAGGCTCCTGGGATTGAGTCCTGCATTGGACTCCTTGCTCAGCGGGAAGTCTGCTTTTCCCTCTGCCTACTCTGCCTGCTCTGTCTGCCACTCCCCTTGCTTATGCTCTCTCTCTCTGACAAATAAGTAAAATCTTTAAAAAAAATAAAGTCAATTTGGCTTCAAGATCCTGTAGCCTAAAAAGCACAAATGTTTTCTACAGGCTAACGTTTGGAAATGTGTTTGTAGAATGTTCTTATCCAAACAAAAGACTAATATCACATGTAGCTTGATGTTGCTTTGTGTTTGGATGGCTCTAAAGAGCTTGGATTGCATGAGGGGTACTCACTTCAGGGAATCACTGCTGTAGCTTCCCAAAGCCCAGCCTCACTCTTTGATCTGTTCTCCTGAAAAAACATCAGGCAAATAAATAATCTGACCCTGGGGTCTTTGCACATTGCACATTTAATACGCATATTTTAAAATATCTTGCCTAGTTAAATTCCAAAGAACTATTCTCATGGCTTTGACAATTAAGTCACCTCACCAGAAATGTTCACTGCTGCAAGTCTTCAGGAGACAGACTAGAAATAGAGAAGAGAAATAGAATAGACTAGAAATAGATGAGGAAGCCCCAAAAGAGGTCCACTTTTGTCTGTAATGATTCAATGTATGATAAAGTAATCATCACAGCATAGTACTTCTAAAAGAAGTTTAAAAACACTTTTTTTTTGTAAGTAATTTCCAAATTACAGGAAAGTTACAAGATAAAGAATAATCAAAACAGGGGATGGGTTAAATGGGTGATGGAGATTAAGGAGTGCACATGTTGTGTTGAGCACCGGCTGTAGTATGTAAGTTTTGAAACACTATATTGTACACCTGAAACTAATATTATACTATATATTAACTAGCTGGAGTTTAAATGAAAACTTTAAAAAAAAAAGAATAATCACAACAACACCCATATACTCCTCACCTGTGCACACCTACTGTTAATATTTTATCCCACTTCCTCCATTATTTGCTTTCTCTGTATTAAGGTTTCTCAACCTCAACACTGTTGACATTTGAGGCCAGATCATTCTTTGTTGTGAGGGCTGATTTGTGCATTGTGGGGTGTTAGCATCCCTGGACTCCACTGGCCAGATGCCAGGATACCCCCCCCCCGCAAAAAATGTGTCCAGACATTACGAATGTCCTGGGAGGGGGCAAATCACCCCCAGTTGAGAACCATAAATGTGGTGTTTCCTTTGGTTTTTTTGTTCCTTTGTTTTTTATCCTTTGAGACTACATCTGTCATGACTCTTCACCCTTAAATACATCAATTTGTGTTTCCTAACACTACAAATATTCTTTTAATAACCACAGTACAATGATCAATTTCAATAAACTTAACATTGTAGTACATGTATCTAATATGCCTTCTGTATTCCAGTTTTGTTAATTGATCCATTATACCCTTATTTTATGCCATTATCCTTTATACCTTTATTTATACCACTTATGCCATTATTTTTCCTTTGTACCATCATTTTTCCTTCTAGTACAAGATCCAGTTTAGTATTGGGAGCTGCATTTAATTGTCATGTCTCTAGTCTAAAGAGATTTTTTTTCTTTAAATAAATAGTGTTGGGAAAACTGGTACGCAATTTGTAGGATCATCAATTTAAATCATAGCACCGTTAAAATATGATCTAAGCGAATTAAGTATTATATACAGAATGGCCATCAAATGTGGAAATAGACAAATACAACATTGAATGGTTTATTGATACTATTCTAGTGTGTGACTGAAGTGATATATTGAAGTATGTTGTCCTGCTCAGTAATGGAGGGTTCAGTGTTCTGTGTAAAGCTATGGAAAGCCCAATAAGTTAATGTGCCCAATTATCTGTTGCGTATAGCTGTAGACATTTTCTGTCTCTGATTTTCACTGAATAAGCCTGCATCTCTAATATAACCCAGGGTATGTACTATGGAGGTTTAATCTGTAAAAGAGGAGGAAAAAAAAGTTTAGCTGTGTTTCCATGGTTTATGGCCTATGTATAAGAAAAATATTTTTAGTTTTACAACTTGAAACAATGAATGTCTTTTAGATCTTAAAAGGATAAGAAATTTCTAAAGTTTGAAGTAATAACAATGAAAAGTTTAACTTACTACAGTAAAAAAATAATTTGTGAAAAAGATTAAATCAAAATGACAGTAATTAAAGGTATGACATAAAGAATTTCTTAAATTGGTCAGAATAATATGAAAAATACCAGTAGATAAAATGACAAAAGTCAAAACTGACAATTTGTTCATAAGAAAACACATTTGTTCCCCTAATATTAACCCTCATTTTCAATAAAATGCTCATAAGCAACCAGATACAATGTAATAAATACCTGTGTATTTAATAAATATTTCAAAAGTAAAAAGAATGTTAGAAAGGATACCTGCTAAATATAACAAACTATAAATTTATATGTGTTCTCCTTTCTTCTCTCAGCTTTTTAAAAATAGATATCAAATTTTATAAAGTAATAATTATAATAATTATTATTGGGTTTGTAAAAGACCCAAATAGCACAAAAAAAATAGTGCAAAAAGAAGGAAGTAGAAATTGAGCTATAGAGGAGTAACATTGTGTCTCACTGGGGTTAATTTAGTATCAATTTGAAATGTATTCTGATAAGCCCTAGAGAAACCACTAAAAAATAACAAAAAAATGTGAAAAAAATCAATAAGGAACTAAACTGTTACACTGGAAAAATTCACTTAATGTAAGAGAAGGCAGTAAGTGAAGAATTGGGAACAAAATGTAGAAAATAAAAAGTAAAATGGCAAACATACAAATAACAATATCATTAAAAATATTTAATGTCAGTGGATAAAACAATCCAGTAAAAAGGCAGAAATTAGGGACACCTGGGTGTCTCAGTCCGACTCTTGATTTTGGCTCAGGTCATGATCTCAGGGGTGGGATCTAGCCTGGCATCAGACTCTGCACTCAGTGCGGAGTCTGCTTGGGATTCTCTCTCTCCCTCTCCCTCTGTTCCTACCCCTGCTCTCTCTCTCTCTCTCTCTGAAATAAATAAATAAAAATATATTTTTTTAAAAAGGCAGAGTTTGTCAGGCTGTATAATGATTCAACTATATGCTGTACACAACATACTTTAGATTAAAAGATATAAATGAACTGAAAATAAAAGGAAGGAAAAGAAATATATTATGCAAACAATAGCATAAGAAAATTGGAGAGGCTACATATCAGACAAAATAAATTGTAAAACAAAAAATATTATTACTGATAGAGACATCTTATAATGACAAAAGGGTCAATCCATCAGGAAGACATAACAATTATAAACAAATATGCACCTAAAAACAGAGCTTCAAAATATAAGAAACATACTTGAAAAGAATAAAGAGCAACAGATAATTCAACAATAATAGTTACAACTTTCAATAATGGATAGAAATATCCAAATATTTTCAATAATGGATAGAAAAACTAGGCAAAAGATCAAGAAGGAGATAGAAGACTTGAATGATGCCATAAGCCAAGTAGACAAAATAGACATCTGTAGAACACTCCACCCAACAGTGGTAGAATTCTTTCCAAATGTATATGGAACATTTTCCTGGATAGACCATATGCTAGGCCATAAAAAAAAATCAATAAATTTGAAAGGATTGAAACCATACAAAGTACTTTCTCTAACTATAATAGAATGAAATCAGAAAGCAAAACCAGTGAAATTTGTGAAATTTACAAATATGTGGAAATTAAACTACTTACTACTAAATGACCAATGGGTCAAAAAACTTACAAGGGAAATTAGAAAATACTTTGAGATGAATAAAAGTGGGGAGACAACTCACCAAAGCTCACATGACTCAGCTAAATCAATACCCAGAGGAAAATTTATATATATAAATGCCTGTATTAAAAAAAAAGGAAAGATCTTAAATCAACAATCTAAGAGGGCCAACTAAACCCAAAGGAAGTAGAAGGAAGGAAATAATAAAGATTAGAGTAAATAAATGAAATAGAGACTAGAAATAAATAGTGAAAAGCAGAAAAATCCAAAGATTGTCCTTTGAAAAGATCAACAAAATTGATAACCCTTCAGTTAGATTGACAGAGAAGACTGAAGTTACTAAAATCAAGAACAAAAAGGGGATATTGCCATCAACTCTACAGAAATTAGAATTATAAGCAAATAAGATGAATAACAGTATGCCAACAAATTAGATAGCTTAGACAAAATGGTCATATTCTTAGAAAGACTCAAACTACTGAAAATATTTTAAGAATAGAAAATCTAAATAGACTTAGAGCAAATAAAGAGATTGAATTGGCAATAAAAAAAAAAAAAACACAAAAAAAAACTTCCAAGAAGAGAAGTTGAGGTAGAGGTGGTTTCACTGATGAATTCTTTCAAACATTTAAAGAAGAATTAATAGAATTCTTCACAAACTCTTCCAAAAAATAGGAAAGATGGGAACTCTTCCCAACTCACTCTCTGAGATAATATTACCTTGTAACAAAACCAAAGAAATCACCAGAAAGGAAAACTACAAATCAATTTTCTTATTAATATAGATGGAGCAATCCTCAACAAAATACTAGCCAATTGAATTCAATATATAAAAAGGATTATACACCATGACCAAGTGGGATTTATCTCAAGAATGCAAGGTAGATTTAGCATCAGAGTAAGTTAATACACCTCATCAATAGAATAAAGGTTAAACACATTTCAGTAGACATATAAAAATCATTTTATAAAATTCAACACTCCTTCATGATGAAAACAAATCAATATGCTAGAAATAGAAGGGCACCTGGGTAGCTCAGTTGGTTAAACATCCAACTCTTCATCTCAGCTCAGGTCTTGATCTCAGGGTCGTGAGTTCAAGCCCTGCATTGGGTTCCACATTGGGCATGGAGCCTACTTAAAAAAAATGCTAGAAATAAAGGGTAACTTCCTAATCTGGCAAAGTATCTCTATGAAAACCCCCCAGCTAACATCATACTTAATGGTTGAGGACTGGATGATTTCCCCCTAAGATCAGGAACAAGACATCTACTTTTGCCACTTATATTCAGCATTGTACCAAAGACTCCAGCCAATATAGTTGGGCAGGCAAATTAAATGAATGAGAATGAATTAAAAGCCATCTTGTTTGGAAAGGAAGAAGTCAAACTATCTCTGTTAGAACCGACATGATCTTGTATATGGAAAATTCTATGGAACTGCTAAGAAACTATCAGAACTAATAAGTTCAGCAAGGGTACTGGATATAAGATCAATATACAAAAATCAATTGTATCTGTATACAGTAGCAGTGAGCATGCCAAAAATGAAATTAAGAAAACAATTCAATTATAGTATGAAAACAAAGTACTTAAGAATACATTTTTAAAAAGAAGTATAAACTCACTCTGAAACCATAAAAATATCTTTGAAAGAAATTAATTCTAAATAAATGGTCCATATTCACATATTAACAAGAATTAATATTGTTAAGATGATGATACTAACTCATCTACAGATTCAGAGCAATCTCTATCAGAATCATTTGAAATTGACAAGCTGATCTTAAAATTCATATAGAAATGCAAGAGACCCAGAATAGCCCAAACAGTCATGATAAATAAATACACAGCTGGAGGACTCACACTTCTTGATTTCAAAACATTTTATAAAACTACAGTAATCAGAACAGTGTGGTACTGAGTTAAGGATAGACATATATATCAATAAAATAAAATTGAGATTCCAGAAATAAACCCTAACATTTATAGTCAACAGATTTTTACCAATGGTTAAAGACAATTTAGTAAGGAAAGAACAGTCTTTTCAATTAGTGTTGATCCAACTGGGTATCCAAATGCAAATAAATGAAGTTATACTCCTACATGTACATATACTCCCAGCCATGTGCACACTATATATAAAAAATTAACTCAAAAGGGATCGAGTACCTAAATTTAAAAGCTTAAACTATAAAACTCTTGAAGAAAAAATATAAATTTTTGTGACATTGGATTAGGCAGTGTTTCCCTAGATTTGACACATAAAGCACAAGCAACAAAAGAAAAATAGATAAATTGGGCATTATATAAATTTAAAACTTTTGTGCTTTAAAGAATGCCATCAAGGAGGTGAAAAGCCAGGAAAAAAACATGTCACCAAAATGGTGATATGTGGGAATCCACTCTCTATCCCCTCACAAAGATCAATGATTGGACAGTTATCTATGAAGAGAAACAGTTCTGGGAGAGGTCTGGAGTCTGCGTAAAAAACTTTAGCAACACTGTGGAACAAAAAACCTGAGAATAACCACAAAAGAACAGAAAGAAGACAACTTCATTTTACCTGCATCATTCCTTCCCCCAAGCTGACATTGCACAGCACCAGGAGGGAACTTCTCAACCAGAAAGTGTTTTCCTTGCCAGGAAAGGAGGGGCAGGGTGAGCAACCAGCTTTCCCAACCTTTCAGGACATTGCTCCAAGGTTCTGCTTTAGTTTCACTCCACCCACACTGCAAAAGCTGACAGATAGAGGTGGCTAGGAGGAACAGGGAAGAAAAGGGATACCAATAGCAGCCATGCAGTGAGAGCGATTTTGACTCACTTACCTGCTCTGCAGATAAATCCAGCAGATTTTGCCACTGAAGAAGCGAATGGCCAGCACAGTTGCCACAGACACCTGGAAATTTCATATGCCCCAGAGGTATTCATATTCGTGATACTAGCCATCAAAATCCTCCTCGTTCCAATTCCCACCCCACTCTTGCCAGCTCCCAGGAACCACTTGAGCATCCATTCCAGAACTCTGTAGCTGTGTGAGTACAGGACATCAGCCTAGACTCCTACAGCTGACCGAGTGCGTGTTCAGGGTTTGCCTTTCCAGCTATGCCCTTCCATACTGTAAGGTGCCATGTGTGAGTTTGGGGCTAGCCTGTCCATTTGTGCCCGTCTGTACTGTACGCGTGAAATCTGTCCCCAACCTCCACTTCATTGTGCATGCAGGCAGGGGTACTACTGATAGAATATGCTGACAATTAGAGTCTCTGCAGCAGCCTATTGTCCTGATTAGGCCTTATCATCTGTCACTGCCCTGCACCACCATGTTCACCTGAAGGTAGCTCCTCCACGTTTGCACCTGCACACCTCCATCCTGACCCCTATGACTGGCCTACACTGTAGTACACACACCCAAGGAAAGAAGGTGCAGCCACACCAACAGCCAGGGCCTTTGCAGCTACCAATGAGCTTGTAGTTGGCCCTGGCCTTTACTGCCTGTCTTAGTCCTGAGCACTATGTATGTGTCTGCAACTGGACTCTACGACTACATAGGCACATGCAGCTGGCCCCTATAGCCAGCCATGTGCACACCAGCTCTCGCCATCACCACTGCCTGCCCTGATCCGTATTCATTGGACCTGAAGGCACTGCTAAAGACACTAGTAGCCATAGCAGCCACTTCAAACCCTCACAGTTCTTGCCAAGAAACACATAGTTGTCAATGTGGAGGACCTCAGCAGCCTGAGCTGAAGAGACATTACACCCCACCAGATGTGGTGCTGCCACACACACCCATTCTTGGTACCCTGCAACACTAAACCCAAAGTCACAGCATACTCCAGTGTGCTGTTATCCATAAGTAAAAGTCTTCCTTTCCTGATGTCAGTCCCTAAAGTCCGGAAGAGGTGACAGCATTTTCAAATGCACAGACACCTATACAAGGCTACAGGGATCATGCAGAATCAGGGAAATATGACTCCTCCAAACAAACACAGTAAACCTCTGGTTACTGGCCCCAAAGAAATGGATATCCAGAAATTGCTTAACCAAGAATTCAGAAATAATTCCCTTAAAGATGCTAAGAGAACACAAACAATTTAAAGACATCTGGAAAAGAACACAAGAACAAAATGAGAAGTTCAAGAAAGAGACAACCTATAAAAGATCCAAACAAATTTTGGAGCTGAAGAATACAACTGATATACTGAAGAATTCAATAAAGAACTTCAACAGCACCCTTGACCAATCAGAAGAAAGAATTAGTTAGCTAGAAGATAGACCAATTGAAATCATCTAATCAGAGGAGCAGAAAGCAAAAAGAATGAAGAAAGACTATGGGACTAAGGCACCTTCATGGAAACAGTGTACGATTATTGGAAAAAGAGAGGGAGAAAGGGGTTAGAAAGCTTATTTAAATAAATAGTGGTTGAGAACGTCCTGAACCTGGGGAGAGATTTGGACATCCAGGTTTATAAACCTCAGAGGTCACACCAGAATTTCAATCCAAAATGATCTTCACCAAGACATATTATAATAAAACTGTCTAATATCAAAGATGAAAAGAGTATTTTAAAACTAGCAAGACAGGGGTGCTTGGGTGGCTCAGTTGGTTAAGCATCTGCCTTCAGCTTAGGTCATGATCCCAGGATCTTGGGATCAAGCCCCATGTTGGGCTCCCTGCTCAGCAGAGGAGTCTGCTTCTCCCTCTCCCTCCCCTGCTTGTGCTCTCTCTCTCTCACTTCTCTTTCAAATAAATAAATAAAACCTTTTAAAAAAGAGAAAAGAAAAAACAGCAAGAGAAAAAAATTCTCTCTCACAAGGAAACTCCCATATTATGAGCAGATTTCTTACAAAAGACCTTGTAAGCCAGGAGATAATGGGATGGTATATTCAAAGTGTTGAAAAAAAGAAACTATTGGGGTGCCTGGGTTAAGTGTCTACCTTCGGCTCAGGTCATGATCCCAGGGTTCTGGGATCAAGCCCCGCATCAGGCTCCCTCCTCTGTGGGGAAGCCTGCCTCTCCCTCTCGTACTCCCACTGCTTGTGTTCCCTCTCTCGCTGTGTCTCTCTCTGTTAAATAAATAAATAAAATCTTTAAAAAAAAATGAAAAAAAGAAACTGTATAGCAAGAATACTTTACCCAGGAAAGTTTCCTTCAAAATTTTTTTATTGTTATGTTAATCACCATACATTACATCATTAGTTTTTATTAATTTTGTGTTGTTATGTTAATCACCATACCATATCACCATATGTCAATCACCGTCATTAGTTTTTGATGTAGTGTTCCGTGATTCATCATTTGTGCATAACACCCAGTGCTCCACGCAGAATGTGCCCTCTTTAATAACCATCACCAGGCTAACCCATCCCCCCACCCCCCTCCCCTATAGAACCCTCAGTTTGTTTTTCAGAGTCCATCGTCTCTCATGGTTCGTCTCCCCCTCCGACTTACTCCCCTTCATTCTTCCCCTCCTGCTATCTTCTTCCTTTTTTTTTCTTAACATATATTGGATTATTGTTTCAGAAGTACACATCTGTGATTCAACAGTCTTGCACAGTTCACAGCGCTCACCATAGCACATACCCTCCCCAATGTCTATCACCCAGCCACCCCATCCCTCCCACCCCCCACCACTCTAGCAACCCTCAGTTTGTTTCCTGAGATTAAGAATTCGTCATATCACTGAGGTCATATGATACATGTCTTTCTCTGATTGACTTATTTCATTCAGCACAACACCCTCCAGTTCCATCCACGACGTTGCAAATGGCAAAATCTCATTCCTTTTGATGCCTGCATAATATTCCATTGTGTATATATACCACATCTTCTTTATCCATTCATCTGTCGATGGACATCTTGGCTCTTTCCACAGTTTGGCTATTGTGAACATTGCTGCTATAAACATAGGGGTGCACGTACCCCTTCGGATCCCGACATTTGTATCTTTGGGGTAAATACCCAGTAGTGCAGTTGCTGGATCGTATGGTAGCTATATTTTCAACTGTTTGAGGAACCTCTATACTGTTTTCCAGAGTGGTTGCACCAGTTTGCATTCCCACCAACAGTGTAGGAGGGTTCCCCTTTCACCGCATCCCCGCCAACATCTGTGTTTCCTGACTTGTTAATTTTAGCTATTCTGACTGGTGTGAGGTGGTATCTCATTGAGGTTTTGATTTGGATTTCCCTGATGCCGAGCGATGTTGAGCACTTTTTCATGTGCCTGTTGGCCATTTGGATGTCTTCTTTGGAAAAATGTCTGTTCATGTCTTCTGCCCATTTCTTTATTTTTTATTTTTTTTATTGTTATGTTAATCACCATACATTACATCATTAGTTTTTGATGCAGTGTTCCATGATTCATTGTTTGTTCATAACACCCAGTGCTCCATGCAGAACGTGCCCTTCTCAATACCCATCACCAGGCTAACCCATCCCCCTACCCTCCTCCCCTCTAGAACCCTCAGTTTGATTTTCAGAGTCCATCATCTCTCATGGTTCGTCTCCCCCTCTGACTTACTCCCCTTCATTCTTCCTCTCCTGTTATCTTCTTTTTCTTTTTTCTTAAAATGTGTTTCGTTATTTGTTTCAGAAGTACAGGTCTGTGATTCAACAGTCTTGCACAATTCACAGCGCTCACCGTAGCACATACCCTACCCAATGTCTATCACCCAGCCACCCCATCCCTCCCGCCCCCAACCATTCCAGTAACACTCAGTTTCTTTCCTGAGATTAAGAATTCCTCATATCAGTGAGGTCATATGATACACGTCTTTCTCTGATTGACTTATTTCACTCAGCATAACACCCTCCAGTTCCATCCACGTCGTTGCAAATGGCAAGATCTCATTCCTTTGGATGGCTGCATAATATTCCATTGTGTATATATACCACATCTTCTTTATCCATTCATCTGTCGATGGACATCTTGGCTCTTTCCACAGTTTGGCTATTGTGGACATTGCTACTATAAACATTGGGGTGCACGTACCCCTTCAGGTCCCTACATTTGTATCTTTGTGGTAAATACCCAGTAGTGCAATTGCTGGATCGAATGGTAGCTCTAATTTCAACTGTTTGAGGAACCTCCATACTGTTTTCCAGAGTGGTTGCACCAGCTTGCATTCCCACCAACAGTGTAGGAGGGTTCCCCTTTCTCCACATCCCCGCCAACATCTATCATTCCCTGACTTGTTAATTTTAGCCATTCTGACGGGTGTGAGGTGGTCTCTCATTGAGGCTTTGATTTGGATTTCCCTGATGCTGAGCGATGTTGAGCACTTTTTCATGTGCCTGTTGGCCATTTGGATGTCTTCTTTGGAAAAATGTCTGTTCATGTCTTCTGCCCATTTCTTGATTGGATTATTTGTTCTTTGGGTGTTGAGTTTGATAAGTTCTTTATAGATTTTGGATACTAGCCCTTTATCTGATATGTCATTTGCAAATCTTTCCTCCCATTCTGTAGGTTGTCTTTTGGTTTTGTGGACTGTTTCTTTTGCTGTGCAAAAGCTTTTTATCTTGATGAAATCCCAATAGTTCATTTTTGCCCTTGCTTCCCTCGCCTTTGGCGATGTTTCTAGGAAGAAATTGCTGTGGCGGAGGTCGAAGAGGTTGCTGCCTGTGTTCTCCTTTAGGATTTTGATGGACTCCTGTCTCACGTCTAGGTCTTTCAACCATTTGGAGTCTATTTTTGTGTGTGGTGTAAGGAAATGGTCCAGTTTCATTCTTCTGCATGTGGCTGTCCAATTTTCCCAACACCATTTGTTGAAGAGACTGTCTTTTTGCCATTGGACATTCTTTCCTGCTTTGTGAAAGAATAGTTGACCATAGAGTTGAGGGTCCATTTCTGGGCTCTCAATTCTGTTCCACTGATCTATGTGTCTGTTTTTGTGCCAGTACCGTACTGTCTTGATGATGACAGCTTTGTAATAGAGCTGGAAGTCCAGAATTGTGATGCCGCCAGCTTTGCTTTTGTTTTTCAATATTCCTCTGGCTGTTCGGGGTCTCTTCTGGTTCCATACAAATTTTAGGATGATTTGTTCCATTTCTTTGAAAAAAGTGGACGGTATTTTGATGGGGATTGCATTGAATGTGTAGACTGCTCTAGGTACAACTGACATCTTCACAATATTTGTTCTTCCAATCCATGAGCATGGAACGTTTTTCCAATTCTTTGTGTCTTCTTCAATTTCTTTCATGAGTATTTTATAGTTTTCTGAGTACAGGTCCTTTGCCTCTTTGGTTACATTTATTCCTAGGTATCTTATGGTTTTGGGTGCAATTGTAAATGGGATCGACTCCTTGATTTCTCTCTCTTCTGTCTTGTTGTTGGTGTATAGGAATGCCACTGATTTCTGTGCATTGATTTTATATCCTGCTACTTTACTGAATTCCTATATGAGTTCTAGCAGTTTTGGGGTGGAGTCTTTTAGGTTTTCCACATACAGTATCATATCATCTGCAAAGAGTGAGAGTTTGACTTCCTCTTTGCCGATTTGGATGCCTTCGATTTCTTTTTGTTGTCTGATTGCTGTGGCTAGGACTTCTAATACTATGTTGAATAGCAGTGGTGATAGTGGACATCCCTGCCGCGTTCCTGACCTTAGGGGAAAAGCTCTCAGCTTTTCCCCATTGAGAATGATATTCGCTGTAGGTTTTTCATAGATGGCTTTTATGATATTGAGGTAGGTATCCTCTATCCCTGTACTCTGAAGTGTTTTGACCAAGAAAGGATGCTGTGCTTTGTCAAATGCCTTTTCTGCATCTATTGAGAGGATCATATAATTCTTTTTATTTCTTTTTTTAATGTATTTTATCACGTTGATTGATTTGCGAATGTTGAACCAACCTTGAAGCCCAGGGATAAATCCCACTTGGTCATGGTGAATAATCCATTAATATACTGTTGGATCCTATTGGATATTATTTTGGTGAGAATTTTTGCATCCATGTTCATCAAGGGTATTGGTCTGTAATTCTCCTTTTTGATGGGGCCTTTGTCTGGTTTTGGGATCAAGGTAATGGTGGCCTCATAAAATGAGTTTGGAAGTTTTCCTTCCATTTCTATTTTTTGGAACAGTTTCAGGAGAATAGGTATTAATTCTTCTTGAAATGTTTGGTAGAATTCCCCTGGGAAGCCATCTCGCCCTGGGCTTTTGTTTGTTGGGAGATTTTTGATGACTCCTTCAATTTCCTTAGTGGTTATAGGTCTGTTCAGGTTTTCTGTTTCTTCCTGCTTCAATTTTTGGAGTTGATACATCTCTAGGAATGCACCCATTTCTTCCAGGTTATCTAATTTGCTGGCATAGAGTGGCTCATAATATGTTCTTATAATTGTTTGTATTTCTTTGGTGTTGGTTGTGATCTCTCCTCTTTCATTCATGATTTTGTTGATTTGGGTCATTTCTCTTTTCTTTTTGATAAGTCTGGCCAGGGGTTTATCAATCTTGTTAATTCCTTCAAAGAACCAGCTCCTAGTTTCGTGGATCTGTTCTACTGTTCTTTTGGTTTCTGTTTCATTGATTTCTGCTCTGATCTTTATTACTTCTCTTCTCCTGCTGGGTTTAGGCTTTATTTGCTGTTCTTTCTCTAGCTCCTTTAGGTGTAGGGTTAGGTTGTGTATTTGAGAACTTTCTTGTTTCTTGAGAAAGGCTTGTATTGCTATATACTTTCCTCTCAGGACTGCCTTTGTTGTATCGCAAAGATTTTGAACCGTTGTGTTTTCATTTTCATTGGTTTCCGTGAATTTTTTTTAATTCTTCTTTAATTTCCTGGTTGACCCATTCATTCTTTAGTAGGATGCTCTTTAGCCTCCATGTATTTGAGTTCTTTCTGACTTTCCTCTTGTGATTGAGTTCTAGTTTCAAAGCATTGTGGTATGAAAATATGCAGGGAATGATCCCAATCTTTTGGTACAGGTTGAGACCTGATTTGTGACCTAGGATGCGATCTATTCTGGAGAATGTTCCATGGGCACTAGAGAAGAATGTGTATTCTGTTCCTTTGGGATGGAATGTTCTGAATATGTCTGTAAAGTCCATTTGGTCCAGTGTTTCATTTAAAGTCTTTATTTCCTTGTTGATCTTTTGCTTAGATGATCTGTCCATTTCAGTCAGGGGGGGGTGTTAAATTCCCCCCCTATTATTGTATTGTTGTCAATGTGTTTCGTTGCTTTTGTTATTAATTGGCTTATATACATGGCTGCTCCCATGTTAGGGGCATAGATATTTACAGTTGTTAGATCTTCTTGTTGGATACACCTTTTACGTAGGATATAGTGTCCTTCCTCATCTCTTATTACAGTCTTTGTTTTAAAATCTAATTTGTCCGATAGAAGGGTTGCCACCCCAGCTTTCTTTTGGTGTCCATTAGCATGGTAAATGGTTTTCCACCCCCTCACTTCAATGTGGGTGTGTCTTTGGGTCTAAAATGAGTCTCTTGCAGACAGCATGTGGATGGGTCTTGTTTTTTTATCCAATCTGATAGCCTGTGTCTTTTGATTGGGGCATTTAGCCCATTTACATTCAGAGTAAGTATTGAAATATATGAATTTAGTGCCATTGTACTGCCTGTTTGGTGACTGTTACTACATATTGTCTGTGTTCCTTTCTGATCTATGCTGCTTTTAGTCTCTCTCTTTGCTTAGAGGACCCCTTTCAATATTTCTTTTAGGGCTCGTTTCGTGTTTCCAAATGCCCTTAGTTTTTGTTTGTCCTGGAAGCTTTTTCTCTCTCCTTCAATTTTCAATGACAGCCTAGCTGGATATAGTATTCTTGGCTGCATATTTTTCTTGTTTAGTGCTCTGAGGATATCATGCCAATCCTTTCTGGCCTGCCAGGTCTCTGTGGATATGTCTGTTGCCAATCTAATGTTTCTACCCTTGTAGGTTACATATCTCTTCTCCCCAACTGCTTTCAGGATTTTCTCTTTGTCTCTGAGACTCGTAAGTTTTACTATTAGACGTCAGGGTGTTGACCTATTTTTACTGATTTTGAGAGGGGTTCTCTGTGCCTCCTGGATTTTGATGCTTGTTTCCTTCCCCACATTAGGGAAGTTCTTTGCTATAATTTGCTCCAGTATACCTTCTGCCCCTCTCTTTCTTTCTTCTTCTTCTGCGATCCCAATTATTCTAATGTTGTTTTGTCTTATGGTATCGCTTATCTCTCGAATTCTGCCCTCGTGGTCCTTAGTTGTTTATCTCTCTTTTTCTCAGCCTCTTTATTTTCCATCATTTCGTCTTCTATATCGCTGATTCTCTCTTCTTCCTCATTTATCCTAGCAATTATTGCCCCCATTTTTGATTGCACCTCATTAATAGCCTTTTTTACTTCAACTTGGTTAGATTTTAGTTCTTTTATTTCTCCAGAAAGGGTTTCTCTAATAACTTCCACGCTTTTTTCAAGCCTAGCTAGTATCTTTAAAGTCATGATTCTGAACTCTAGGTCCGACAATACGGACTAATGTCCGTATTGAGTAGGTCCCTGGCAGACGGTAGTACCTCTTGTTCTTTTTGCTGAGGTGATTTTTTTCGTCTTGTCATTTTGTCCAGAGAATAGATGAATGAGAGAACAAAATGCTAACAGGTTAACAACGTCCCCAGCAAATATACACTATACAAATCAGAAAAGACCTGAAACCAGGGGAAAAGAAAGGGAAAGAAAGAAAAAAGAAAGAAAAAAAGAAGGAAAAGATAAAAAGAAAAACAGAACAAAACAAAAAGAAACAGAATATGATCAAATATGGTCAGGGTAGTGCATAGATCAGTGCCACACACTAGATTTTGAGCATATTTTGGTCTTTTAGAAGAAAGTGCCTACTAAAATTTTAAAGGAAGAAAGACTTACATATGTACAAAATAAGGGTTGATACAATGAAGGGATGGAAGATGACTGTAAAGATGAAAATTATAAAAGATTTTATAAAAAGGAATTGATAAGAAGTTATTTGAAAAAAGAAAGAATATTTAAAAAGAAAAAAGAAAAAAAAAGGGAGAGAATGTGATCAGGCAGGAGACTAGAACAAAGCCATATACTAGTGATTTAGGGTATATTTTGATCTGTTAGAAGAAACTGTATCTCAAACTTTTAAAGAGAGAACAACTTATATATATATGCCCAAAATAAGGGTAACTACTATGAAGGGATAAAATATGACTCTAAAAATGAAAAATAAAAAATGTTTTTTTAAAAAAGGGATTGATAAGATGTTGTTTGAAAAAGGGAAAAAGAAAAATTTAAAAAAAAACCGTTAAAAAAATTAACTTTGAAAAACTAATGAATCATGGTAAAAAGCCATGAATTCTATGTGCAGTATTCCTCTAGCGCTGGAGTTCTCCCGTTCTCCTTGATCGGAAACTTGGTCTTGGCTTGCTGGCTGTTCGTGATGATCTTCTGGGGGAGGGGCCTGTTGCCGTGATTCCCAAATGTCTTTGCCAGAGGCCGAATTGCCCCGCCCTTGTCCCTCCGGGCTAAGCAATCTGCTCGGGTTTGCTCTCAGGAGCTTTTGTTCCCTGCAAGCTCCCGGCACAGCTTTGGAGGACCAGAGTGAAAATGTTCGCCTCCCAATCTCCGCCCGGAGGAGCTGAGAACTCGGGGCCCCACTCCTCAGTGTGCCCCCCAGAGAAAACCAGTCACTCCCGTCTCCCCGGTCTCCGGCCGCACTCTGTGTTCACCCAGCCTGGGACCGAGTGTTTCTGTCTCTGGCACCCAATCCCGTGTGAAGTCTCCAAACCCAGCAGATCCCTGCGGTGCGCTCCCACGTCGCTCCTCCCAGGGGAGGAAAGGGAGTCTCCCCAGCTCTGCTGCGGGGGGTCCCTGCTGGAGGAGCAGTGGCCCGACTGGGCCGCGGATCACGGTTTATGGCAACCCCGAGCTGAGAGCCCGTGCCTCGGCACCGTCTCTGCAGCCGGCTTCCCCGCTCTGATACCAGGGAGCTCTGCTGTACTCAGGCACCCCCAGTCTTTCTGTGACCCCGAGGGTCCTGAGACCGCACTGTCCCGTGAGGGTTCCACCTCCCCCTTAGCCACTGGAGTGACGTCCCTCAGCGGAGCCAATTTCTAAAAGTTCTGATTTTGTGCTCCACGGCTCTATCACTTGCCAGAAGCGGCCGACGGAGGCCCCCTCCCCCCCGTGTATCCTCCCGAATATCTCCTCGGATTCACTTCTCCGCACGTCCTACCTTCCAGTAAGTGGTTGCTTTTCTGTTCAGAGAGTTGTTGCTATTTTTCTCTTCGATCTCCTGTTGAGTTCGTAGGTGTTCAGAATGGTTTGATCCCTATTCAGCTGAATTCCTGAGACCAGACGAAATTCAGGTCTCCTACTCCTCCACCATCTTGCTCCGCCCCTCGTTTCCTTCAAAATTAAAAAGAGATAAAGACTATGAAGAAGCTTTTTATTTGGATACCAATAGTTTATTTTTGCTTTTGTTTTCCTTGTGTCAGGAGACATATCTAGAAAAATGTTGCTACAGCCAATGTCAGAAATATGGTCTCTTGTGCTCTCTTCTGGGATTTTTATGATTTCAAGTTACACATTTAGGTCTTTAATCCATTTTGAGTTTATTTTTGTGTATGGTATAAGAAAGTTGTCTAGTTTCATTCTTTTGCATAGAGTTGATCCGTTTTTCCATAGAGAACAATCTGATGGCTACCGGAGGAGATGTGGATGAGGGGATGGATTAAATAGGTGGTGGATATTAAGGAGTGTACTTGTGATGAGCACTGGGTGATGGAATTGTTGAACAAGTTTATTGTACACCTGAAACTAATATAACACTATATGTTAACTATACTTCAATTTTTTCTTTTTTTTAAATTTTATTTTATTATGTTAGTCACCATACAATACATCATTAGTTTTTGATATAGTGGAATTTTTTCAAAAAAGAGATAAAGACTTTCCCTGATGAACAACAGTTAAAGGAGTGGATCACCACTAGACCTGCCTTACAAGAGATGCTGAAAGTTCTTCAACCTGAAATGAAAGCGTGCTAATTAGTAACATGAAAATATATAAGACACTGGTGAAGGTAAGCAGATAGTCAGATTCAGAATATTCTACTACTGTAATATGGTGGTGTGTTAATACTAACTACAGTGTACTGGTTAAAGGACAAAACTATTAAAAATAATTACAGCTACAATAATTTGTTAGTTGATACACAATATAAAAAGTCGTAAATCGTGACAGCAAAAACAAAAGGCAGGTAGTAAAAAGGTAGAGTTTTTGTAAGGGAGTAAAGTCAAATTTCTATCATAAAATAGACTGTTAAAGATATAAAGTGTTTTGTGTATGCCTCATGGTAAACATGTAGTGAAAGCATACAGTGGATGCATAAAAGGTAAAGACAAGGGAATCAAAGTATATCACTACAGCAAGTCATCAGTTCACAAAGGAAGGTAGAAAAGTTGGAGAAAGGAACAAGGGAACTACAAAACAGCCAGAAAACAATTAGATGACATTAGTAAGTGAGGATTTACTGTAAATGCAAGTGGTGTGAATTTTCCAATCAAAAGACATAGACCAGCTGGATGGATAAAAAAAGAGGACCCTACGATATACTGCCTACAATAAACTCAATTCATCTTTTTAAAATTTTATTATGTTATGTTAAACACCATACATTACAACATTAATTTTTGATGTAGTGTTCCATGAATCATTATTTTCGTTTAAAACCGGTGCTCCATTCAGTACGTGACCTCTTTAATACCCATCACCCGGCTAACCCATCTCCCCACCACCTCCCCTCTAAAATCCTCAGTTTGTTTCTCAGAGCCCATAGTCTCTCATGGTTTGTCTCCCTAACCGATTTCCCCCCCTTCATTTTTCCCTTCCTGCTATCTTCTTCTTCTTTTTTTTAACATATAATGTATTATTTGTTTCAGAGGTACAGGTCTGTGATTCAACAGTCTTACACAATTCACAGTGCTCACCCTAGCACATACCCTCCCCAATGTCTATCACCCAGGCACCCCATCCCTCCCACCCCCCACCACTCAAGCAACCCTCAGTTTGTTTCCTGAGATTAAGAATTCCTCATATCCCAGTGAGATCATAGGATACATGTCTTTCTCTGATTGACTTATTTCGCTCAGCATAATACCCTCCAGTTCCATCCACGTTGTTGCAAATGGCAAGATCTCATTCCTTTTGACGGCTGCATAATATTCCATTGTATATATATATACCACATCTTCTTTATCCATTCATCTGTCGATGGACATCTTGGCTCTTTCCACAGTTTGGCTATTGTGGACATTGCTGCTATAAACTTCGGGGTGCATGTACCCCTTTTGATCCCTCCATTTGTATCTTTGGGGTAAATACCCACTAGTGCAATTGCTGGGTCGTAAGGTAGCTCTATTTTCAACTTTTAGAGGAACCTCCATACTGTTTTCCAGAGTGGTTGCACCAGTTTGAATTCCCACCAACAGTGTAAGGGGGTTCCCCTTTCTCCGCATTCCCGCCAACATCTGTCGTTTCCTGATTTGTTAATTTTAGTCATTCTGACTGCTGTGAGGTGGTATCTTATTGAGGTTTTGATTTGGATTTCCCTGATGCACATCTGTGTGTCTGTTTTTGTGCCAGTACCACACTGTCTTGATGATGACAGCTTTGTAATAGAGCTTGAAGTCTGGATTTGTGATGCTATCAGCTTTACTTTTCTTTTTCAATATTCCTCTGGCTATTCAGCATCTTTTCTGGCTCCATACAAATTTTAGGATTATTTGCTCCATTTCTTTGAAAAAAGTGGATGGTATTTTGGTAGGGATTGCATTAAATGTCTAGATTGCTCTCAGTAGCATTGACATCTTCACAATATTTGTTCTTCCAATCCATGAGCATGGAACGTTTTTCCATTTCTTTGTGTCTTCCTCAGTTTCTTTCATGAGTATTTTATAATGTTCTGAGTACAGATTCTTTGCCTCTTTGGTTAGATTTATTCCTAGGTGTCTTATGGTTTTGGGTGCAATTGTAAATGGGATTGACTTCTTAATTTCTCTTTCTTCTGTCTTGTTGGTGTATAGGAATGCCACTGATATCTGTGTATTGATTTTATATCCTGCCACTTTACTGAATTCCTTTATGAGTTGTAGCAGTTTTGGGGTGGGGTCTTTTGAGTTTTCCACATAAAGTATCATATTGCTGCAAAGAGTGAGAATTTGACTTCTTCTTTGCCAATTCGGATGCTTTTATTTCTTTTTGTTGTGTGATTGCTGAGGCTAGGGCTTCTAGTACTATGTTGAATAGCAGTGGTGATAGTGGACATCCCTGCCATTTCCTGACCTTAGGGGGAAGCTCTCAGTTTTCCCCACTGAGAATGATATTTGCTGAGGGTTTTTCATAGATGGCTTGTATGATATTGAGGTATGTACCCTCTACCCATATACTCTGAAGAGTTTTGATCAAGAAAGGATGTTGTGCTTTGTCAAATGCTTTTTCCGCATCTATTGAGGGGATCCTATGGTTCTTGTTCTTTCTTTTATTAATGCGTTGTATCACATTGATTTGTGGATGTTGAACCAACCTTGCAGCCCAGGGCTAAATCCCACTTGGTCATGGCGACTAATCCTTTTAGTGTACTGTTGGATCCTATTGGCTAGTATTTTGGTGAGAATTTTTGCATCCATGTTCATCAAGGGTATTGGTCTGTAATTCTCCTTTTTCTTGGGTCTTTGATTTTGGGATCAAGGTAATGGTGGCCTCATAAAACGAGTTTGTAAGTTTTCCTTCCATTTCTATTTTTTGGAACAGTTTCAGTAGAATAGGTAGTATTTCTTCCTGAAATGTTTGGTAGAATTCCCCTGGGAAGCCATCTCGCCCTGGGCTTTTGTTTCTTGGGAGATTTTTGATAACTGCTTCAATTTCCTTAGTGGTTATCGGTCTGTTCAGGTTTTCTATTTCTTCCTGGTTCAGTTTTGGTAGTTTATACATCTCTAGGAATGCATCCTTTTCTTCCAGGTTATCTAATTTGCTGGCATAGAGTGGCTCATAATATGTTCTTTTAATTGTTTGTATTTCTTTGGTGTTGGTTGTGATCTCTCCTCTTTCATTCATGATTTTATTTATTTGGGCCCTTTCTCTTTTCTCTTTGATATGTTTGGCCAGGGGTTTATCAATCTTTTTAATTTCTTCAAAGATCCAGGTCCTAGTTTTGTTGATCTGTTCTACTGTTCCTTTGGTTTCTATTTCATTGATTTCTGCTCTGATCTTTATTATTTCTCTTCTCCTGCTGGGTTTAGGCTTTATTTGGTGATCTTTCTCCAGCTCCTTTCGGTGTAGGGTTACGTTGTGTATTTGAGACCTTTCGTGTTTCTTGAGGAAGACTTTATTGCTATATACTTTCTTCTTAGGACAGTCTTTGCTGCATCCCAAAGGTTTTGAACAGTTGTGCTTTCATTTTCATTTGTTTCCATGAATTTTTTAAATTCTTTAATTTCCTGGTTGACCCCTTCTTTCTTTAGTAGGATGCTCTTTAGTCTCCATGTATTTGAGTTCTTTCCGACTTTCCTCTTGTGATTGAGTTCTAGTTTCAAAGGATTGTGGTCTGAAAATATGCAGGGAATGATCCCAATCTTTTGGTACCAGTGGAGACCTGTTTTGTGACCAGGATGTGATCTATTCTGGAGAATGTTCCATGGGCACTACAGAAGATTGTGTATTCCGTTGCTTTGGGATGGAATGTTCTGAATATATCTGTCAAGTCCATTAGGTCCAGTGTGTCATTTAAAGTCTTTATTTCCTTGTTGATCTTTTGCTTAGATGATCTGTCCATTTCAGTGATGGGGATGTTAAAGTCCCCCACTATTACTGTATTATTGTCGATGTGTTTCTTTGCTTTTGTTATTAATTGGCTTATATAATTGGCTGCTCCCAAGTCAGGGTCATAGATATTTACAACTGTTAGATCTTCTTGTTGGATAGACTCTTTACGTAGGATATAGTGTCCTTCCTCATCTCTTATTACAGTCTTTGTTTTAAAATCTAATTTGTCTGATAGAAGGATTGCCACCCCAGCTTTCTTTTGGTGTCCATTAGCATGGTAAATGGTTTTCCACCCCCTCACTTCAATGTGGGTGTGTCTTTGGGTCTAAAATGAATCTCTTGCAGACAGCATATGGATGGGTCTTGTTTTTTTATCCAATCTGATAGCCTGTGTCTTTTGATTGGGGCATTTAGCCCATTTACATTCAGAGTAAGTATTGAAAGATATGAATTTAGTGCCATTGTACTGCCTGTAAGGTGAGTGTTACTGTATATTGTCTGTGTTCCTTTCAGGCTCTCTCTTTGCTTAGGGGACCCCTTTCAATATTTCTTGTAGGGCTGGTTTCGTGTTTGCAGATTCCTTTAGTTTTTGTTTGTCCTTGAAGCTTTTTATCTCTCCTTCTCTTTTCAGTGACTACCTAGCTGGGTATAGTATTTTTGGCTCCATATTTTTCTGATTTAGTGCTCTGAATATATCATCCCCTCTCTTCTGGCCTGCCAGGTCTCTGTGGATTGATCTGTTACCAATCTACTGTTTCTACCATTGTAGGTTACAGATCTCTTTCCCGAGCTGCTTTCAATTTTTTCTCTTTGTCTCTGAAACTCGTAAATTTTACTATTAGATGTCAGGGTTTTGACCTATTTTTATTGATTTTGAGAGGGGTTCTCTGTGCCTCCTGGATTTTGATGCCTGTTTCCTTCCCCAAATTAGGGAAGTTCTCTGCTATAATTTGCTCCAATATACCTTCTGCCCCTCTCTTTCTTGCTTCTTCTTTTGGGATCCCAATTATTCTAATGTTTCGTCTTATGGTATCGCTTGTCTCTCGAATTCTGCCCTCATGATCCAGTAGTTATTTATCTCTCTTTTTCTCAGCTTCTTTATTTTCCATCATTTGGTCTTCTATATCACTAATTCTCTCTTCTGCCTCTTTTATCCTTGCAGTTAGAGCCTCCATTTTTGATTGCACCTTATTAATAGCCTCTTTTATTTCAACTGCATTATATTTTACTTCTTTTATTTCTCCAGAAAGATTTCTCTAATATCGTTCATGCTTTTTTCAAGCCCAGCTAGTATCTTTAAAATCGTCATGCTGAACCCTATTTCTGTCATCTTACTAATGTCCGTATTGATTAGGTCCTTGGCAGTTGGTACTGCCTCTTGTTCTTTTTTTTGAGGTGATTTTTTCCATCTTGTCATTTTGTCCAGAGGAGAAGAGATGAATGAGAGAACAAAATGCTAAGAGGGTAACAGTGACCCCAGAAAAATATACACTAAACAAATCAGAAGAGACCTGAAACCAGGGGAAAAGAATGGGAAAGAAAGAAAAATGAAAAAGTAAAGATAAAAAACAAACAAAAAAACAGTATATGGTCAAATATGATCAGACTGGTGCATAGATCAGTGCCACACTCTAGATTTTGGGCATATTTTTGTCTGTTAGAAGAAAGTGCCTCCCAAAATTTTAAAGAAAGAAAAGCTTATTTATGTACCAAAATAAGGGTAAATACGATGAAGGGATGGAATATGATTGTAAAGATGAAAATTATGAAAGATTTTATAAAGGGAATTGATAAGAAGTTGGTTGAAAAAAGAAAGAGGAAGACTTAAAGAAAATGGGGGGAGAGAATGTGATCAGGCAGGAAAGTAGAACAACGCCATACACTAGAAATTTAGGGTATATTTTGGTCTGTTAGAAGAAACTGTATCCCAAAATTTTAAAGAGAGAGCAAGAATACACACACACACACACACACACACACACACACACACACACACACACACCAAAAATAAGGTTAACTACTATGAAGGGATAGAATTTGACTCTAAAAATGAAAAATAAAAAAGAGTTTTTAAAAAGGGATTGATAAGATGTTGATTGAAAAAGGGAAAATGAAAAATTCAAAAAAAGAAAATTAAAAAAATTAACTTTGAAAGACTAAAGGTTCATGGGAAAAAAGCTATGAATTCTATGTGCAGTATTCCTCTAGCGCTGGAGTTCTGCCGTTCTCATTGATCGGTAAACTTGGTCTTGGCTGGCTGTTCTTGCTGATCTTCTGGGGGAGGGGCCTGTTGCCGTGGTTCTCAAATGTCTTTGCCAAGGCTGAATTGCCCCACCCTTGCTCTGGCCAGGCTAAGTAATCTGCTTGTGTTTGCTCTCGGGAACTTTTGTTCACTGCAAGCTTTCCGTACAGCTTTGGAGGACAAGAGTGAAAATGGTGTCCTCCCAATCTCCGCCCCGGAGGAGCCGAGAATTCAGGGCCCCATTCCTCAGTGAGCCCCCAGGGAAAAGCAGTCAATCACTCCCGTCTCCCTGGTCTCCAGCTGCACTCTGTGCTCACCTGGTCTGTGACTAAGCGTTTCTACCTCTGGCATGTGACCCCGTCTCCAAACCCAACAGATTCCTGTGGTGCACTCCCACGCTTCTCATCCTGGGGAAGGAAGTGGAGTCTCCCCGGATGTGTCGCTTGTTGCGTCCCTGCTGGAAGAGCAGTGGCCAGACTGTGCTGCGAATCACAGTTTATGGCAACCCCAAGCTGAGAGCCCACTCCTCGGCTCCGTCTCTGCAGCCAGCTTCGCCTCTCTGATACCTGGGAGCTCTGCCGCACTCAAGCACCCCCGGTCTTTTTGTGATCCTGAGGGTCCTGAGACCACACCGTCCCAGCGAGGATTCCACCCCCAACTTAGCCACTGGAGCGACATCCCTCAGCAGAGTGGACTTCTAAAATTTCCGATTTTGTGCTCTGCTGCTCTGTCCCTTGATAGTAGTGGTTGATGGAGGCCTCCTATCTGTCTATCTTCCGAATATTGCCTCGGATTCACTTCTCCACACGTCCTACCTTCCAGAAAGTGGTTGCTTTTCTGTTCAGAGAGTTGCTGATGTTTTTTTCTTCGATCTCCTGTTTAGATCATAGTGTTCAGAATGGTTTGATCCCTATCTAGGTTAATTCCTGGGACCAGACGAAATTTAGGTCTCCTACTCCTCCGCCATCTTGCTCCTCCCCAAACTCAATTCATCTTTAAGGACATACATACGGCCAAAGCAAAGTGATGT
The DNA here is from genome assembly GCF_037043125.1 of Eumetopias jubatus. Classification (NCBI taxonomy): domain Eukaryota; kingdom Metazoa; phylum Chordata; class Mammalia; order Carnivora; family Otariidae; genus Eumetopias; species Eumetopias jubatus. The sequence goes on from NW_028274813.1 coordinate 145,852,343, forward strand.
TAAAAGCTATTCTAAGCAAGTAGAAACCAAAAGGGAGCAGGTATAGCTGTACTTAGACAAAATAGAATTTATGTAAAATATGGTAATAAAAGACAAAGGACAAAATAGACTTGAAGTGAAATATGCTAATAAAGTACAAAGATATAATGATAAGTCCATCAAGAAGATAGAACAATCATAAGTATATATGCACCCAGCATCAGAGCACCTAAATATGTTAAGCAGATACTAACAGATATGATGGGGAAAAAGACAGCAGTACAGTAATAGTAGAGATTTTCAATGTCGACCTTTCAGTAATGGATTGATCATTCAGGCAGAAAATCAAAAAGGAAACATGAGACTTGAAACATACTTTAGACCAAATGGACCTGAGACATACACAGAACATTCTATCCAACAATAGCAGAGTACACATTCTTCTTGAGTGCACATGGAACATTCCTCAGGATAGATAAAATTATAGGTCACTGAAGAAGTCCTAGCAAATTTAAGAAGGTTGAGATCATACCAAGTATCTGACCATAATTGTATTGAATTTTAAATCAGTAACTGGAAAGGAGCATGAAAATTTACAAATATGTGAAGGTGAAACAACACCTAAACAATCAAGGGTGAAAGAAGAAATCTAAAGGGAAATGTTCTTGAAACAAATGAAAATGGAAATTCAACATATTAAAACTTATGGGATGCTGCAAAAGCAATTCTGAAAGGGAAGTTTATAGCGGTAAATGCCCGTTTTAAGAAAAAATGACCTAAACCTAACTTTATACCTCAAGGAATGAAGAAAAAGAACAAACTAAACCCAGTATAGACAAAAGGTAGGAAATGAGAAAGATCAGAAATAGAGACCAGAGAAACAAAAGAAAAGATTAATGAAACTAGGAACAGCTTTTTAAAAAGATAAGATGGATATGGCTTTAGTTAGATTAAGAAAAAGGAAAGAAGTCTCAAAACTAGGAATGGAAGAGGAGACATTACAACTCATGCCACAGAAATACAAAGGATCATAAAGTACTACTATGAATAATTATATGGCAATAAATTGAACAGTCTAGAAGAAATGAACAAATTCCTAGAAATATACAACCTACCAAAGACTGAATCATGAAGAAATAGAAAATCAGGACGCCTGGGTGGCTCAGTCATTAAGCGTCTGCCTTCGGCTCGGGTCATGATCCCAGGGTCCTGGTATCAAGCCCCACATCAGGCTCTTTACTCAGTGGAGAGCCTGATTCTTCCTCCCCCACTTTCCCTGTTTGTGTTCCCTCTCTCGCTGTCTCTCTTTCTGTCAAAAAATAAATAAAAAATCTTAAAAAAAAAAGAATAGTCCAGTAGTAAGGAGATGGAATCAATAATAAAAAAATCTTTCAATAAAGAAAAGCTCAGGACCAGATGGCTTCATGGGTGAATTCTACCAAATGTTTAAAGAAGAATTAATGCCAATCCTTTTCAAACACTTCTAAAAAACTGAAGAGGAGAAAACACTCCAAAGCTTATTTTATGAACCAGCATTACCCTGATACCAAAGCCAGGTAAAGACACTACAAGAAAAGAAAACTAACTACCAATATCCTTGATGAATCTATCCTCAATTCATCAGTAAAAATTCTCAACAAAATATTAGCAATCCAAATTTAATAGTATATTAAAAGGATCATACATCATCATCAGGTTGGATTTATCTGTGGGATGCAAGTATGGTTCAACATAGCAATACTAATACATGTCATATACCACATTAATACAATGAAAGATCAAAAATAAATTGTCATCTCAGTAGATGCAAAAAATCTTGATCAAAGTCAACATCCTCTCATGATAAAACGCTCTTAACAAACTGGGTATAGAGGTAACATACCTCAACATAATTAGGGCCATAGATGACAAGCTCACAGCTAACATAATCAGCAGTGAGTGTTTGAAAACTTTCCTCTAAGATCAGAAAAAGACAAGTGTGTCCACTGTCAACACTCCTATTAAACATAGTACTAGAAGTCTTAGTCAGTGGGCTTAAGCAAGAAAAAGAAAGAAAAGGCATCCGAATCAGAAAAGAAGAATTAAAATTGTCTTTGTACACAACATGATCTTATATATAGAAAATCCTAAAGACTCCACCAAAACACTGTTAGAACAGATTAAAAAAAAATTCAGTAAAGTTTCAGGTTATAGAAATCAGTTGTGTTTCTCTACATTAACAATGAAATACCTGAGAAACAAAACAATTCTGTTCACAGTAACATCAATAAAATGCTGAGGAATCAGTTTAATCAAGGAGGTGATCTGTACACTGAAAGCTACAGGAATTTTTTTTAAGATTATTATTTATTTGTGTGTGAGAGAGAGAGAGCACAAGCAGGGGGAGCAGCAGGCAGAGGGAGAAGCAGGCTCCCCGTCGAACAAGGAGCCCAAAGGGGGGCTCAATACCAGGACCCTGGGATCATGACCTGAGCTGAAGGCAGGTGCTTAACCGACTGAGCCACCCAGGCGTCCCAAGAATTTTTTTAAATTAAAATTGACCTGCAATGTTATATAAGTTTCAAGTATACAACATAAATGATTCAACATTTCTATAAATTACACAGTGCTCATCACAATAAATGTAGTTACCATCTGTCACCATACAGTTATTACATTCTTATTGACCGTATTTTCTATGCTCTACTTTTCAACCCATGGTTTATTTTATAACTGGAAGTTTATACCTCCTAATCCCCTTCACCTATTTCACCCATCTCCTCACACCCCTGCCCCTCTGGCAACCACCAGATTGTTCTCTGTATTTATGAGCCTTCAGGGTTTTGTGTGCTTTGTTGTTTGTTCATTTTGTGACTTAGATTCCACATATAAATGACATCATAACAGCATTTGTCTTTGACTTTTTCACTTGGCATAGTACTCTCTAGGTCCATCCATGTTGTCACAAATGGCAAGATTTTGTTCTTCTTATGGCTGGGTAATACTCTGTGTGTGTGTGTGCGTGCGCACATGTGTATGCACACACACCTACCATTCCTTCTTTATCCATTCATCTATCCATAAGGACTTAGTTTCCTGCTATATCTTGACTGTTAAAAATAATTCTGCAGAAAACATTGACGTTCACATATCATTTTGAATTAATGTTTTCATTTATTTGGGTGAATGCCCAGCAGTGGAATTATGGGATCATATGATAGTTCTATTTCTGATTTTTTGAGGAACCTCCATACTGTTTTACATAGTGGCTGCACCAATTTACAGTCCACCAACAGTGCCTGAGGGTTTCTCTTTCTCCTTACCAACATTTAGTATTTCTTGTCTTTTTAAAAAATTTAAAATCAATTAAATAACATATAGTGTATTATTAATTTCAGAGGTAGAGTTCAGCGATTCATCAGTTGCATATAATACCCAGTGCTCATTACAACAAGTGCCCTCCTTAATCCCCATCACCCAGTTACCCCATCCCTCTACCTGCCTCCCCTCCAGCAACTCTCAGTTTGTTTCCTATAGTTAAGAGTCTCTTACGGTACCTCTTTGATTTTCTCTTATTTTATTTTTCCTTTCCTTCCCCTATGTTCATCTGTTCTGTTTCTTACATTCCACATATGAGTGAAATCATCTGATATTTGTCTTTCTCTGACTTATTTCGCTTAGCATTCCTTCTAGTTCCATCCATGTTATTGCAAATGGTAAGATTTCAGTCTTTCTGATGCCTAATACAATTTCAGTGTATATGTATACATACACTACATCTTCTTTATCCAATCATCTATTGATGGACATCTGGGTTCTTCCCATATTTTGGCAATTGTGGACATTGTTGCTATAAACATTGGGGTGCATGTACCCCGTCGAATCACTATGTCTGTATCCTTTGGATAAATATCTGGTAGTGCAATTGCTGGGTGGTAGGGTAGCTCTATTTTTAACTTTTTGAGGAACCTCCATACTGTTTTCCAGAATGGCTGCACCAGTTTGCATTCCCACCAACAGTGTAAGAGGGTAACCCTTTCTCTACATCCTCTACAACATTTGTTGTTTCCTGCCTTGTTAATTTTTGCCATTCTAACTGGTGTAAGGTGGTATCTCATTGTGGTTTTGATTTGAATTTCCCTGATGGCTAATGATTTTTTCATGTGTCTGTCAGCCATTTGTATGTCTTCTTTGGAGAAGTGTCTGTTCGTGTCTTCTGCCCATTTTTGAGTGGATTATTTGATTTTTGGGTATTGAGTTTGAGAAGTTGTCCCATTTCTTAGGTTGCATTTTAGTTTTGTTGACTGAAGTTTCCTTTGCTGTGCAAAAGCTTTTTATCTTGATGGAGTCCCAATAGTTCATTTTTGCCCTTGCTTCCCTTGCCTTTGAAGACATACCTAGCAAAACCTAGCAAAAAATCTAGGATTTTGATGTGTGCTTGTCTCACATTTATTCTTCCATCCATTTTGAGTTTATTTTTGTGTATGTTGTTAGACAGTGGTCCAGTTTCATTCTCCTGTCTGTGGCTGTCTAATTTTCCCAGCACCATTTGTTGAAGAGACTGTCTTTTCTCCATTGGGTGTTCTTTCCTGCTTTGTCGAAGATTAGTTGACCGTAGAGTTGAGGGTCCATTTCTGGGTTTTCTAGTCTGTTCCATTGATCTATGTGTCTGTTTTTGTGCCAGTACCACACTGTTTTTATGATTATAGCTTTGTAATACAGCTTGAAGTCTGGATTTGTGATGCCTCCAGCTTTGATTTTCTTTTTCACCATTCTTGCCTCTCTTCTTTCACCCATGGCAGCCACTTACCACTTTGGCATAGCCTGCCTATCATCCCAGGCTCACCTCTTACTCTGAGAGCGTCCCAGTCCTCTCATTTCCACCTGTGTGCAGCTATGTGTATCCCCTCAAATTAACACCCAGTTGTGTATTCTAATATCTTTTGTTGGTTGTTTTGGTGATGTTGATTATTTCTCCAAGTACATTGCCAAGGTTTCCTTGAGGACCAGGCTGTCTAGAGATAAAGACACAAAGTGGTATAAGGGAAAAGATGGAGCTTTGGCTTTGTGGTTTGTCATCTCCATGATTTCACCTCTTCTTAGCTTTGTGGCTTTGAGTTCAGTGCTTATCCTTTCTGAGGCTGTCTCTTTATCTATAAAATGAGGATTAAGAAGGAAATCCCGTATATCTAGTGTGCCCTCCTGATGGATATTTGTGTTCCCTGAGTGCCTTTGGCATAGACAACAACAAAGTGACAGTTACTAGTCCCATGATTACTAAAAGCCTAGGTTTTCCAATTCAGATTGTATCCTGATGTTACATAGGGAAATAAGGAACATATTAAAAACCTTAAGATTATAGAAGTTTTAAAAGGAATACTTTTTTTTTTTTTGCATTATAAAAGTAACGTGACCACATTTTAAAAGTTTGGGGTATTGAGGCGCCTGGCTGGCTCAGTCAGTTAAGTGTCCCAACTCTTGGTTTTGGCTCAGGTCATGATCTCAGCGTTGTGAGATCGAGCCCCGAGTTGGGCTCTGTACTGGGTGTGGAGTCTGCTTAAGATTCTCTCTCTCTCTCTCTCTCTCTCCCCCCCTCCATCCCTCCTTCTCCCTCCCCCTCTGTCCCTCCTCCTCATCCCTCTCTCTCCAAAAAAAGTTTGGGGGAATTATAGAAGAGAAAAATAATCAATGACCCATACTCCTACCATAATGCAATTACTATTAGCATTTTGGTTTTTTCCCTTTTTGTGCATTTTCTCGATTTATTTTAACTTAAGCGTTTTCATCATGAATGACTTATAATTATTTTAAGTTTTCATATCTACTTTTCCACTTAACATAGTTTGTTTGCTTTTATTTATTTATTTTTAAAAAGATTTTATTTAAGAGAGAGAGAGTGAGAGCAGGGGGAGGAGCAGAGGGAGAGATTATCTCAACAAGACTCTGCACTGAATGGGGAGCCTAAGGTGGGGCTTGATCTCATGACCCTGAGATCATGACCTGAGTCAAAACCAAGAGTTGGATGCTCAACCGACTGAGCCACCCAGGCACCCCAATTGTTTGCTTTTAAAAATAAGGAAGCAGTATTTTTATTTAATCATAAAAGTTCATTTTTATGAATAATAAACTTATCTTTCTATTTTGGTATATTGCATATCTCTTGAAATAATATATAGCAGTATGAGTTAAGAGTCATTAACTATATACTGACTGCGTGGAATTGGTATGAAAATCCTTTGTGTTTAAGTAACAATTTCAATAAATTCCTAATCTTTTCTCCTCTTAAAAACTAAATTAAAAACAAATATGGCTATCAAGAAAATACAACTTTTCCAAAACAAGTACAATTAGTAGAAACAGGTCAAATATATGGTTTAAATTTTAATGATTTCTCTCTCTCTCTCTTTTTTTTTTTTAAACAAAGGTCCATTTTAGCTTCTTATCTTCTGAAGGAAAAGCTCAACATCTTGGGCAAGTTGGGGTGTCTGCTAAGCTGTGCAGGTTCTGTTGTGCTGATTATCCACTCCCCAAAATCTGAGAGTGTGACCACTCAGGCTGAGCTGGAAGAGAAGCTGACTAACCCAGGTAACTCCTTTCTAGCAAAGCTGCAAGAGAGCTTGCCAGTCAGTATGATCCTTCCAGGTATAGGGTGGAGTTGGCTTACCCATGGTCCGTTCTCCTAGACCCTGTGTTTGACTTTGCCTATGAGTGGCCATCACTGTGCCTTGCTGGCTATAGCATCCCTCACTCCTCCTGCCCCAGGTGTGGGAAGAGGCCTGGTGGTCCTTGCTTTCCAGACCTTGCATCCCCCCTCCCTAGGGTTCGGGACCTCTTCTGCTTTCTCCTGGACCGTAGGGACCTATTGCATGGGTGCCTTCATCTGGCCCCCTCCACAACAGTCTCATCTGTTCCAGCCTCCCTTCCACACCCACCCAACCCCTGCTTACTGTGGCCTTCCCATTCCCCTGCCTCCCATGACCGTCCCCCAACATGTCTCCTCCCACAGCCTCTCACCTCTCCCCACCTCCCAGTATTCGTACCCCACCTCCTTCCCGCATTCCTGCTGTTACTGCTTCTTGGTGTTAGTCCTGCTGGGGTCTGCTCTGAGCCATCCTTCCCTCGGGACCACTGTGTGTCCAAGCCTCTGCACTTCCCTCTAATGTGAAGCTGAGAGCTGAGATCCAGTTTGATTTATCTTTGGAGCTCCCATAGAAATCTCTCTAGATTTTTTTCTACGTAATTTTGACATACTATATATTTTTTGACAAATGCTATAAAAAAAACAGTCTACATAATTATACCAGCTTAAAGTATAGATTCTTCTAAATTACTCCCAGTAGACCATCTTAATGTTGCTTACCAACAATTGTAGACAGGTACCAGCACAAAACTGCATCCACACGAATATCCCAAATACAGACATCTCTGGGCCACAAAAAAATCTGACCATTCTTTTATAGCTCTCAATTGTCTGTGACTGACATTGCAGCAGAAATATCTGTAAAATTTGAAAAGGGATTCATAATGAAATTAGCCAAGACTATTTCTCTGTAATTTTTTATCCGTAAATACTTAGTATTGTTCTATTTACTTCATCCTGTAAAAGCCAAAATATTTCCAAAACTGTGAGAGAGTACAAACACATGAAAAAAAAAATCAGAAAACTGGATATGAATGTCCTGAAGGATTTACTTTATGTAATTTTCAGAACAATGTATCTTTTTTCTTTTTTTTTTTTTTTTGAGTGGGGGCTGCAAAGGGAGAAGGAGAGAGAGAGAATCTCAGGCAGATTCCCCACTGAGCATGGAGCCCTACTTGGGGCTCGATCTCACAACCCTGAGATCATGACCTGAGCTGAAATTGAGAGATGCTTAACCAACTGAGCCACCCAAGTGCCCCAACACCTCTTATTTTTGGATAAATCTGGATGTTACCAGTATATTCAGGTCCTAACTTTTAAAAAAACCATGTCTAATTTGAATTCTACCATAACAATTTTGCATGATGATATAATGCTAGCAAAAAGACTTTTGTTTTTAACATGAAAAACTTTGTTTTAATCTGGAATATAAATTGATATTATTCTATCCACTTAATGTATTAAGTTAAAGAGGTTTCTAGTTTTTAAAAATGTTTTTCTAAATGTAAAAAACCGGAATGAATTTTTTGTCAAATCATTGCCTCAGAAGAAATTTTATGGTCATCTTCCTGAATCCTCCCCCAGAACAGGGCTCCATAGTTCCTTTTTCTTACCTTTGGGGAAGAGGGGACTCCCACAGCCTGCCTGGTGCATGGCCATGCCATTCCTAGCCCCATCAGGCCCAGCTCCTAGCACCTCCTTTACAATCTCAGATTGAATTGGAAATTACAACTTCCTTGTACATGTAATTTCAAAGCAGATTTTCAATATGATGCCCTAACTGTAATATGAAGGACAAATAGCAGGTTGGTACTTTATAATAAAATAGAATGCTCAGGTATGACTATAGAAGACATACTAAAGCCAGCAGACCCCACAGCATGTGGAGTTGCTGAGACCCTGGCAGCTGCAAACACATGGGGTGTCATGCTATTAACTGAAACACTCAGGGGATATTGCCATCAGCAGTGGGATCCTCTGAAATGGAGAATAACTCTTGATGAAGTTCTGAAAAATGCAGTGCTTCTTAAATATGTGCAAAAATTACTTTGTTTTATATATATACTGGGTACGAGGCTGTGGTAATTATAAACATATTTTTCCCTTAGAAACCCAAGGAGACATTCAGAAGTTGTGAGGAGAATGGGATGATTTTAATTGTGTGAAACTCTCTCCACATCCTAGGGCCCATGGCCTTTGCCTATTGTATGCAGCCCTTAATCCCCGCAACAGCCACGAATACCCCTACAGCTTTCTCACATGTTCCTTAAGAAACCTCCCACTCTGGCCACACACACAAGAGTGCTGTCTGCCTAGGTTTTGTTAAATTGACTCTAAAGCAAGAAAATCATCTGTTTTCCAGTGTTTGTGGGCTATTTGTGCATCGTGCTCCTTATGCTGCTGCTGCTCATCTTTTGGATTGCACCGGCCCATGGGCCCACCAACATCATGGTCTACATCAGTATCTGCTCCTTGCTAGGGAGTTTCACCGTGCCTTCCACCAAGGGCATCGGGCTGGCGGCCCAAGACATCTTCCACAATAACCCATCCAGTCAGCGGGCCCTCTGCCTGTGCCTGGTGCTCCTGGCTGTGCTCGGTTGCAGCATCATCGTCCAGTTCAGGTACATCAACAAAGCGCTTGAGTGCTTCGACTCCTCTGTGTTCGGGGCCATCTACTACGTCGTGTTCACCACCCTTGTCCTGCTAGCCTCGGCCATCCTCTTTCGGGAATGGAGCAATGTGGGCCTGGTGGACTTCTTGGGTATGGCCTGTGGTTTCACCACTGTCTCTGTTGGGATTGTCCTTATACAGGTGTTCAAAGAGTTCAATTTCAACCTTGGGGAGATGAACAAATCTAATATGAAAACAGATTAGGATGCAACAGGGGGTTGGGTGGCTCAAGAAATGGGAAATGGATGTGGTTTCTGGCTCTAATTTGGTGTGTAGTAGAAGAGACCCTAATCAATAGTATTAAAGTTACTTGCATATTAATGGGTGGTCTGGTGGACAGTGGGGAGCATCACTCAGCACCAGGGTGGGGGCCCAGCCCTTTGCAGTCTGAAGTTGCTAAATGGTTGTCTGGGCATCATCTCTCTCTGATGAGAGGAATCTCATATCCATTGCCGTTAACCTGGAAGCTTTCATGAATACTCTTTCCTTTTAAAATATTTTAACATTATTTAATAGAAAATAAAGATGGGCTTTTTCTGATTAGTCTTTGCAGGGGAGCAGATATTCTTACTTAGAAGATTACTTTGGAAATGGGAGAAATTGTTGTCTTGAAGTCTGACTATACAGTAAATGTGTCTGTACTTGTGTTATTTTGCATTAAGCATGTATAACATTCAGGTACCTCATCCAAATAAGAAGTACATACATTTAATTGTTTTTAATTCTCTAATGAGCTGACTCTCCCACCCCCTACTCCAAGACATTTTAACTGAAAATAGAGAGAGAATAGGTGGACATGATGCAGAGTTCCATTTATAGGATGACTTTCAATAGCTCAAATCAATTTCAGTGCCTTTATCACTTGAACTCTTCACTTAATTTGATGATTACTTATGTGTATGTTCTCTTAGATTAGAATAACTATTTGATTATACTTTAATATTTCACTATTCAAAATATAAATGTGTAAAGCATTTAGAAATAACAGTATATTCATTTGTTGGAAGAAAGTCAAGGCAAAAGACACATAAGAGCAAATTGACCCTTTTAGCATGTAGTTATCATCCAATTAAAGACAATTGACTTAAGTAGTATAAGGTATTTTATTTGCATTCAGTCCATGTACCTGGGACCCAGGATCAAATATATCCATGTTCTCTTTCAGTGAGCATTGTGGCCATTCAGAAGAAATAAATTATTTAACTTGATAATAACGCTGTTAGATGAGAGAGTAAATGTTTAATAGCACATATATCAAGTTCCCTATAATACAGGAACAGGTTAAAGGACACAGTCAAGCTCAGGCTAGTTTCTGCAAATTGGAACACATATAGTAAGTTTTCAAAAGAATTTCTAACAAAAATGAAAACAATTAACATATCCATCTCCTTATTGTTTGAGATGGCAGAGCACCCTACAATTCCTCACCCAACCTCTCATTAAGCTTTTGAAATGCAAAATAGCCACTAATTATGCCAGTAATTGGGTCAAAGAGATCATTCGTCTGTTTATAGTAACTTTTGATGTTTATTAAATGGGAGCAAAGCACAAAGTGATGCATATTATTTCATTAAGATATCATGTACTTCATGTGCAGTGTTTTATCTAAATAGGGAACTGTGTCAAGTTGGAAGATGGGATTGGGTAAGGTAGATTTGGTGAATGAGAATATCAAATTTAATAATACTCAATTGAAGTTACTCACTAAGGGAAAAAAATTTTTTTTTCAGGCAAAAAGAACATTTCTAAAGACCAAAAAAATTGTTCCCTAGAGTGTTGAAGAAGCTAAATAAAATGAGGATAGTTTAACACAGAGTGAAGAACACCTTTATGATTTAAAAGTACATCTGATGATTATGGGTTGTCAGGGATTAGTGAACTAAGAGCAGCAACAAAATTGTTTTAAAATTTTTTAAATCTTATATTCACTGATAGTTAATAAATATTCAAAAAGTCCCTCACTCTTTTTATCAGCTCTTGAAGGTTTTGTTTTTTTTTTAATCTGGTCTTTTTAGGACTGCAAGCCTTAATTTATTGAACTGAACTTTCAAAAATGTCATGTAGTTGTATCAATATACTTTTAGGCATAAAAATAGTTTCCTAGATGAGGAGTTTGAGATATTAAAAGAATACATGTGGTAACCCAAGTATACTGAGAAAATTCATGTGTCTTATGGAAATTATCTTGTTTATTTTGTTATAACTTACAGGTGAAGCTTAGTTTAAATTAATTTATTAGTGTTCCTCATTATATTTTAATTCACAATTATACCATGGATATTCAGAGGTGGTATTTTCTGGATGATTACCCCTATGATGTTTTTAGAGTAAAACAAAATCTGAAAGTAGTGATAGCTGGTCTCCTCTTCAGGGTGACTTGGTCTGGAACAGTTAGACTCTCCCAGGTTTAGCAGATTATTTTGGTAGGATGCACAGCTTTCCTTCCAGTAAATGAAGTTCTTATGATTTTATTTCAAGTGTGTGACTCTAGCCTCAAAATAATTGACATGACCAGCAGTCTAATAACCTAATTTTCATGTCTGACATAGAGCATATAACTTGATTTAATAGTATTATTATTATATTTTACAAATTCATGTTTTCATAATTTGTTTGGAACTGCAAAGGAAAAAGCCTCAAAGTGAGAGTTTTAAGGGAGGGCCTAGAATGGGAATGGGTCTCATTGGTCTCTCCAAAAGTAAATACGTGTGAAACATTTTCATTATTATACTATTCCTTGGGTTTTATCTCTGATGAATTAAGAAGAAAATACCTATTGTCTATTTGTTTTCAAACCTCCTCTAAAATCTTATGTTTCTGATCACAGTTTGCAAATTTACTCTGGATAGATACTTAAATAAGCCATTTGTCTCCTCTGCTACTTGGTCAGTGCTTCGTTTTCTCATCTGAATCTTTACATTTAAAAAGATTGCTTTCTTGTTTTGCTCACTGGGGCCTAGCACTGAGACCACCCTGGGCATTTTGCTGTTCTGGAGGACCATTCCATGTCTGTAGAGAAGGTTTTGGAGAGGAAGGACAGTCTGCTCCTTGCCACACCTGGAGCAAGAACTGCCCACAACTGGTTCTTCAGTCAAATGTCCCTATGGTATTTTCATATTAGAATATTAGTGAAATATACTTTGCTGCTCTTGGTTCAGCAATAAGAAATATTCTTTCAATTACTACTTTTCAAGCCAATTTGTTATACTCAATTTTATTTCCAGAAGTTCATTCCAGCTGTAGTAGTTTGGTTTTTGTTCTTTTTCTTTGGGTTTCATGTCTGATAGAAGAGAACACTATTAACGTGTGCAGTCAGCCCTCATCTTCCTTCTTTCTTGACAGCTCCTCTCTTTGTAAATACTGTGCTCACTTCTAGAAGCTAGTTCCTAGACATTTGTAAAGCACTGAGATGCAGTGTCTCCCAGGTGTGGACAAGCACTTTGGTCCACCGGAGACCAAGGTGTTGATGAGCTGCCTAGTTCTTGTTGGGAGATGATACCTCTCTTTTCCAAACTGCTCAACTAATCTAGAAGAGCAGAGAAAGTGTTCCGATTGTCTACAGAGCCATGCCCATTGTCTTTTCTGATGCCTACTTGATCCTGATTTAGGCCTCTTGTACCGAGTAGGAAACCAGAAAGAGAAAAATGCTTTAGTTCAGATCTGTTCACAACTGTCTGATTGGTTCCAGTGGTCTGAAGGAGTTGTCCTCACTGTGTTTGACACCAAGGAAGTAGTTCACCCATCAAGCAGGATTAGATGGAATCTTAGTGTTCCGCCTTCTCAGGGACCAAAAATGTAACATTAACAACTTAGCATCGACCTTCTTCCCAAGGACATGTCCGTGTTAGTTTTTCATATGTTTTACTCATATTCATAGGTAGAGGTCTGTTAACTTGAGTTGGAAAGAGAAAAGATCAAGTTGCACACCAGTCACACCATAAAACAGTTTATCATATAAAATACCTCAATTTTCTGTATTCCTCACTTCCACCTCATAGTTGTACTGGTGATGAATTTTAAGGCTCTGTCCTTTAGCTTTTAGGTGATTTTTCACATCTGGCCAGATTCTTATACCTCCATCATATACTTGAAAAGATTAAGAATTATAGGAATGAGAACAAGAATTTGGCCCAGTATCACTACTTGTTTATTTTCATACACGTTTCTCACATGCTATTAAATGCAACAAGAGAATTATATTTTAAGAAAATGTAACTTTATGTTACATCAAAAAATGTTGTCTAGTAAAAAGTTGATAATAGAACAATGATCATGTAAATAAATCTATTTCAAATGTACCCAATGTGATAAAAAGCATAGTCTAGGGCCCAGAGCATGAGCCAGGGAGAAGGGTTTATTTGTTCTTTTCTCTATTTTTCCTTGAATTGTGCAACTATAGGTGAGTCACTTAACCTTTCAGTGCCTCAGTTTCTCTACCTCTAAAGGGGTGAGATGGTTCTCCAAATCACCTCTTTTAGAGTGCTCACACTTTTAGCATGTGCTGATAGCCTCAGACAAGAGTGTTCTGTGCAGGATTGCTCTGGAGTGATGCAGTAGAAGCTCAGTTTGCACTGGGCATCCTGTCTGCTCAGGACTGTGCTACTGACATGCAGCTTCAAGCACTGAGTAAGCAAAGGAAGTGCTGGGTATAAAGTTTGCACGATTCCATGAAGCTTTAATTTTCCTTTTTTTGTTTTAAAAGGAAGGGTTTTATATATTCTATTATAAAATATGGAAATTAAACAGGGACTTTAAAAAGCTGCACTGAAAGATCACATTCTGATTGTGTGATGAGATTTTCTGACGTTCTGCAGAAGATTCGATGACCTGTGAACCAGACTGATTCTGTTGTGTTAGATTTGTAATGAATGATGCTGAACTTCTTGCTTCCAAGCAGCTCAACCCTGACCATGAACTACCTGACACCAGGTAAATGTCAGGAGCTCCCAAACCACTAGTGCCAAAAGGTCACATTGAAAAGTTCAGACTATTTCTTTTATTTGTCAGAATATAATAATTTGACCCCCACCCCCATGTCAATGTTTTTGCACTTTGGAATAATTTAAGGGTACTGTTTTTCAGTAGCATTCCTGAGTGTTTTTCCCTTTTTAAATGATAAATGTTTCTTTCTTGTAAAGTGGAATATAATCGTGAAAGAGATGATGACTACATAAAAAAATGTAACATGTTGATTGATTGCATAAGTTTTTTCCTGTAAATGTATCAGGGGAGCTTCCAATTAGCATACATACACACATTTGTAATGGCTAAAACTTGCTTATATTTTGCTTCATAGAAGTAGTCATAGCATGTTGTAATTGCCTTATGTAAATATAAAAGGCTATTTATTAAGTTTTCCAATAATATTTATTAATCTGTATGTGTTTTAAAATAAAATAACTTATTTCTAGCTGAACACTCGTTGCTTTTTTTTTACCCACTACGTGAAATGTTCATGTAATCTCAGGTTCCAGCTCATCCTAATGAATTCCTCGATTAAATGTTTCCCATTTTCTTTGTAGAAACAAATAGCCCAAGTCCCCATCATGATATAGAAAATGTCTACCTGTGTATATCTTAGGGAGCAAATCCATGATATGTGAAGGCATTTATCATCTAGTGATTACTTTTCTGATACAGTGAAATGATGGTATTAAAGAAAACCAGCTATATTTTAACAGGTTAATATGTTTTACATGTTTGGGGGGGTGTAGAACATAACATTTTATTATATTTTAAGCACATGGAAAATTACAAAATCATAACACATTTTAAAACTACAAGGGTCATTGGAAATCTTGTCATTAATCTTTATTAGTATCCTGGAAGTCACTTTATTAAATGAAAAAATACTGGATGCCTAGGTGGCTCAGTCTGTTAAATGTCCAGCTCTTGATTTCAGCTCAGGTCATGATCTCATGTCAGCTCCATGCTGGGCATGGAGACTGCTTAATTCTCTCTCTTCTTTTGCCCTACCACCCCCCTCCCCCCCACTCTCTCAAAAGAAAAAATATTTTATTTGAGCAAAAATATGTATTTTTGAGGCTCTGTCCAAAAGGATTTAATTACTCACATTTTAAAAAACATTTTATTTTTAAGTACTCTCTATACCCAACATGGGGCTCCACCTTACAACCCCAAGAACAAGAGTTGCGTGCACCACCAGCTGAGCCAGCCAGGCACCCCTAATTACTTACATTTTGATCAAAGTATAACTATACAGAAATTGGGAACAAACATTTTTAAAAACCACCAAATGTTTCTATGGATACCCCTTTCCACACAGGTTTTTGGGGTTGTGAAGTTGTGTAAGTGCCAAATTCTACAAAAACTTGCCCTGGTTGGTTACTAGCAAAGAACTGTTAGTTTTCTAGCCAAGCACAGTAGTAGCTAGTAGCTCTGCACCTAGTTCTGAGGGTTATATAAAATCAGGCATGCTCCCTGCCCTCCAAAGAGTTTATGCTCTAGTTCCTCTGTTGCTAAGTCATGTCCTTGTCTGATGACCCCGAGGCATGACATTTTTGGCATCTTTGTTGTAATGGTAATCACACTGGTACACCATATTTCCAACCTCACGTGGTAGTTTCATAAAGGTTTTTTGTGTTGGAGAGCTGAGGCACAGTCAAGAAACAAAAAGATTCTTCTATCTGTATTAGCAGTTCAGAAGAGAAGGAAAGGACTAATTCCTGCTGAGGAAATTTGAAAGTTGGTATTGGAATTGCACCATGGCAAGCAGGATAGGAGGGATGCCAATGAAGTAACACAACAAATCCATATAAAATAACAGATAAAGGAACAGAAGATGGAGGAAAATTCAAACTATGGTTGCCTGTCTATAAAATGGATTCCTTTTATTTTTAATGATGATGTTTGGGGGATGTCAGTGTCCTCCTTACTCTAATTTGGTGTGCTTATTCACTGTGTTGGTTTTCTATTGCTGCTCTAACAAATTACCACCAACTTTTTGGCTTAAAACAACACAAATTTATTATCTTACAGTTCCAGAGGTCAGAAATCCAACACAAATTTAACTGGGCTAAAATCAAGGTGTGGGCAGGATTATATTCCTCCTGGAGGCTCTAGGTGAGAATCTGTTCTCTTTTTCAGTAGAGGCCTTGCACATTCTTTGGTTCATTCTCCTTTCTCCATCTTCAAAGCCAGCAATGTTGCATCTCTCTGACCCTTCTTCCGTTGTCCTATCTCATTCTCTGACTCTGACACTTCTGCCTTCTTCTTACAAAGACCCTTGTGATTATTTTGGACCCACTTAGACATCAAGGACTATCTCCCCATCTCGAGACCCTTAATTTAATGACACCTGCAGAGTTCCTTTTGCCTGTAAGGTAACATAGTCACATGTTCTGAAGGTTAGGACTGTGGACATCTTTGGGGGTGGGGCATTATTCTGCCTACCATATCCACTCACCATCTTATCAAATGAGGCAATTATTAAAAGCCATCTCCTGGCTTTTAATGAACATCCTGGTGTTCTACCTAAATTTGCTTCAAGTTATTACTGTCTTTTTCAGAGAAATCTCCTCTCTCCTTCTGACAAATGTTTTGGAAAATGCCCTACTACATTTGTAAGTCATCTATGGTCTTGAGTAAACTTAATAATATTAATTGGAAAATATTTATATAATACTAACCTTTTAAAATGCTAGAGATACCAGAGGGGAAGTGGGGGGGGCGGGAACGGGGTAAATAGGCGATAGGGATTAAGGAGGGCCCATGGTGTGATCAGCACACAGTGATGTATAGAAGTATTGTACTTCTATACAATATTGTACTATATTGTACACCTGACACTAATATTACACTGTATGTTAACTAACTGGAATTTGAATAAAAACTTTAAAAAAATAAATAAATGTGAGAGAATGCCACTATTCACTTTGGAAGGACAAAAAGCATATTTAGTGATACGGACTTGAGCTAAAGAAAAAATAATCATCTGTTTTGCTGTTCTCATGCTTCTGGCTGGCCTCTGTGGTAACAAAACCAAAACATAGACGAGCAACTAAATACATGAGAAACTATTTGATTTACTAATACATGATTTTTAAAAATACTGTTTATTAAAGAAGTCTTGCTTATACTTCTATAACAAAGATTTTTCACAGCTTTATTGACATATAATCAACATACGCTAAACTGCACATATATAAAATACACATTTGGTAGGTTTTGATGTATGTCGTATGATGTTATAGGATGAAAGCATCACCATGAGTAAAACAGTGAACATATCCATCACCTCAAAGTTTCTTTTTGCCCCATTGTAATCCCTCTGCCCTTATTGTCCCCTCTACTCCCAGCCAACCATTAACTTTCTGCTGCTATATATTACCTTCCATTTCCTAGAATTTTATATAAACATAATTATTTATTATATACTTTTGGTCTGGCTTCTTTCACTTACCAAAATTATTTTGAGAATTAGCCATGTTATAGCATGTATCAATAGTTCATTCCCTTTTATTTTTCAGTGGTATTCTATTATATGGATATACCACAGTTGCTTTTATCCACAGTTGCTTTGTTATTGGACATTTGAGTTGTTTCCATTTTTTTGGACATTACAAATAAAGCTGCTATTGAATGTTCATTTACAAGTCTTTTAAGGGATATATGCTTTCCATTTCTCTTGGGTAAATATCTAGGAGTAGAAAAGCTGGGTCATATGGTTGATATATGTTTAACTTTTTAAGGAACTGCCAAACTGTTTTCCAAGGAAGTTGCACTGTTTTATGATCCCACCAGCAGTATATGAAAAGGATAATGGATTTTTAAAAATTTAAAAATATCTATGATCTATGATTAAAAATATCTATGATCAATCTTTAACACTCACATTATATAAGTTGTGCAACATCATGTGCTGGAGAAGTGGTCTGGACATTTAAGGAGCCTGCATAATGTTAGCAGGTATATTATATACACCTATAAAAACAATGCACTGTGTAATGTGGCTTTTAAGTGTCAGGTGGAAGTCCAAATAAATGTGAGAGGAGTCTGTGAGCTACAACAAAGAGAGAAAGCTGATTAGATGAGGCAGGGCTTTGCTGGGATGATTAGAATACTGGCAGAAAAGACCTGCAAGTAAATTCCTTAGGTTAACATAATTTCTAAGCATTTTTTTTTAAGCTTCTATCTATTTGAGAGAGAGAGGCAGGCAGAGGGAGAGGGAGAAGCAGGCTCCCTGCTGAGCAGAGAGCCTGACATGGGGCTCGATCCCAGAACCCTGAGATCATGACCTGAGCCACAGGCAGATGTTAGCTCACTGAGCCACCCAGGCACCCCATTTCTAAGCATTCTTTTTTTTTTTTAAGATTTTATTTATTTTTTTGACAGAGATACAGCGAGAGAGGGAACACGAGCAGGGGGAGTAGGAGAGGGAGAAGCAGGCTTTCTGTGGAGCAGGGAGCCCAGTGCAGGGCTCGATCCGAGGACCCTGGGATCATGACCTGAATCAAAAGCAAACGCTTAATGACCGAGGCACCCAGGCACCCCAGCATTCTTGTTCATACAAACTAACCACTACTTTCATTATAATCATCTGCCTCCTACAGGTATCTGATGGCATTTGTTAGTTATTGCTACATACCATCTCTGTCAAAACTGGTGACTTAGAACAACGATCATTTAGTCTTTTTCATATGTTTGTGGATCAACAGTGCACATTTGTGGACCTCAACCAATCAAATCGGTCTGTTGTTGGCTCAATCTCTGGTGTCTGGACATAGTATGGTTCATCTGGGTAGCTTTCCAAGTGGTCTGTTCCATGTGGTCTCCTCCAGCAAACTAGTCCAGGTTTCTTAGCATAATTTAGTCTGGGAACCACCGCATTTTCTTGGCCAAAAACAGTCCCAAGGCCAAGGCAGAATTGGGATGGAGTGGAGCTGCAAAGTCACTCTGCAAAATATGTGGGCACATGGATGGGTAGAGAATTGGAGCCATTTTTCATCAATCTACCATATCATCAGAGACAAACATGCCAACCATCTTTCAATATTTAATGTAATTCCTTATTTGACTATGTAATCTAGAATTTGGCTGAGACCAAAGAATTAAGCTAAAAAAGTCCTCTGAGCCAGTTCTAAATACAAGGTTGGCTAGTTACCAAGCCCACAGAAGATTAAAAGCTTTTAAATTAGTAGCTGCAATAAATAAATAAATAAGTAGCTGCATAGTCACCTAAAATGAAACCAGAGGTTGGTAACTAATCCAATTAGTCTGAAAAAAGCAAATTATATTTGGTATTTTCTGGTTCAACAAGCATTCACCTAAAAAATATTCCCACCCAACATGATTTACATTTCCAATACTAGTGTTTTTGTATCTATTCAGAAACTGGAACAACATACCCAAAGGACCTTGGCACCTGTAACCAAGATACTAACAACAGGCCTCACTCCAGATCTGGCTTGTTCCTCGCCCCACACATCCTCCCCTCCCCCTCCCCCCACTTCCTAGAAATGAGCCCTCTTTGTCCATTTTATTATTTTTTTAAGACATTTATTTTTAGAGAGAGCAAGTCAGCTGCAGGAGTGGGAGAGGGAGAGAATTCTCAAGCAGACTCCCAGCTGAGTGCAAAGGATCCCAGGACCCTGAGATCATTACTTGAGCAGAAATCAAAAGTCTGAAGCCTGACTGAGCCGCCCAGGCACCCTGGTTTTCTCTAAAATGGACAGAAACAGGGGTGTCTGGGTGGCTCAGTTGGTTGAGCCTCCAACTCTTGATTTCCGCTCAGGTCATGATCTCAGGATCCTGAAGCTAAGCCCCAAGACGGGCTCCCGGTTTAGTGGGAATAGGCTTGAGATTTTCTCTCTCCCTACCCCTCTGCCCGCCGGGCATTCGCGGGCGCTGTCTCTAAAATAAACAAATCTTTAGAGAAAACCATTATGGTGGGTCCTAGGGAAGTTCTCCACTGGAGAAGCAAGGCGGGATGGCTTAACAGTAGGTTTCCCACGTATTTCATGAAAAATACATCTCTGTTCCAAGTGTCTCCAGACGCGCTTTCACCAAACCACTAACTCGCCCAAAGAACGCATCTTTCCGGCTTTCGGTTAAGAAAGGGCTCTACACTGAGCCCCGCCCCTCCGTGTTCCCGACCCATCCCCAGCTTCCAAGCCCAGCTCTAGCCCACCGCTTGCACTCTCGGAGCACTTATTCCCTAGGGGAGCTCTAGCGACACTGCTTAAAATGCAGCTTCACACGCTAACTGCACGTGGGAATTAGCATTTTAAGAAAGCGGCACACGGTACTTTAATTTTGATCACCTGGTCGGCTAACCTACTTTGTAAAATATCGCCTCCAGTTCTCCGTGTCCCGCCCTCCACCCTCCTGCTTTCCCTCTCCGCTCTCCAGCGCCAGCTAAAGAAACCGGAAGTCCACAGGAACGCGCGCCGGGGCGCGGGCCTTCGCTGCGCTGCGCTGCACCGCGCGTGCGCGCGCCGTCTCTTGCGTCACTCGACCGCGCCCAGCCTTTTGGCGACGGTCCTTGGTCCCGGCCGCGGCGGGGGTCGCAGGTTGTCCGGGGTAGGTTCTCCTCGGCGCTCCCCCATGGAGGAGGCGGCGCTCACGGCTGCAGCCCTGGATGCTCTCACCTCTTTCTGTACGGCGACGAAGGCGCTGGCCGCGCGAGCTCAAGAGGCGGCGGCCCGTGCGGCCTGTGTGGGCGTGTAAGCGGAGGTGACCGGGGCCAGATAGTGGAGGGGAAGCCGCATGGCCGGCCTCCAACTGGGGTGAGGTCGCCACCCTTTCTTTCTTTCTCTTTCTTTCTTTCTTTTAGGCAAGCGCGAAGGAGCTAATTGTGGGCGACTCTGCCGGTCTTGGGTTCTTGGGTTGGTAGGGGCCCTTCAGGGGATACGTGTGTTCAGAAATGGAAGGGTTTTTCCAAGCCTTAGGAGTCGGCCGTAACGTTTTGAACATGACTGTTTTAATTTCGTTTTATAAAGTCACTTAATCCTGTTTTCCTCTCCCTACAACTGTACAAAACTCTCTATACGTTTAGTTTTGTATTTGTGTCTCTTTAGTTTCTTCACGAGGTTTTTCAGTTTGTTTAATACAGGACTATGTTTTAGTTCTGTTTCTAGAAGTTATATACCATATGCCTAGTTAGTACTTTTTTTTAAAGTAATAAAAGGAAATATGAGCGAATAGAGGTCTTTGTTTCATTGCAGTAAGCTGTCTGTTGAAGCAGTATGTTGTCCTTGGTTGAGTAGGTTTCATGTTGGTAAGTAAAACGAGTATGGAGGCTAGTAACCAAATTTTTGGAAAGTATTTAGTAACTATGCAGTCCTTTTGCCTACTTCTGTATTTTCTTCTTTCCAGGCCGGAGCTACTCTGCCAGGGTTTAAAACTTTAAATGAGAATAAAGAGTATTTACAAGGAAATGAAAGTGAATAAGTCATCTCTAACTGCTTCCAGACTTTTTTTCATAAGAGAGACCATATTAAACTTACATGTAAGTTAAAATTTTAATTTGTAACTAATATTGCTAAATTAGGGTTGGAGATTTAGGTCCTGTAGTATTTATAAGTACTGTTTTTAAAAATAATTAACTAAATAAGAGATTGGAAAAAATTAAAACAGTGGAAACCAAGCAGAAGTAAAGATTAAGAGCTCTAAAGTTTTCATTCAGTGTGGGCAGCCCATATAGAAATAGAGTCCAGTGGACACTTAGGTTCCATTTCAGGCTGTGTAACTTTCTCTGTGGTCATCTGCATGTGATTTAACCCCTTGGAGGTTTGGTTTCTTTGGTTGTAAGGTGGGGATAATGATACCTTCTTCTCATTGGGTGTATTAGAAATAATGTGTATCAGTTACCTGGAACAGTGTTTCACAGGTGTGCAGTAAGTGGTAGCTATTACTATTAGAAATAATAAAAAAGTTACACTTGTTTTTAGGATATTTCTTTTATATAAAAATACCCTGCAGTGGTATCCTACCTACCCTTGTTCAGTGTCAGCCACAGTGGCCTTTCTTTTCCTAGAAGACTGCATACCAGTTCATACCTCTCTGCCTTTGCATTTTTTTCTCTGCTTTTTTCTTTTTCCCATCTCTTTCAAGCCTTTGCTCAATGTTACCTTCTCCACTAGGCCTCTTAACCAGCCTAGTTAAAATAGAAGTCCCCTAACCCAACTCCCCAGTGCCCTTAACCATAGTATTTACCACCTTCCAATATAATATTCTTATTTTTATTGTCTTGTCCTACCTCCAACACAAGGTAAACTCCATGAAGGCAGTGATTTGGGTTGTTTTATTCACTGTTGTATCCCCATTCCTAGAGCATAGTATGTATTCATGTAGATGTTTGTTGGTTGAATAAATGAGATAAGCACTTGTCCCCAGTGAAGGGGATATGTCGTATACATAACTGTAATACAGTCTAGAAAAGTGTCCAAAGAGAAGTGTAGGTTAAAGGCCAGGGAATTCAGAAAGATTGATTACTCTGGCTTAAGGAATTCAAGCAGGGCTTCATTTTGGAGGTGCCTTTTGAATTGACTCCTTAAAGATGAAAGGGATAATGTAAATAAAGATATGGAAGAGGAAAAGGAGTAAATAAGAATGGCAGCAGTGTTTTGACTTCGGGTGGAACACAGGGTGTGTGAAATAGAGTATTGGAAAATAAGATTTAAAAGTTAGGTTTGGAGCAAATAGTGAAAGGTCTTAAGAAGATTACAAATTTGAGCTTTAAACAATGGGTAGCAGGAGAATGAGATGGCACAAATGTGTTTTATAGAGCAACGTGACAGCATCATGTATTGAAGCTGGATTAGGATTGGGAGAGACATGGAGGTGCAAGGCTGTATTTCACAAAGGTAGACTCCATCTGGCACTCTTGGCCCTTGTATCCAGTTTGGGTAATGAGGATGGAGAAGCCACGGTCAGAATACAAGGAGGAGCAGATTGGGGAAGAAGAAGATGACCTACCCTGAGAGCCTGGTTGGAGCTGCCACTTGCTTGTGTTCCACCTCTGAGACTAAATGGAGATGCCAGTGGGAAAGGCAAAAGGCTGAGAATAAGGAGACCTGGATTCTAGCCCTGTCCTGCTACCTACCAGCTGCTGGAGAAGTTGCTTAACATCTTTGTGCCTGTTTTCTCATCATGGGGCCTTCACCACATATCTTTCAAGTTTTTGTGAAAATGAAATGTCAAAAATGCTGTGACAAGTTTAAAGCTGTAAATGTACTTTTGTTGATATATTCTTTAAAATTAACTTTGGTAGTTGTGTAGCCTACTGTTAATCATTTTGCAAAGCTAATCTTAATTTCAGTTTATCTTATAGATGTTAGAATACTAGTCTAATTTTTTCTGTTCCTTGAATTATGTGTTCTCTGTGTTTTAGAAGAAAATGGGCCAATTTCAGAATTTTATTTTAAGATGTATTTATTTCATTTTCAAGGTAACTTGTATTTAATGAAAGTTAACATAAATATTCATAAATATTAGTAAACTAAGCTGTGAGAATTAAATTAAAATTCAGAAAGAATAAGCTAGAAATTCTAAGAGCCTTTAAAAGTGTGTTTAAAATTAAAATGGGTCATTTTCAGAATTTTTAGTTCACTCAGCTGTGGAATCCTTGAGGACAGGGACTTGTGATCATCTTTATAACTCCAAAGTTTGGCACATTAGAGCTGCCCCGTATATGTTTAATGAACAGATGACCACATATAAGTAATAACAGCCTAGAGGGGAGGAGTATGGGATGGGTCCTTCCAATTGGGTACCCCTGAGAGGTAAGATGGGCAGGTTACCACCTGGAGCTTGTCCTCTCTGGTTTAGGAAAATAGTTGAAGTGAAACTTAGCAAGTTTTCTTGTTTAGCTGCCCTTAAACTTGGCCCTACTTCATAGTTAATCCTTAAGAATAAAAGATAATCTGTTTTAGGCTCTCCCAGCTGTGATTGACCTTGATAGTTACAGAGTGGGAGCAGATCTGAGAATAGTGAAACAAACTCATTCCTTTTAGGACATTCACACTGATGTCCTATTTTCAAACAAATGAGAAAATTAATTTACTTAGTTTAGTGGTGAAGACTGCTTTATAACTTGAGGGTTTGCAAATTCTTTGTTTTCCTCCCCCCCATCTGCCTACCACCACACTAGTGCAGTTCCATGAGTGAACAAATAACCTTAATTATGTAAAGGCTTATAAACCAGATTTGCCACTATAAATGTGTGCCTTTTGTGGGAAAACCAGCACAAAGAACCAAAGTCATTGTCTTTAAGTACCTTAAAGAGTTTATCTTCAAAGATAGGACAGTAATTGAGAGTTTAATTTTATAAGGCTGATTAAAAATAAGTGCGAAGAAAAGAGATGCCTTTGGGCTATTGAAGAAGTGTTTGTAGCACAGCTTGGAGTGTGACCTGGTCTTGAGTGAAGAGCAGGCTTTAAGTATTGGGTAGGAGGACGGGAGGCCTGTGCTGTATCTGGGCAGTGATGACACTTGTCTGAAGGGAGCCATGGTCCTGTGTTGGGAAATGAAGGGAGCAGGAGGGTTGCAACTTTCCAAAACCATATGCATAATATTGACCAATCTGTCAAAAAAGGCTTTCTGTCTACTTTTGTGTGTTCAAAATTTTCTATAATAAATAGATAAAAAGAAGAAAATAGATTTTAAATAGCATCATGAAATTCTATGTAAAATAAATATGGAGAAAATTCATATATAGGCATAATAAAGTTAAGAACAATGAACTTTCAGTGACTTTAGGATAAAATGAATAAGATTCTATTATAATGTATTGTTTTAATCACCTCTTCTTCACTTTGTTCATAGGGCTAGGATTCCCTCCCCTTGGCACATGACACTGGGTACATGAGAGTGATGGTGGTTTATTAATCACACTCAGCCCAGGCAGAAGGACACAGTACACTGCACAGGGCCGCAAAGGGTGGGGGTGGGGGGCTGCAGAGTGAAGAAGGAGTTGCTGTGGAATGTAGGCTTCGAGTAACACGTGGTTGAGGTGCGCCCCTTGATATCTGCAGCAGAATGTGATTGTCTTGCTTTAATAATTCTATAGTCTGGTAGGGCATTGAAGCCTACTACTCAGGGTTAAGCAGGAACTGTGCCAGGTCTCCATGATAAGAAGGATTATTTGACCTTTTTTTAAAGTAATCTCTACACCCAGAGTGGGGCTCGAACTCACAACCCCAAGAGCAAGAGTCATAGGCTCTACTGACTGAGCTAGCCAGGGTACTCCAAGGAAGGTTATTTGGCTTTGCGACCTTATCTGCAGGAGCAGAGTGGGGAGGGGAACTTATGGTTAGGCCATTGAAAGCCCTCCCCGTTTTACCAGATGTCAAGGCAGCACGTAATATTGGGTCTTTATTTTTTTAAAGGGAGTGATTTATTTATTTTTAAGTAGGTTCCACACATAACGTGGGGCTTGAATTCACAACCCTGAGATCAAGAATGGCACACTCTGCTGACTGAGCCCTCCAGGAGCTTGGGTCTTAATTTTAGACCTTACACCACATGTACATAATTTGCATTTAGTGAAAGTTAATATTAAGTGTCAATAAGTAAATATTACTAAATTAATAGTTACACATTTGGTATTTGAAAGGTTTCTGTTAAGTAAAGTCTAAATTTGGATTTGTGAGGATATCTTTATACTGGGATTGGAATTGTAGATAAACCTGACTTGTTTCTAGATGTCATTTTTGCAGCTAATAAAGTTACATTTTTTTGATAACAATATTCAGACTACACTTTAGCTTGTTTTCTTCAGACCTTCAAAAAGGGAGTTATAGACCAGGGAACTTTAGGTAGTCACTTCCTCAGTAGAATTTGCATGATAATTAAGAACATTGCTTGATGGTGATAATGGTTAAAGGAGTTGATTTTACATTAAGGGGTGCTTTCAAGAATCTTAGGTGACCCATGGTCATTGGAATACAGAGTGGGTTGAAGTGTTTGGTAGCTGGGTTTCTTTACTCCCATTTTCCCAGACTTTATTACTATTACCTTTGCGTTTTCACTTGTATATAGTGCTAACACTTCCTAGCATACTTTAACAACTTTTTACAGTTTTCAAGTTTTATAGGCCATAAAACAGCTGTTATATTTTAGGATGCTGATCTAAATGATGCAACTTTATTTTTAGGTCCAGTTATAATTATTCCATTCATCTGTATTAACCCAGAAAACATTAAAATATATTTTTGAGACTGCCAGATAGCTAGGTGCAAAGGATTAAAAAGGTGACTCATGTAGGTAGGGGCCTAGGGGCTGGCAGTCTAGTGAGGGAGACTGGGTCATAAACACTGTTAAACCAGTCATTTAGAGTGAACACTGTAAACACACTTGTTGTCATAATCTTTTTATAGTCTATAGAAGTAATTCTTGCTGCTAATCATTTTGTTCCCAAATTCTCTGCCTCCCCCTTTCCCTGCATGTTTATTTCTCTGTACATACTGATTGTCATAGTCCAGAATTATTCCAAAGGCAGGCTGAAGTTGAGGCTTGAGGTTACCAATGTTTGGCACATAAAGACACCACAGTTTATTTTATTTTAAATGTAAAAAGCAGTAGTAACTTTATAGATTGTTTAGCCTCTTTTGTTAGTGTATATGTTGAGGTTGTGATTCATCCAAGGTTGTGCACCCAGCTAGAGGCAGGACTGAGTCTCTAAATTCCCCACCTAGGACTTTCCTGAATCCTGAACGCATATTCTTGCCTTAGGATTGGCATCAAGAGGATTGGAGATACTTTTCCAAATACCTGTAAAGAGAGATCAATTCTGGGAAAGTGTCAAGTAGACAGTTAATCTCATCCATATTGTATGTGACTGATACAAAACTCAGAGCACCTCCCTGACTTGAGTGTCTTTACCTTCTTTCCATGTTTCAGTATTACCTTATTGTAGATTGTGAGGTGACTTTGCTTTTGGGATTGTTAGTGGTTTCTTTCTTTCTTTCCTCCCTCCCCCCACCCTTCCTGTAGGCTCCACACCAACACAGGGCCTGAACTCATGACCCTGAGATCAGACCTGAGTCAAGACCAAGAGTTGGCCACCCAATGGACTGAGCCACCCAGGTGCCCCTTGTTAGTGGGTTCTGTCCTGATATCCCTGCAGTTCTTGGGCACTGCAGTTCCTTAATATGGAAATGTCCAAACATACATGTACATACAGTAGAGAGAATAATACAGTCAACCCTTGGGTATGCCTACCACCCATCTTTACCAGTGATCCCCATTTCTGCAAACAAGTTTTGGTTTTTCAAAAATCTGTTGGGAGTTTTACATTTACCCATAATAAGCCTGTTCAGGTGTGTAAGTTAGCTATCCCAGTGGCATGTAGCAATAAGCATTTATGATTGTGTTCACAGGTCTTTAGGTCAGCAGGGATGACTGTGTTTTGCTCTGCATGTGATGGAAGGGTGCCAAGGGGCAAGCAAAAATATAAAGGTCCTCTTTAGATCTAGACTCAGAACTGGCCTTTTGGCACTCCTGTCACACCTACCTCCTGTTGGCCGAAGTAAGCCACGGGGCCATGCCCCAAATCAGTGGGGTGGGAAGGACTGTTCTTATGAAGTATTCCAGGAACCATAACCTGACTCAATGGGCAAATCTAAACACTGGCCGCCTTGTCAATGTCATCTCAGTGGGAATACTTTTTCCACTGTTACAGAACATTATCACCCATTATTTAACTGTCTTTTGTCTCCCCACTGAAGACTAAAATTTAGCTATCACTATTTTATCCATAGAGCTTAGCATAGTTTAGTGCACACAGCATTTGTTTGGTAAATACTGTTTGAGTAAATGGATAAAGTAATTGAGGGGCTAGATGAATAGCAAGTTGCTTTTGCTAAAGGCCAGAATCTAATAACCTGAAGAATAGAAAAACTTGGCTAGTCAGCAAGGGTTAATGTGTGAGTATCCTACTGAATTGCAGATTAGTTCTGGAACTCAGTAGTTAAAAAGTGGTACTGAAAATACCAGAAAGTTGGGCTGGCAGTTAGTTATAACCAATCATAAACTTTGTTGCAGAGAAACCTCTGCTTTCTACACTTTGCAGTAGAGTTCATGAGTTGGCCATTGGAAAACAAAAATGTGCAGTCTTTGGTAAGCCTCTGCCTCCCCGTCTGGTCTTGTGGCTTGAGCCTTCTAGGTCAATAGTCCTCATGTTCTCTGAAAAGTCCACCAGTATCACACTTGTACCTTGGCAAACATCTGTCTGCTAGAATCATCATCCTCTGCTAACAAAATGATATGAGAGCTGTCTTTTCTCTGCACACCCCCAAATAGGCTAAATAAGAAATAAATTATCATCTGCTTATATCTACATAGATTTCTTTTATTTAATGAGTGAAAGAGAATTTTTTATTTATTTTTATTATGTTTAGTTAGCCACTGTATAGTACATCATTAGTTTTGTATAGTGTTCAGTGATTCATAAGTTGCATATAACACCCAGTGCTCATCATGACCCATGCCCTTAATACCTGTCACCCTCTTCCCCTCTGAAACCCTCCGTTTGTTTCCCAGGGTCCATAGTCTCTCATGGTTTGTTTCCCTCTCTGATTTCTCCCCCTTCAGTTTTCCCTATGGTCTTCCATGCTATTCCTTGTGTTCCAAATATGAGTGAAACCATATGATAATTGTCTTTCTCTGCTTGACTTATTTCACTTAGCGTGATCCCCTCCAGTTCCATCCATGTCGTTGCAAATGGTGGGTATTCATCCTTTCTGATGGCTGAATAATATTCCATCGTATATATGGACCACATCTTTATTCATCTGTTGAAGGGCGTCTTGGCTCCTTCCACAGTTTGGCTATTGTGGACATTGCTGCTATGAATATTGGGGTGCATATGGCCCTTCTTTTCACTACATCTGTGTCTTTGGGGTAAAAACCTAGTAGTGCAATTGCTGGGTTGTAGGGTAGCTCTATTTTTAACATCTTGAGGAACCTCCATACTGTTTTCCAGAGTGGCTATACCAGCTTGCATTCCTACCAACAGTGTGAAGAGGGTTCCCCTTTCTCCACATCCTTGCCAACATTTGTTGTTGCCTGCCTTGTTAATTTTTGCCATTCTAACTGGTGTAAGGTGCTATCTCAGTGTGGTTTTGATTTGAATTTCCCCAATGGCCAATGATGTTGGGCATTTTTTCATATGTCTGTTAGCCATTTGTCTTCTTTGGAGAAGTGTCTGTACATGTCTTCTCATTTTTTGACTGGATTATTTGTTTTTTGAGTGTTGAGTTTGAGAAGTTCTTTATGGATCTTGGATATCAACCCTTTATCTGTAATGTGGCTTGCAAATATCTTCTCCCATTCTGTGGGTTGCCTCTTAGTTTTGTTGACTGTTTCCTTGCTGTGCAGAAGCTTTTTATCTTGATGAAGTCCCCAAAATTCATTCTTGCTTTTGTTTCCCTTTGGAGACGTGTCTTGAAAGAAGTTACTGTGGCTGATGTCAAAGAGATTACTGCCTATGTTCTCTAGGATTTTGATGGATACCTGTCTCACAATGAGGTCTTTCATCCATTTTGAGTTTATCTTTGTGTATGGTGTTAGAATGGTTCAGTTTCGTTCTTCTGTATGTAGCTGTCCAGTTTTCCCAGCACCACTTATTGAAGAGACTTTTTTTTCCATTGGGTATTTTTTCCTGATTTTTCAAAGATTAGTTGACCATAGAGTTGAGGGTTCATTTCTGGGCTCTCTATTGTGTTCCATTGGTCTATATGTCTGTTTTTGTGCCAGTACCATGCTGTCTTGGTGATCACAGCCTTGTAATATAGCTTGAAGTCAGGCAACGTGATGCCCCCAGCTTTGTTTTTCTTTTTCAACATTCCCTTGGCGTTTCGGGGTCTTTTCTGGTTCCATGCAAATTTTAGGATTATTTGTTCCAGCTTCTTGAAAAATGCCAATGGTATTTTAATAGGGATGGCACTGAAAGTGTAGATTGCTCTGGGTAGCATAGACATTTTAACAATGTTTATTCTTCCAGTCTATGAGCATGGAATGTTTTTCCATCTTTTTGTGTCTTATTCAACTTCTTTCATGAGTGTTCTGTAGTTACTAGAGTATAGATCTTTTACTTTTTTGGTTAGGTTTATTCCTAGATATCTTACGGTTTTTGGTGCTGTTGTAAGTGGAATTAGTTCCTTAATTTCTCTTTCTACCATTACATTGTTAGTATATAAGAAAGCAACTGATTTCTGTGCATTGATTTTGTATCCTGACACATTGCTGAATTGCTGTATGAGTTCTAGTAATTTGGGGGTGGAGTCTTTTGGGTTTTCCACATGAAGTATCATGTCATCTGGGAAGAGAGAGAGTTTGACTTCTTCTTTGCCAATTTGGATGCCTTTTATTTCTTTTTGTTGTCTGATTGCTGATGCTAGGACTTCTAGTGCTATATTGAACAATAGTGGTGAAAGTGGGCATCTCTGTCATGTCGCTGACCTTAAGGGAAAAGCCTTCAGCTTTTCCTTATTGAGAATGATAGTTGCTGTGGGCTTTTCATAGATGGTTTTTATGATATTGAGGAATGTTCCCTCTATCCCTACACTCTGAAGAGTTTTAATCAGGAAAGGATGTTGTATTTTGTCAAATGCTTTTTCTGCATCAATTGAGAGGATCCAGTGGTTCTTTTCTTTTCTTATCTATGTGTTCTCTATCACATTGATTGATTTGCAAATGTTGAACCATCCTCCTTGCATCCCAGGAATAAATCCCACTGGGTATGGTGAATAATCCTTTTAATGTACTGTTGGGTCCTATTGGCTAGGATCTTGTTGAGTATTTTGGCATCCATGTTCATCAGTGATATTGGTCTGTAATTCTCCTTTTTGATGGGGTCATTGCCTGGCTTTGGGATCAGGGTAATGCTGGCTGATAGAAGGAGTTTGTCTACATAGATTCTAAGAAGAAAGTGTATGCATGAGAAAACTCCGAGTTTCTCTGTATAGATTATTCAAAAAGGACACGTGAAATTGGTAAATGTATTAAACTAGATTTGTATATTTTCATGCCTGATTTTCATTCTGTAGAATTTTTTTTCTTAACAGCAAAGTTTTGTTACTAGGGACTGTCAACTAAGACTCGGAATATTTAAATATGAAGCTAGAGTTTACAAAACCAATTTAAATTTTAAATTTTATTTAAAATTTAAATTTTATATTTAGTATTGGCATATAAAAGTAGTTTTATTTTTATTTTTTCAGTTTTATTGAGTTATTCTTGACATACAACTTTTTTTAAAAAGATTTTTTATTAGTTTATTAGAGAGTGAGAGAGCATGAGAGCGGGGAGGGTCAGAGGGAGAAGCAGACACCCTGCTAAGCAGGGAGCCTGATGCAGGACTTGATCCCTGGACTCCGGGATCATGACCTGAGTGGAAGGCAGTCGCTTAACCAACTGAGCCACCCAGATGCCCTTGACATATAACATTGCATTAGCTTAAGGAAAGCAACATAATGATTATATGTTTATATATTTTAAAATGATCACCACAATAATTTCAGTTAATATCACACATTACAAATTTATTTTTTTGTGATGAGAACTTTTAAGATCTCTCTAAGCCACTTTCAAATATATAATACAGTACTGTTAACTATAGTCACTATGCTCTACATTACATCCCCAAACTTATTTTTAACTATATCTTTTGGCCACCTTCACCCATTTCTGTCACCTCTCTACCCCTGTCACCCATTTTTGTCATCCCTCTACCCCTGCCTCTGGTAGCCACCAGTCTGTTTTCTGATTCTGTGAGTTTGGTTTTTAAGTATGGCTTTATATCATGATCCCATCTTTTCCCATAACTATAAGAAATATAAT
The DNA here is from genome assembly GCF_037043125.1 of Eumetopias jubatus. NCBI lineage: Eukaryota > Metazoa > Chordata > Mammalia > Carnivora > Otariidae > Eumetopias > Eumetopias jubatus. The sequence goes on from NW_028274813.1 coordinate 145,884,414, forward strand.
TTTACATAGGTGGTAAATTATAAATAGTAAATATATTATCAGTAGTAGTAATGAAAATATTCCTTTATAAGAAGAGAAGTAGAGTAAAATTTTGAATTGCATATGGACTATCATGATCATTCTATTAAAAAATCTCGTTTTGTTTTGCATTGTTTAGATTTGAAGATTGCATAATCCTGCCTCCAGCACCAGTGGTTTCTCTGTTTTGTGATCAATGTGACTCACAAGAACTTCTTTAGTAACAAACGAAATGATCCAGGGGCGTGGAAAATATGACTTTTACATTGGTCTGGGATTGGCTATGAGCTCCAGCATTTTCATTGGCGGGAGTTTCATTTTGAAAAAAAAAGGTCTTCTGCGACTTGCCAGGAAAGGCTCCATGAGAGCAGGTAGGCTGTGCCCTATGTGACTGTAAAATGACATATGTGTGTGCTTGTGTACTTGGGTTCTTTGATGGTAGACAACCATATCTTTATTCCTAGTTAGTATATTCCATACTTTGAACTATGCAAGCCTTGTGAATCTTTATAGAGAATCAAACATCAGTTTTATAATGAGAAAAATTAAAAGTGAGACAATGTCAAAATAAGCTACCTATTAACTCCTGCAATTATTATCAAAGTGGAAATAGCGACCAAGGCCCAATTGGCATCCAGCCTTATCTTTACATTTTGATGTCTGCAGTGAAGGAAGTAAGGGCTTATGAATAGAATCAGAATGTTACTGAAGGCTAGGATTTTTTGTCTAGAATAATAGAAGTTTTACTTTTACCTTAAGACATTTTTCATGATGATCTCAAATTGGCAGGAAGGAAAGAGAAGGCTTACTGTGGTTAAAGAGTATTCTGTTCCGTGATTTTCTGAAGGGTGGTATAGGTTATTTCCCCAGAAACTACTGACAAGTCACGAGACCTTGGGGGATACTCAATATGATTAAACCCCACTCTGACTTCATTTGGTGCATTCATGAGAGCATTATTTTGCATTCTGGTCATGTTCCATTATTCAGCCTCTGCTTTAGTTCTAGACCTGGTTCTGACCTCATAGGAAGACCTGCTTTGGCAGTAAAAAAATTAATCACTTTCTCCCTCTTTCCTGTGCCATCTTTATGGCCAGAGCTAATCAATCTTAAAATAGTAGCCTTTGTTAGAGGTTAGTGGGCAGAGGAGAAAGTACTAGCATATGCTGTTTGAACAAGTATATTCCTCATTCTTGTCTTAAGGCAGGTACTCTCATTGTCCATGATAGATACGCTTGTCAAAGGGTTAATTTGCATTGGCTTTTTCTTTTGGACAATGGCTTAAGTACCAATTAATTCCTGATTTTATTAATTTTGGGGGGAGGAAAGTCAAGTAGGGAGATGAGCATCTTGGCAGCTCGACTGATGAATGCTCAATCTTTTTATGTATGGTCAATATAAAACCCCTTTCTCCAAGGTTACTGCCTCATAAGTGGGACTAACCCACACCTATAATGGCTTATCCACATTCAGACTAATTTATTTGAAGTTGGGTTATTTCTTACTGGTTCATTTTCTTTACTGTTATTGAAGCTGAGTTCACAAAACAAAAGAGTGACGTATAGACCGAATATAAGGATTGATTTAATTCCTTCAGTATAGTATACTGAACAGTATAGTGCACACCTAAAAATTTTAACATTATCATGATCCTCATCCCTTTTTCTAAGATAATCATAAAAAGATTATTTTAGAAATCCCCTTATACAGTCATGATGGAACCTTTATTCAAAGTAATAATCAACAAATGAGATATTTCAAAATCTATCATTGCTAATAGTTGTCATAAATTTATAAGAGTCTAATCTTCCAAAAAAAGTGAAATATTTTTTCATTCACAGGTCAAGGTGGCCATGCATATCTTAAAGAATGGTTGTGGTGGGCTGGATTGCTATCAAGTATGTATATAGAATATTTCAAGGAAATACTATAGTTGTATGTTAAAGTATTTGCATTTACTAATACAGCCTCATATTACTAGCATATTTTGTTATTTATTTAATTTTTTTTTTTTGAGATTTATCTGTTCTGGAGAGAGAGAAAGTGAGGAGGGAGAGAGAGGGGCAGAGAACCCTGAAGCAGACTCCCCACTGAGCACGGAGCCTGATGCTGGGCTCAATCCCAGCACCCCAAGATCACACAGCCTGAGCCAAAGTCAAGAGTTTGCTTAACCGACTGAGCCACCAAGGTGCCCCTAGCACTTTTTAAAATTTTGAATAAATCCTTGCTTTTTTAATGAACAGTACTCAAAATATATAACATTTAAGCCAGTAAAAGTCATTTAGCAGTTTAATAGTTTAATTTGAATGAGAAGACTTTCTTTTACCTGTCTGATTAAAATATGTCTGATATATGTGTTTTTTAAAATTCTCAGTTTAAGAAGGTAACTTTGAGGGGCGCCTAGGTGGCTCAGTTAGCTAAGCATCTGCCTTCGGCTCAGGTCATGATCCTGGGGTCCTGGGATCGAGCCCCACATTGGGCTTCCTGCTCAGTGGGGAGCCTGCTTCTCCCTCTGCCTCCCTCTCTCTCTGTCTCTCATGAATAAATAAATAGAATCTTTAAAAAAAAAGGTAACTTTGAAAGTAAAATATCCTGTTTTTAATTCCTCCCCCTTCATTGATTTTCATTACAAATTGGAATTTTGGATTTTGGAAGTTTGAGCCTGGGTGGCTCAGTTGGTTAAGTGTCTGCCTTTGGCTGGGGTTGTTTGTGATCCTGCGTTCCTGGGATCATGTGGACCCCACACCCCCACACCCCCAGCATAGGACTCCCTGCTCAGTGGGGAGCCTGCTTCTCCCTCTCCCTCTGCCAACTCCCCCTACTTGTGCCCTTTCTCAAATAAATAAATGAAATCTTTTTTTTTTAAAGGAAAGGAGGTATGCATTCGATAAGAGAGTCTATGCTTATTTTGATGATTACCTTTAAAAAGGTACATAGAAAAATGATTCTTAAGACACCAAACCTTCAAAGTATTCAGGATTAAATTATGCAAATGTTCTCTATAAGCTTAAGAGCAGTTGAAATAACGAAGAGACTGATTTGACTATTCATTCAGCAAATACTTATTGATCTTTTATGGTATGCCAAGTGTTACTCTGGATGCTGGAGATAAAACTATTCAAACAAACAGAAAAATCCTTACCCACATGAGACAACATTCTAGATGGAAGCAAATAATAAACTAGATAAATACATTAAAATGTGTATGTTAGTGATAAATACTAACATTTGCTAGGAATAAAGTAGGGAAGGGATGTAACATGAAGGATAGATAGGTTTACATTTTAGATGGGAGGCTATGACAGTTCCCTTATATTTTAGAAAAGGGGACCAGGGCAGATCTTACTCAGTATTTGATTAAAAGATGTAAAGTGAGGGAGTTAGCCATATGGATATTTGGAGGAGGAACATTTTAAGCAGGAGGAAACAGTAAATGTGAAGTCCATGAGGCGGACCATGCCTAGCCTGTTGAAATGTGATAGGCAATCTGCAAGATAGCCCACAAGGATTCTCACCCCCTCGTATGCACACCTTCTTATAATCCCTCTCACATTGAATTAATGCTGGCCTGGTATGATCTTAGAATGTAAAAGAAGTGATAATGGGTCACATGGGTGGCTCAGTCAGTTGGTTTAGCAGCTGCCTTTGGCTCCATTCCTGATCCCAGGGTCCTGGGATCGGGGTTCCCTTCTCAGCGGGGAGACTGCTTCTTCCTCTCCCTGCTGCTCCCCCTGCTTGTGCTTGCTCCCCCCACCCCGTGTCAAATAAAATCTTTTAAAAAAACAAAGTGATGATGTGTGACTTTAAGGCTAAGTCACCAAAGGCACTGTGGCTTTACCTTGATTGCTTTGATGCCTACTCTGAGGGAAACCAGCTGTGGTGGTGTTAGGACATGCCCACAGCCTGAAGAAGATTCCCAGGCTATAGCCAGTACCAACTTGTCAGTCATGTGACTAAGCCACCTTGGTTGTGTTCTTCAGTTCCAATCCAACCTTCAGATGACTGCAGCCCCAACCTCTATCTTTGACTGTCGACCTCTTAAAAAACCCTCATTGAGAAGAACTTAATGATCTCTTTTTGAAGTCGACCAACAGAAACTATGAGAAACTATGAAGTCTTGGCCAACAGAAAATACGGCTTTTGTTTTAAGGTGCTAAATTTTGGAGTGCTTTATTTTAAATACTGCACTGGATTATTAAAGCCTGAAGGTGACGTTAAAGAGGCAAGAATAGCAAGGGAGTGAATGTGGGCGAAGTAGTGGGAGTGAATGTGGGCGAAGTAGCAGTAAGAATGTGGGGGAGTCTGCTTCAGAATTCTCTGCCCCCTCCCCCCTCACTTTTCTTTATTTGACAGAGACAGTGAGAGAGGGAACACAAGTAGGGAGAGTGGGAGAAGGAGAGGCAGGCTTCCCGCCGAGCAGGGAGCCTGATGCGGGCCTCGATCCCAGGACCCTTGGATCATGACCTGAGCCAAAGGCAGACGCTTAACGGCTGAGCCCCCCGGGCACCCCAGATTAGCAAACTTTGAAATCTGACAGTATCAAGTGGGACAAAGGGAGCTCTCATACTCTGCTAAGTGAAATTTGGTATAACCATTTTGGAAAATACGGTAACCGTAAGTGATCTTTCTATGAGATCCCATCCCTCCCCTGCGTAAGATTCCCCAGTGGCTTTTCAATTCAGATGAAATCTGTATCAGGATTCACAAAGGTTGTGTAGCATGTGGCCCTGGCTACTTCTGACTCCAGGGCTGCTCTTCCCCTTGCTCATTCTGCTGGAAACATCCTTGTCTTCCTTGCTGTTCAGACATGCCAGACCTTGCGTGTCTTGTCAAAGGCTTATACTTGCTGTTCTCCTGATTGGGATATTCTTCCCCCAGATAGCTACAAGTAAATACTTCACTTCATACCAGACTGCTCAAAAGTTTTCCATCAGAGTGCCCTTGCCTGGCACCATGAGCCTGCCTTCACCAGCACTCCATTCCTTTCTACACTGCATGGTTAACCACTTGACATGTGTATTTTGCCTATTTTCCCTCACTGAAATATAAGTTTTTAGGAGAACAGTATTTTTTTTAATTTTTATTTTTTAAGATTTTTATTTATTTGAGAGAGCATGAGAGAGAGAGAGTGAGGGGAGGGGCAGTGGGAGAGGGAGAAGCCAACTCCCGCTGAGCAGGGAGTCTGGATGCAGGACTCCATCCCAGGATACTGGGATCATGATCTGAGCCAAAGGCAGACACTTAATCGACTGAGCCACCCAGGTGCCCAGGAGAACAGTATTTTTGTTTTGCTTACTGCTGTATTTCCTGATTCTAGAATAGCATCTGGCACATTGTAGGTACCTAAGGATGTCTTTTGAATATAAGAGTTGGGTTTAAAAAGAAAAAACTAGTGAAAAAGACTTGGGAGAAGTGCTTTCACACAGTTTTAGCTGCTTTCAATTGATTTGTGTTTGTTGTGATAGGATTTATTAAAAAATTTTTTAAAGATTTAGTTTTTTGACAGCAAGAGCAGGAACACAAGCAGGGGGAGTGGGAGAGGGAGAAGCAGGCTCCCCACTGAGCAGGGAGCCTGATGCGGGGCTTGATCCCAGGACCCTGGGATCATGACCTGAGCCAAAGGCAGACCGTTAATGACTGAGCCACCCAGGCGCCCCTTTATTAAAATTTTTAAAAAAATATATGTAAGCATAAATTGGATCTCTTCCATTAAAATTACAGATTTGTATTATTTCTAATTGGCTTGGATTCTGGTCTAATGTTGATAATATACGGGAGAACCCTTATGAGTAGATGGGAGAAAATAAAGAAATTACTAAATACAGTTGAAGTAGCATATAAAAAATATATGTATACATTTGACTCTTCACCAACATGGGACTTATGGGCAGTGACCCCCTGTGCAGTTGAAAATCTGCATATAACTCTTGACTCCTCAAAAACTTTACTATTAGCATATTATTGACCAGAAGCCTTAACCAATAACATAGTTGATTAACACATACTTTGTATGTTTTATGTATTATATACTGTATTCCAAACAATAAACTAGAGAAAAGAAAATCATACAAAATACATTTACAGTGCTGTAAAAAATCCACACGTAAATAGATGCTTCAAGTTTAAACTCCTGTTAAGTTCAAGGGTCAGGGGGCGCCTGGGTGGCTCAGTCATTAAGCGTCTGCCTTCGGCTCAGGTCATGATCCTAGGGTCTTGGGATCAAGCCCTGCGTTGGGCTCCCTGCTCTGTGGGAAGTCTGCTTCTCCCTATCCCACTCCCCCTGCTTGTGTTCCCTCTCTTGCTGTTTCTCTCTCTGTCAAATAAATAAATAAAATATTTAAAAAAATAAGTTCAAGTGTCAGCTGTATATGAAAATGAAATTCGGCATTTCCATTTTGAGTGATTTGTTCTGAGAGTTTTCTTTTGTTGTCTATCTCCAAGTGGGAGCAGGTGAGGTGGCCAACTTTGCTGCATATGCCTTTGCACCAGCCACCCTAGTGACTCCGTTAGGAGCTCTCAGCGTACTAGTAAGGTAAGGATGCTATGCTTCGTGTGTAGGAATAGTAGTTAGTAGATTAGCCCATAAAGCATTCAGTGCCATCTAATTACACATGCTCAGCATAATTTACATTTAAACAATCTTGAGAACTTTTTTTTTTTAGCTGCTTAGTAATTTGCTTTTAAAGGGTTATCTTTTGTGCATAGGCATGCTGTCAATTTGTAGGAGAAAATGCTTCTATGCTTTGTCTTGCTTCTATTCAGAGCCAGCAATAGTTCTACTTTTATTACAATTTTTTAAAATTTCAAGTTGGACTTGTCACAACACTTATCATTTGAGACATGTACACTTTGGTAGATGATGGTTGGTGATAAATCAGTTTCTATACCTACAGAAAATCAATGGTTGGTGCAAGGTTATGTGCCTCTTAAGACTGACCTCATCTGTCATTTTAATGATTAGCCCAAACAGCTAAGCCCATATTGAAGTTTGGGTTTTGGTTACTATTCTCAAAGTTGATTGATTGATAGGTTTTTTTAAATCTTTGTTTCCCCCCAAGATTGTGTGTTTTTCAAGGTACTATATAATCTGTATATATAAAGATACATTGTGGTACGCCTTTTACCCTTAATTTTCTGTATGCTATGTCATATTTGTAGGTTTACGTATTTTTTAGATTTGGTTAAAACTGGTTATAAAGTATTAAAACTTGATAATTTAATAGACAAATTATATAGAATTACATGAACACATAGGAAGGATGCATCAACCAGTATGGATAAAGTTGAGCAAATTTTAAGCATTGGTTTGGACATGGATTCTTAGGTTATAAATTTGTACCGCAGCTCCATTTATTGTAAACTTCATACTGATTTTCTACGGTAGAAATATGGTAACTAAACTGGTGTATGAAGAAACCATTGTTTTGCTGGAAAGTTTAATTTTATGCTTGAGTGTGCTTTTTCTTTACCTTGTCTGAAAGCCAAAGTATCTTTACAAGTTCACAGTGTTTTAGTTTTTTAATAATTTAAATTCTTTGTTTTGTTGATATTTAAAAATGAGAAAAGTGGGCGCCTGGGTGGCTCAGATGGTTAAGCATCTGCCTTTGGCTCAGGTCATGATCCCAGGGTCCTGGGATCGAGTCCTGCGTCAGGCTCCCCGCTCCTTGGGAGCCTGCTTCTCCCTCTGCCTCTCTCTCTCTCTCTCTCTCTCTCTCTCTGTCTCTCATGAATAAATAAATAAAATCTTTTTTTTTAAAAAAATAAATACATAAAAATGAGAAAAGTGGTTATTTTAATGTTCTCCACCACCCCCTTCCCCATTTTAGTGCCATTCTTTCTTCATACTTCCTAAATGAAAGACTTAATCTTCATGGGAAAATTGGATGTTTGCTAAGTATTCTAGGATCTACAGTTATGGTCATTCATGCTCCCAAAGAAGAGGAAATTGAGACTTTAAATGAAATGTCCCACAAGCTGGGAGATCCAGGTAAGAAACAAGAAAAGCTTTATCAGTCTTACTATTTTACTTTCTAATTTAGTTTTTATTTTAACCAAAATTTTATGTGCATGTAAAGAGGCAAATTGTTCTGCATGGCTTATTATGAGAAATAATGGTCATTTTCCTCTCCCATCAGCCCCAGACGCCTTGTTTATTTTGTTTTTTAACTCTGTGTCTCTAAATAACATGCTTATACTGCTGTTATTTTCTTTGGCTTTACGCATCATCTATTATATTTGCAACCTACTGTGTCTACCTGGTTTTGTTTAAATGATTTATTTACATTATAATCACTATATAACTTTTATTCCCAGCGTAGACATATGATACAACTACTTTTCCTTCCTTGTTTGATTTATGTATTTTCTTAACTGATAATGATCTTGTTTGATCACTTTTCTATGACTTTATCAATCCATCCTGAAACTCTTCTCCATTGGTCTTAATTCTACCCTCAGTAATTTCAAACACATTAGGTATTCTGCAGTTTCATCTCTTCTGGAAATATTCCCAGAGTCTTATTTGGCTTTAGTCCAAACTGGTATCTTGAGCCGCCAGCACATTTGTCATTGTGGACTTTGCTTCATGAGCATCCTGAAGGATCCCCTTCATTTTCTCTTTTTTCTTGGCTCTGAATCCTGGGTTTGCTCCTTCATTATGGCTGGAGCCACTATTGTAGGAGAAAAGAAAGGCACAGAAGAGATGAGACTTTTTAAGACCTTGTATATATAAAAATGTCTATCCATGTGACCTCATTGTCTTCTCACTTCCAACACAGTTGATTTTTATCTTTTATATGTGACCCGTATTTTGTCTTTAGCAACCTTTAAGATGTCCTCTTTGCCCTCATCATCTGAAATTTACCACTAAGGTACCTAGATGTGGGCTAATTTTTATCCATTGTGCTAGGTACTTGATGGATTTTTTAAAATTTGGAAATATGTATCTTATTCTAGGAAATCAGATTTGTTCTTTGATATTCTTGGTTTTCTCTTCCTGAAATTCTTCTCACTCTTCTGTTGATTGGACCTCCTGAAATATACAATGACTTTTCTTATATATATATTTTCTCCCATTTTTACCGCTTTTTCCTTTTAGTTCTGCCTTTTGGGAGATTGCCTCAGTTTTGTCTTCGCAGCCCTTCTTTTGAGTTTTTATTTCTGCTATTACATTTTTAATTTCCAAGAGCTTGCTTTTGCTTTTTGATTGTGTGTGTGTGTGTGTGTGTGTGTGTCAAAAAAAAGAAAGTGAAATTCATCCTCAACATTTTGCAGATGTGCAGTACAATATTGTCAACCACATGTGTTGTGTTGTGCAGCAAGTCCCCAGAGAGTCTTGGTTATTTAAAAGTCTTTCTGCAAACTTCAATATCAGGATTATTCTTGGGCTCTGTTTTTTCTTTTTAGTCATTTAGTTTTGTCTTTCGGCAGTTTTGATTAAATGCTGGACATAGAATATTAAAAAGCGTAAAGGCTCGGGGCGCCTGGGGTGCTCAGTCGTTAAGCATCTGCCTTCAGCTCAGGTCATGATCCCAGGGTCCTGGGATCGAGCCCCGCATCAGGGTCCCTGCCCAGCGGGAAGCCTGCTTCTCCCTCTCCCACTCCCCCTGCTTGTATTCCCTCTCTTACTATCTCTCTGTCAAATGGGTGGATAAAATCTTTAAAAAAAAAAAGGTATAAAGCCACTAAGTGATGTTTTATTCTTTCAGAAAGAACCTAAATTTCTTCTGTTGGGCAGATACGAGTACAGCAGATCACCTTTAACTTGAAGTGTTGCTTCACTCTTTGTTGAGGCTGGTTTCCTTTCATTTTGCCTGTGTTCTTAATCATAGCCCTTCTTTCTCTCAACTGATAGCCTGGGATGTTTACCTGGACCCTCCACCTGGGTGAACTTTGAATGGCAGTGTCTGTGTCAGCATTCCAAGACTGCAGGTGTCTTCACTCAGCTCCCTGGCATTTTCACCAGGCTGTCTACTTGGTTTCTCAGACCTAGGCACGTACAGCTTCTGGGCCCACAAATACCTTAAGGGGAATTGCACACAGAAATTTGGGCTCAACTTCTCAATTCTTTCCTTTCTGGAATCTTGGCCCCTTGTTTCCCAGCTGCTTAGGCAGCCCAAAATTTGAAGTTTGTATTTTTACCTAGTCTACTGAAACTTCCGCAAGCTCCAGGTCACCACTTTCTGCTAGTCTTGATGCCCATCCTTATTCCCTGCTCTAGAACTGGCAGTCATCACAAGGGAGAAAACAGAGGTGAGTGTTGACCTTATCTTTTTCTCCAGATTTTTACCTTTCAAGTTCCAGCTGCTTTACTCTGGTATTTCATCATTGTCTCTCTGAGGATTTATTAATAGTATTTTTATTGTTTTTTTTTATTATGTTAATCACCATACATTACATCATTAGTTTTTGACGTAGTGTTCTATGATTCATTGTATGCATATAACACCCAGTGCTCCATGCAGGTCGTGCCCTCCTTAATACCCATCACAAGGCTAACCCATCCTCTCACCTCCTCCCCTCTAGAACCCTCAGTTTGTTTTTCAGAGTCCATCATCTCTCATGGTTCATCTCCCAATCCGATTTCCCCCCTTCATTCTTCCCCTCATATCTTCTTCTTCTCCTTTTTTTTTTTAAACATATAAAGTATTGTTTCAGAGGTACAGATCTGTGATTCAACAGTCTTGCACAAGTCACAGCGCTCACCATAGCACATACCCTCCCCAATGTCTATCACCCAGCCACCCCATCCCTCCCACCCCCCACCGCTCTAGCAACCCTCAGTTTGTTTCCTGAGACGAAGAATTTCTCGTATCAGTGAGGTCATATGATACATGTCTTTCTCTGATTGACTTATTTCGCTCAGCATAACACTCTCCAGCTCCATCCACGTTGTTGCAAATTGCAAAATTTCATTCCTTTTGATGGCTGCATATTATTCCATTGTGTGTGTGTGTGTGTGTGTGTGTGTGTGTGTGTGTGTGTACACACACACACACACACACCACATCTTCTTTATCCATTCATCTGTCGATGGACATCTTGGCTATTTCCATAGTTTGGCTATTGTGGACATTCCTGCTATAAACATCGGGGTGCACGTACCCATCGGATCCCTACATTTGTATCTTTGGGGTAAACACCCACTAGTGCAGTTGCTGGGTCGTACGGTAGCTCTATTTTCAACTTTTAGAGGAACCTCCATACTGTTTCCCAGAGTGGCTGCACCAGTTTGCATTCCCACCAACAGTGTAGGAGGGTTCCCATTTCTGCGCATCCCTGCCAACATCTGTCGTTTCCTGACTTGTTAATTTTAGCCATTCTGACTGGTGTGAGGTGGTCTCTCATTGAGGTTTTGATTTGGATTTCCCTGATGCCGAGCAATGTTGAGCACTGTTTCATGTGTCTGTTGGCCATTTGGATGTCTTCTTTGGAAAAATGTCTGTTCATGTCTTCTGCCCATTTCTTGATTGGATCTTTTGTTCTTTGGGTGTTGAGTTTTAAGAAGTTCTTTATAGATTTTGGATACTAGCCCATTATCTGATATGTCATTTGCAAATATCTTCTCCCATTCTATCGGTTGTCTTTTGGTTTGTTGACTGTTTCTTTTGCTGTGCAAAAGCTTTTGATCTTGATGAGGTCCCAATAGTTCATTTTTGCCCTTGCTTCCCTTGCCTTTGGTGATGTTTCTAGGAAGAGTTCCTGCAGCTGAGGTCGAAGAGGTTGCTGCCTGTGTTCTCCCTTAGGATGTTGATGGACTCCTGTCTCACATTTAGGTCTTTCAACCGTTTTGAGTCTAGTTTTCTGTGTGGTGTAAGGAAATGGTCCAGTTTCATTCTTCTGCATGTGGTTGTCCCAATTTTCCCAACACCATTTGTTGAAGAGACTGTCTTTTTTCCATTGGACATTCTTTCCTGCTTTGTCAAAGATTAGTTGACCATAGAGTTGAGGATCCATTTCTGGGCTCGATTCTGTTCCATTGATCTATGTGTCTGTTTTTGTGTGAGTACCATACTGTCTTGATGTATTACAGCTTTGTAATAGAGCTTGAAGTCTGGAATTGTGATGCTGCCAGCTTTGCTTTTCTTCTTCACCTTTCCTCTAGCTATACAGGGTCTTTTCTGGTTCCATACAAAATTTAGGATTATTTGTTCCATTTCTTTGAAAAAAGTGGATGGTATTTTGATGGGGATTGCATTGAATGTGTAGATTGCTCTAGGTAGCGTTACATCTTCACAATATTTCTTCTTCCAATCCATGAGCATGGAACGTTTTTCCATTTCTTTGTGTCTTCCTCAATTTCTTTCATGAGTATTTTATAGTTTTCTGAGTACAGATTCTTTGCCTCTTTGGTTAGATTTATTCCTAGGTATCTTATGGTTTTGGGTGCAATTGTAAATGGGATCGACTCCTTAATTTCTTTCTCTTCTGTCTTGTTGGTGTATAGGAATGCCACTGATTTCTGTGCATTGATTTTATATCCTGCCACTTGACTGAATTCCTGTATGAGTTCTAGCAGTTTTGGGGTGGAGTCTTTTGGGTTTTCCACATATAGTATTATATCATCTGCAAAGAGTGAGAGTTTGACTTCTTCTTTGCCGATTTGGATGCCTTTGATTTCTTTTTGTTGTGTGATTGCTGTGGCTAGGACTTCTAATACTATGTTGAATAGCAGTGGTGAAAGTGGACATGTTCCTGACTTTAGGGGGAAAACTCTCAGTTTTTCCCCATTGAGAATGATATTTGCTGTGGGTTTTTCATAGATGGCTTTTATGATATTGAGGTATGTACCTTTTATCCCAGTTTTGATCAAGAAAGGATGCTGTACTTATTTGAAAAATTTCAAATACTTTTTCTGCATCTTATTGAGAGGATCATATGGTTCTTCTTTCTTTTCTTAATGTATTGTATCACATTGATTGATTTGTGCATGTTGAACCAACCTTGCAGCCGAGGGCTAAATCCCACTTGGTCGTGGTGAATAATCCTGTTAATATACTGTTGGATCCTGTTGGCTAGAATTTTGGTGAGAATTTTTGCATCCATATTCATCAAGGATATTGGTCTGTAATTCTCCTTTTTGATGGGGTCTTTGGTTTGAGGATCAAGGTAATGGTGGCCTCATAAACAAGTTTGGAAGTTTTCCTTCCATTTCTATTTTTTGGAACAGTTTCAGAAAAATAGGTATTAATTCTTCTTGAAATGTTTGGTAGAATTCCCCTGGGAAGCCATCTGGCCCTGGGCTTTTGTTGGGAGATTTTTGATGACTGCTTCAATATCCTTAGTGGTTATAGGTCTGTTCAGGTTTTCTCTTTTTTCCTGATTCAGTTTTGGTAGTTGATACATCTCTAGGAATGCATCCATTTCTTCCAGATTATCTAATCTGCTGGCATAGAGTTGCTCATAATATGTTCTTATAATTGTATTTCTTTGGTGTTGGTGGTGATCTCTTTCATTCATGATTTTGTTGATTTGGGTCCTTTCTCTTTTCTTTTTGATAAGTCTGGCCAGGGGTTTATCAATCTTGTTCATTCTTTCAAAGAACCAGCTCCTAGTTTCGTTGATCTGTTCTGCTGTTCTTTTGGTTTCTATTTCATTGATTTCTGCTCTGATCTTTATTATTTCTCTTCTCCTGCTGAGTTTAGGCTTTATTTGCTGTTCTGTCTCCAGCTCCTTTAGGTGTAGGGTTGTGTATTTGAGACCTTTCTTGTTTCTTGAGAAAGTCTTTATTGCTATATACTTCCCTCTTAGGACTGCCTTTGCTGTATCCCAAAGATTTTGAACAGTTGTGTTTTCATTTTCATTTGTTTCCATGAATTTTTTAAATTCTTTTATTTCCTGGTTGACCCCTTCATTCTTTAGTAGGATACTCCTTAGCCTCCATGTATTTGAGTTCTTTCCGAGTTCCCTCTTGTGATTGAGTTCTAGTTTCAAAGCATTGTGGCCCAAAAATATGCAGGGAATGATCCCAAACTTCTGGTACTGGTTGAGACCTGATTTGTGACCTATGATGTGATCTATTCTAGAGAATGTTCCATGGGCACTAGAGAAGAATGTGTATTCTGTTGCTTTGGGATGAAATGTTCTGAATATATCTGTGAAGTCCATCTGGTCCAGTGTGTCATTTAAAGTCTTTATTTCCTTGTTGATCTTTTGCTTAAATGATCTGTCCATTTCAGTGATGGGGGTGTTAAAAGTCCCCCACTATTACTGTATTGTTGTCGATGTGTTTCTTTGCCATTGTTATTAATTGGCTTATATAATTGGCTGCTCCCATAGGGGCATAGATATTTACAATTGTTAGATCTTCTTGTTGGATAGACCCTTCCTCATCTATTACAGTCTTTGGTTTAAAATCTAATTTGTCTGATATAAAGATTGCCACCCCAGGTCTCTTTTTAGCATATCAAATGGTTTTCCACCCCTTCACTTTCAATATGGGGGTGTCTTTGGATCTAAAATGAGTCTCGCAGACAGCATATGGATGGGTCTTTTTTTTTTTCTATCCAATCTGATAGCCTGTGTCTTTTGATTGGGGGCATTTAGCCCATTTACATTCAAGGTAATTATGGAAAGATATGAACTTAGTTGCCATTGTATTGCCTGTAAGGTAACTGTTACTGTATATTGTCTCTGTTCCTTTCTGGTGTATGTTGCTTTTAGGTTCTCTCTTTGCTTAGAGGGCCCCTTTTAATATTTCTTGTAGGGCTGGTTTCGTGTTTGCAAATTCCTTTAGTTTTTGTTTGTCCTGGAAGCTTTTTCTCTCCTTCTATTTTCATTGATGGCCTAGCTGGATATAGTATTTTTGGCTACATATTTTTCTGATTTAATGCTCTGAATATACCATGCCAGTCCTTTCTGGCCTGCCAGGTCTCTGTGGATAGGTCTGTTGACAGTCTAATGTTTCTACCATTGTAGGTTACAGATCTCTTCTCCCGAGTTGCTTTCAGGATTTTCTCTTTGTCTCTGAGACTTGTAAGTTTTACTATTAGATGTCGGGGTGTTGACCTATTTTTATTGATTTTGAGGGGGGTTCTCTGTGCCTCCTGGATTTTGATGCCTGTTTCCTTCCCCAAATTCGGGACGTTCTCTGCTCTAATTTGCTCCAGTATACCTTCTGCCCCTCTCTCTCTTTCTTCTGGGATCCCAATTATTCTAATGTTTTTTTGTCTTATGATATCACTTATTTCTCAGATTCTGTCCTCGTGATCCAGTAGTTGTTTTTCTCTCTTTTTCTCAGCTTCTTTATTTTCCATCATTTGATCTTCTATATCACTGAATCTCTTCTGCCTCATTTATCCAAGCAGTTAGAGCCTCCATTTTTTATTGCACCTCATTAATAACCTCTTTGATTTTGACTTGGTTAGATTTTAGTTTTTATTTCTCCAGAAAGGGTTTCTCTAATAAGTTCTATGCTTTTTTCAAGCCCAGCTAGTATCTTTAAAATCATCATTCTGAACTCTAGTTCCAACTTCTTACTAATGTCCGAATTGATTAGGTCCCTGGCAGTCGGTAATGCCTCTTGTTCTTTTTGTTGAGGTGATTTTTTCCGTCTTG
Source organism: Eumetopias jubatus (assembly GCF_037043125.1). NCBI lineage: Eukaryota > Metazoa > Chordata > Mammalia > Carnivora > Otariidae > Eumetopias > Eumetopias jubatus. Next base: position 145,899,987 of record NW_028274813.1, read on the forward strand.
TCATTTTTCCAGACGACAATATATGAATGAGAGAACAAAATGCTAACAGGGTAACAATGTCCCCAGAAAATATACACTAAACACATCAGAAAAGACCAGAACCTGGGGGAAAGAAAGGGAAAGAAAGAAAAAAGAAAAAAAAGAAAGAAAAAGACAAAAACAAAAAAATAAAAACCAGAATGTGTTCACATATGATCAGGCTGAAGCATATATCAGTGCCACACACTGGATTTTGGGCTTATTTTGGTCTGTTAGAAGAAAGTGCCTCCCAAAATTTTAAAGAAAGAAAAACACATATGTACAAAAATAAGGGAAATATGATGAAGAGATGGAATATGAGTGTAAAGATGAAAATTATAAAAGGTTTTATAAAAGAAATTGATAAGAAGTTTGTTGAAAAAAGAAGAGGATTTATAAAAAAAGGGAGAGAATGTGATCTGGGAGGAGACTAGAACAAAGTCCAAAGCCATACAGTAGAGATTTAGGGTATATTTTGATCTGTTAGAAGAAACTGTATCTCAAAATTTTAAAGAGAGAACAACTTATACATATATATACCCAAAATAAGGGTAACAACTATGAAGGGATAGAAATGACTCCAAAAATGAAAAATATAAAATATTTATTAAAAAAGGGATTAAGTTGGTTGAAAGGGGGATAAAGAAAAATTAAAAAAAAAAGACAGTTTAAAAAAAATTAACTTTGAAAGAAGAATCATGGTAAAAAAACCATGAATTCTGTGTGCAGTATTCCACTAGCTCTGGAGTTCTGCTGGTCTCATTGGTAAACTTGGCCTTGGCTGGCTGTTCTTGCTGATCTTCTGGGGGCGGGGCCTGTTGCCTTGGTTCCCAAATTGCCCCGCCCTTGTGGGTCTGGGCTAAGTAATCTGCTCAGGTTTGCTCTTGGGAGCTTTTGTTCCCTGTAAGCTTTCCATACAGTTTTGGAGGACCAGAGTGAAAAGGGCCGCCTCCCAATCTCCACCCCGGAGGAGCCGAGGACTCGGGGCCCCGCTCCTCAGTTCCCCTCCCAGAGAAAAGCAGTCAGTCACTCCTGTCTCCCTGGTCTCCGGCCGCTACCCAGTATTTCTATCTCTGGCGCAGGCCCCCGTGTGGAGTCTCCAAACCCAGCAGATCCCTGCAGTGCGCTCTCGTGCCGCTCCTCCCCAGGGAGGAAGGGGAGTCTCCCGGATCTGCTGCTTTTTGGGTCCCTGCTGGAGGAGCAGTGGCCCGACTGTGCCGCGGATCACGGTTTATGGCAACCGGGAGCTGAGAGCCCACGCCTCGGCTCCGTCTCTGCAGCCGGCTTCCCCTCTCCGATACCTGGGAGCTGTGCCGCACTCAGGCACCCCCAGTCTTTCTGTGACCCCAAGGGTCCTGAGACCACAGTGTCCCAGAGTGAGATCCACCCCCCACCCCCCGCTTAGCTACTGGAGCGACGTCCCTCAGTGGAGCAGATTTCTAAAAGTTCCAAAGTTGTACACCGCTGCGGCTCTCTCACTTGACAGAAGCAGCGGACGGAGGCTCCCTCTCCCGCCGTCTGTCCTCCCAAATATCACCTCGGATTCACTTCTCTGCACATCCTACCTTCCAGAAAGTGGTCACTTCTCTGTTCAGATAGTTGTTGCTATTCCTTTCTTCGATTCTTCGATCTCCTGTTAGATCTCCTGTTAAGTTCGTAGGTGTTCAGAATGGTTTCATCCCTATCCAGCTGAATTCCTGGGACCAGATGAAATCCAGGTTTCCTACTCCTCCGGCATCTTGCTCTGCCCCCAGTATTTTTATTGTTTTTGTGGGATGGTGATTTATCTGTTCCAAAGTTTTCCTCTGTCTACATTGAGAGCAAACAAAGGCTTTGTGTTTTTCTGTTTGTTTTGGTTCCTCCCCTGGTGATCCTTGGTTGCCTTCTGAAATCAGGCTTTGTCTGATCCCGAGCAAAGTCTCCTGCCTGAGTGCTGGGAGTTGAGTGGGAAAGGAGGAGTTAATGTCATAGACCTAGACCTTACCCCAAGCCCCTATGTTAGTGTGGCACCTACACACTCAACTGGCCAGAGTACTCCAGTTTGCTGTGGCAGGAATTACAGTCACTCAGATGTTGACAACTGAGCCGGGTTCCTGGAATCTTAATGCTTCTTTAATAGACTTTCAGCCAGGTCTCCAGTTTTTGTCTCTCCTTTACCCCAGCACTTCCAGAAGTACATTGTATCTTCGGAGTGTTCTGTGCTGCAGACTGAGTTACTTTCCCATCTTTGATCATCGTTCATGTGGGATTCAGCTTTCTTGGATGTGTTGTAACAGTTATGAGTTTATCTTCTGCTTTCTGGCTTCCATAATATTGTTGCTATCATCTCCTTTACCCGTTCTTGTTTTTGTATGTTTGCTTCTTTAAGGGCGCCTGGGTGGCTCAGTCGTTAAGCGACTGCCTTTGGCTTAGGTCATGAGGATCGAATCCCACATTGGGCTCCCTGCTCCGCGGGAAGCCGGCTTCTCCCTCTCCCATTCCCCCTGCTTGTGTTCCCTCTCTCGTTGTGTGTCTTTGTCAAATAAATAAGTAAGATCTTAAAAAAAAAAGTCCTATTACTACTTATTTTATTGGCAGAGTTTAAGGAGGGAACAGAATAAATTCATATGACTTTTGTGGCTCAGTTTCCTCATCTTAAAATGCAGATGATAGTATCTATGTTATAGGGTGGATGTGATGATTAAATGAGTTAATCAGTGCAAATTGCTGAGAAAAGTGCCTGGGCCATGGTGCTACATAGTTGTTAGCTATTATTATTACTAAGCTGGGTTCGGTTCTTCATATTCAGCCAGAACCCTGACAGTATTTTTGATTCTCTTATTGATTCTCTGTTAACTCCAGTGGTTGTCACTAAATATTTTAAAAGTGTCCTCCTTTTAGGACAAACTTGATTTGTAACTGCTGTTATTTTTTTAGCATCTATAAATTGTTGAATGTTCAAGGTCATCTCATGATTTCCCTCCACTAGTTCCTGATTGTTTCCATTCTTGGAGTTAGAGCATTCCAGTGGGTGGGAAGTAGCAAGATACTCTAGAGTAGGTGGCTGCAAATCAGCCTGATCTCCGTTTTCTATTATCTAATTATCATGAGGCCTAAGACACTATGTTAAACATGTTAAGTTTATGAATATGAAGCATAGTGTAATCTCCCAGTATATACATCTAACTAAATTTTTATGAGTGTACTTTTGCTGGGGCAGCAAAAGAAAGCTAGTATTTATTTTAAGGTCACACCTTTTCTCCTTCCTCTCGAGTTAATAATTTGTTTTGGATTCTCAGGGGTTTTTTAGTACTTAACGCATTTGACTAAATACAACTTTTCTTTGCCTCCTCCAGGTTTTGTGGTCTTTGCAACACTTGTGGTCATTGTGTCATTGATACTAATCTTCGTGGTGGGACCTCGCCATGGACAGACAAACATTCTTGTGTACATAACAATCTGCTCTGTAATTGGAGCATTTTCCGTCTCCTGTGTTAAGGGCCTGGGCATTGCTATCAAAGAGCTCTTTGCTGGAAAGCCTGTGCTGCGACATCCCCTGGCCTGGATTCTGCTGCTGAGCCTTATAGTCTGTGTGAGCACACAGATTAATTACCTGAACAGGGCCCTGGATATATTCAATACTTCCATTGTGACTCCAATATATTATGTATTCTTTACAACATCAGTTTTAACTTGTTCAGCTATTCTTTTTAAGGAGTGGCAAGATATGCCTGTTGATGATGTCATTGGTACTTTGAGTGGCTTCTTTACAATCATTGTGGGAATATTCTTGTTGCATGCCTTTAAAGATGTCAGCTTTAGTCTAGCAAGTCTCCCTGTGTCTTTTCGAAAAGACGAAAAAGCAATGAATGGCAATCTCTCTAACATGTATGAAGTTCTTAATAATAATGAAGAAAGCTTAACCTGTGGAATTGAACAACACAGTGGCGAAAATATCTCCCGAAGAAATGGGAATCTCACAGCTTTTTAAGAAAAATGTAATTAAAAGGTTAATCTATAATTGTGTTATAAAGTGAACTTTAATATCAGAATGTGTCTGAAAAAGCATTGTTCTCAAAAAAAAATGTTCTCTAGAGACAATCTTTTTTAAAGTTTCACTGATTTGGACCAAGAAATTACTTTTCTTATATTTACATGATGGTAGCTCACTAAAATGACCTCAGTACCTGGCCAATTTCTATTAACATTGTATTATTATAGAGGTATTTTAAATTTTTCCTTCACCGAAATCTAAATGCACTGACAGTTTTAAGTCTATTGAAAATGCTTTATTTTTTCATTGGTGATGAAAATCTGAAATGTACATTTGTCATCCCCACTCCATCAATCCCTGACCATTTGAAGGCTTTTTGATTTAAAAAGGAACAAAATTTTCCTAATACATTATCCTGTGATTTACCTTAATTATAAAAATGACTCCTGTTTGATGAATTATTTTAATTTTGAGATGTTAAAGAGAATCGTAAGTTATAAAATGAAGAAAAACTCAACTTACCAAACAAAAAAGGGTAGGAAGCTGCGTGATGGGAGATGTTTCTCACACTGACTTTTCACCACACATTTGATGGTCTTTGTATTCCTTGATGGCACCTTGCTAAACCAGCTCATCTGCGTCTGTCAGGCTGCAGCCTGACTGGTTTTATTCTTCACTTACTCTGATCCCTTGATACCTGGAATCTTGATTTACCATTTTACATCAGCTCTTGTACTTTTCAGTATATTTTCATAATGAGTTACATTGTCATCTAGATCTAATAACTCTGGGAAATAAAGTCCAAAGACTAATTTCTTAAATTTAGCTCATGTTATAATAAAAAGACAAATTGGAAGTTCTTTTCAAGTCTGAATGCTTAGAACAAACATGATGTTTGTAAAATATGGTTTCTTTGTACCCAGTATCTTATTTTGCTTTAGAGTTTGTTCAGATCACGGTGTATTTTCGTCTAAAAATGTCCATGAAAAGACGTTTATGGAAAATATCAAATGTATGCAAAAAAAGGTAGACTAGTATAATGAACTCCATCCAGCTTCAGAACCAATCATCATAGCAATTAATTGGGCTTTTAAAAAGACCATTTCCACCTGGGTAGTAGGAAGAACATGGGCTTGTTCCCACTGTGCTGCTCCTGTCCAAGGTCACACAGCTTGACCCCTACTGTGTAACCAGTCACCACTGGTGCCTCACTGTCCTTGCCTGAGGGTTGCTGGAGCCTCACTGTGGTGGTGGCACCAACGTCCCACCACACAGCTATTGGCTTTATCAGGGCAAAATTTCATGAAATAAATTCCCTTTCCCCATTTTTTTTTTTTTTGAATCCTCTAAGGAGGCTTTGTAGACTTTTTTTTTTCCAATTGCCTCCCCCATGTAATCTTAATGTCACAGATACACTGTTTATGTACTATATACCTGTACACCTAACAACCAGTTTTCACCCCCGTGGGTGTGATACGGCACTCAGAATGCATAGATTAATAAATTCTTAATTCAACATCTTATTGCACTTGAAATAATTGTACATAAATGTTTACATATTATTTGGTTTATAATGGACTCTTAAAGAACTTAGTAATATGAATTACTTAAATTTAGCCATTAATCATTAATTCCTCATAGTCTATACTCCAGTATAGGGTGAGCAGATACTACCCTCAGTCTGTGGCAGAATGCTGGCCCCAGGGTTATTCACATTACCAAAAGCAACATTTTTAGGTAACTTTTGGTAAAGAACAGTTCTATTTCATATTAAGTCAAGGTTAAAGAGTACAATGGAATAGTTCACAGACTTTATTTTCAGTAGCATGTATGATGCTGCTGGATTTTAGTGTTCTGTTTCCAAAGCCATATGGTAGTTACTCCCTATTAAGATCTTGTCCCTTCTTGGAAGGCTGCAGGCGGCCTAGACTCAGATCTCCTGGGCCAGGTCTGTACAGGTAAGTAAAATACCTTGCCCAAACCAGGGCATAGGTCACAACACCAAATGAATAAACACAAATAAGTTTTATTAGTTTTATTTCTGTAACCTTTAAATCCTACCTTACAAATTAGATTCTGTCACAACTGGATTTAGTAGAAGCAGAGGAATCAAGTTCACTATTTTCTGAAACATTGACACAAAAAAGGGAAGGGAACAATGACTTAGAAAAGGTTACTCATAAAAGACCATCAGAAAAATCCCTACACAAAAGCTAAATAATCATTAATTCTAATTGGTAGTGCATTTTATTACAATGAGCTGGTATTAAGTTTCTTAAGTCCATAAATCTTTCCCCACATATACTGATCCTTTGCTAAGGAATAAATGGATGAACTCAGCAGCACTTTGACACAGCTAGGAACATTCCATAGAAAAATGGAAAATAATTCTGTAAGAACATGATGGCAACAATAAGCAGCCAATATTCTCAGACTTTCTAATTACCAAAAGCATATACAATTTTAGTCTAGAAAAATAAGTCAATTTTATAAAATTAAGCTTTTAAATTGAAAAGTACCCCCTTTAACACACACAGAGATACTGATTAAAAAGTCCCTAAAAATCTTGCTAAGTCGTTATGGAAAGAAAAACATGCCCTTATAGTTATTAAATACAGTCAGTACTGGGACTCTTCAAAAATATGATACACATGTCCTCAGCTGCTGGCCAGAGACTGGTGGATAGGAGGCTGAAAGCAGCGAACATGCTCCACGGGGGTGCTTTCTCCATCGCCAGACTTCAAGTACTTGTCCAAGATAGTAATTATCTCATCATTTAGAATCTGGAACTTGCGAATTCTCTCCACCATCTTCTTCAATGGCTGCAACGGTTAAAATTAGGATGTCTTACTATTAAAACATGTATATTTAGTCATGTTTCAAAATGGCAGGATTTTCACATTTTCTCATAAAAATTACAGCAAACTACTAGCACACATATCTCTTTAATATACCTATTGGAACAATGAATATATTTTGCATTTAAACACATCTCTCTATTGGGTCTCATGCTACTGACTATAGGTTTACCTGTTATAGACCTACTATTCATTCAACACACAGGTATTAAGAAGTTGCTGTGTATTAAAAACTGGGAATGTAAAGATGAAAATAATATGGTCAGTGGGGAAAGACCAGTAATCCAAATCTTAGATTCCAGTTCTTGTGGACAGCATACTTTGATAGACTGTGCTGGTACAACAGAACTGGATAAAGAACACACTCATGGGCACACACATACACAGGAAGACACTTTAAAAAGCATTGCAGGTTTTGTCTATGCAGGAGGTAAAGCAGAAGCCAGGACTTCCTAAGGGACAGATGGCACCAGCAGCAGTGGGATGAGATGTCCTGGGCAACAAGCAGGACTACACCTAGAAACTCCCAATAAAGCCAGGACCCTCTAAGGTGACCCCAATTTGGTAACAGTCCGTGGAGACGAGAAGGAAAAATCTTGGGGGAAAAGCAATCCTTGGGGTGCCTGGGTGGCGAAGTTGGTGGAGCGTCCAACTCTTGGTTTCAGCTCAGGTCGTGATCTCAGGGTCATGAGATCGAGCCCCACATCAGGCTCGACGCTTAGCGTGGAATCTCCCTGAATTTCCCTCTCCCTCAAATAAATAAATAAATCTTTAAAAAAGAAAAGAAAAGCAATCTAAATTAAGTTCAATTGGACAAGAGCTGGCAAATAAACCCAACACAAAATATTTCAGTTTCAGATAACCTTTGAGGCTTCAGACACTAGAATTACAAGTTATACTCCTATTATTCAAAACTAAAAACAGTAGATTAGAGTGGAAGTGAATTAGTTAACAGAATAATACAGTATTCCAGGAACAGCCCAGAGAGACAAGAAAATGAAGACATGGGAGGTGGAGTGGCTCCTTGAAGACATCCACGCCCCAATCCCCAGAACCTATGAACATGTTACCTTCCACGGCAAAAGAGACTTGAAAATGTAGTTAAGATTATAGACTTCAAAACAGGGAAAGTACCCTGGATTTTCCAGGTGAACCCAATCTAATCATATGCAAAAAGACCTTTCTCCAGGTGGAGGCAGGAGATATGGCAGAAAGGAAAGTTAAAAGACTGGATGCATGGGCGGGACTTGAGATGTGAGCTAATGGCCAGCAAGGAAATGGGGACCTTAGTCCTCCAACTGCAAGGGACTGTGTCCAGCAGATTCATCTCTAGAGGCTCCAGAAAGGAACATAGCCCTACAGATACACTAATTTTGGCCTTGAGATGATAAAGGACCCAGTTGAGTCATGCTGTACCCAGATTTCTGACCTACAGAACTGAGAGAATGGGTATCGTTTTAAACCACTAAATCTCTGGCAATCTGTTGTGGATTAGGAAACTAATTAGAAAACTAACAGGATGAGGGATATGGGAACCAGAAGAACGTCTAACAAGTATGTAATTGTAGTCCTAAAAGAAAGAGAGGATGGAAAAAAAAGACTTAAATATTTGAAAAGATAATGGCTGAGTATTTTCTAGAATTCAATTATAAAGAATCCATAAAATGACAAAGGGAAAAAGATCTTAAAGGCACCAAAATAAGCAAACAAACCAACAAATCAAACAAAACAAACCACACACACTTTGGCCACAAAAAAAGCCAGAAGACTGAATAGTATGCCAATAATCTGAAAATGCAGATCCTATAAGGCTGTATAATATGAAGCAGATCTAAGTACCCTAAAAAGAGAAAGAACATGGAACAGTTAGTACTTTAACTGCCTGACTGCTTTATCAAGTATAGATTCATTTTGGAAATGAAAAGAAAGCTTCAGCTGGTGTCACCTTATGTACTGGGATGAAAAGCATTCCCCAAAAAAGGACTTTTAGTAAGTACAAAGTATGATTATTTTGTGAAACTTCCACATATGGTGGAAGATTCACTTCCACATACCACGTTTTTGATAATCTCATCTTTGCCATCATGTTTCTGGACTTTAAGTAGATGGTAGCAGAAATCCAGGACTGCGAAGCGCCGCTGTTGCCCAAGAAGTACAATGATCATACAGCCAGCCCAGTGGAGCCCGTCGCCAAAGCACTGCCTAAAAACAAGCAGCAGCAAGTACAATGGGCAATCAACAAAAAATTATAAAGTCTTTTATAAGTCTGTGTCCAGACGTCAATGACCAAGAAATCTACTTGAAACAAGCCAGGAAGGGAATGCTGAGCAGCAGGAGATGTGTCCTTCTTTTTGGTAAACATCTCTTTTGGGTTCCTCTGGCACACTGCTTCTTAACCTTTTAGATCATGGACTCTTCAAGAAGGATGACTTTGGGAAGCTGTGGACAACCCCCCTGAAAAACCCATACCGAACTTGCCTAAGTTTCCATGGGTTCAGAGAACACCTAAAAACTTCACCCTGAGTCACCTCCTGAGCATTAAGTAAGAACATCCACTTAAATGGCTTCAAAGCAGCTCAGCAAACTTCTAGTCAATTTCCAGAGGAATGCAGTCTTCTCTGTTAGCCTGCTCCCACTTCCCCATCCACTGAGCACATACTTACTCGACTGTAAACTCGTGTGTTCCCACAGGAATACAATAGACAAATTGCATGGCACTCCACAGTCTGTGAAACTCAACGCACTCATCCACATGCATGACTCCATTGCTGGGGAGAGGCCCACGCCAGATAGGGTCATCCAGAAAGGTCCGGATCCGAGTCAGGATAACTTCAAACATAGACAGGCCACAGCAGAGACGCTCCTTTGTCAGCAAGTCCCCCTCTCTTGCTATTGCAATTTGCTGCAGAAAGGATAGAACGTTATGAGCCAGGGCAGGAGGGCAGTGGACTGCTGAAACCAAACTACCCAGATTTGTTTCTGACTTACTGGAAAACTATCTTGATTTGCAGAAGAGGATTTTTAGAAATAAGCACTAACAACATAAATATGTCAGCTATTACATATAGGTCTTCATAGATTAAAAATATATTTCAGTCAAGGAGAACTGTCTAGTATAGCTATTCTTAACTGGGAGTGATTTTGCCTCCAGGGGACACATGGCAAATTTTTGGTTGTCAAAGCTTGGGCTTAGGTGAGTGGCATCTAGTTGGTAGAGGTGAGGGGATACTGTGTTTTTTCAAAATTTTTTAATTTTTTTTTTAAAGATTTTGTTTATTTGACAGAGAGAGACACAGCAAGAGGGAACACAAGCAGGGAGAGGGAGAAGCAGACTTCCCGCAGAGCAGGGAGCCCGACACGGGGCTCGATCCCAGGACCCTGGGATCATGACCTGAGCCGAAGGCAGACGCTTAACAACTGAGCCACCCAGGGGCCCCAATTTTTTCTTAAATTTTAATTCCAGTATAGTTAACATACAGTGTTATATTAGTTTCAGGTGTACAATACAGTGATCCAAAAATTCCATATATTACTCAGTGTTCATCAAGAAAAGTGTACTCTTAATACCTTTTTTAAAAATACTTTTCACCTATTTCACCCATCACCCCATCCAGCTCCCCTCTAGTAACCATCCATTTGTTCTCTGTAGTTAGAGTCTGTTTTTTGATTTGTCTATTTTTTTTTTTGTTCCTTTAATTCCACATATGAGTGAAATCATATGGTATTTGTCTTTCTCTGGCTTATTTCACTTAGCATTATACTCTTTAGCTCCAATCCATATTTTTGCAAATGGCAAGATTTCATTTTTTATGACTGAATAATATTCTATTGTGTGTGCATGTGTGTACACACACATATATATACACACATTTCTTTATCCATTCATCAGTGGACATGTGGGCTGTTTCCATAATCTACCTTTATAAATAATTTTGCAATAAACACAGGGGTGCATATAACCTTTCAAATTAGTGTTTTGTGTTCTTTGGGTAAATATCCAGTAGTACGATTACTGTAGCATATGGTAATTCTATTTTTAACTTATTGAGGAACCTCCATACTGTTTTCTAGAGTGGATCCACTGGTATGCATCCCCACCAACAGTGCACAAGTGTTCCTTTCCCTCGACATCCTCAGGGACACTTATTTCTTGTGTTTGGGCTTTTATTCTGGCAGGTGTGAGGTGACATCTGACTGTAGTTTTGATTTGCATTTCCCTGATGATGAATGATGTTGAACATTTTTCATGTGTCTATAGGCTATCTGGAGAAATGTCTGTTCATGTCTTCTGCCCATTTTTAATTGGATTGTTTTTTGGTGTTGAGTTGTATAAGGTATATATGTTGGATACTAACTCTTTATCAGATGTCACTTGCAAATATCTCCTCCAATTCAACAGGTTGTCTTTTGGTTTTGTTGGTTGTATCCTCTGTTATATGGAAGCTTTTACTTTGATTACGTCCCAACAGATAATTGTTTTGTTTTCCTTGCTTCAAGAGACATATCTAGAAATATGCTGTTATGGCCAACATCAGAGAAATTACTGTGTTCTCTTCTAGGATTTTTATGGATGGAAGTCTCATGCTGAGGTCTCTACATTTGCATGTAGTTGTCAAGTTTTCCCAACACCATTTGTTGAAGAGACTTTTTCCCATTTCATATTCTTTCCTCCTTTGTCAAAGATTAATTAACCATATAATTGTGGGACTGCTTCTGGTCTTTCTATTCTGTTCCACTGACCACCATTTTTGTCCCAGTAACATACTGTTTTGATTAGTACAGCTTTGCAGCATAACTTGTAATCTAGAATTGTGACACCTCCAACTTGGTTTTACTTTCTCAAGATTGCTTTGGCTACTTGGGGTTTTTTGTGGTTCCATACAAATTTTAGGACTGTTTGTTCTAGTTCTGTGAAAAATGCTCTTGGTAATTTGACAGGGATTGCATTAAATCTGTAGATTGCTTTGGGTAATATGGATATTTAACAATATTTATTCTCCCAATCCATGAGCATGAAATATCTATCCATTTGGTTGTATCATCTTCAATTTCTTTTAGCAGTATTTTACGTTTTCAGAGTACAGGTCTTTCATCTCCTTAGTTAAATTTACTACTAGATTTCTTACTATTTTTGGTACAACTGTAAATGGGACTGTTGTCTAAATTTCTCTTTCTGCCACTTCATTAGTGTACAGAATGCAATGGATTTCTGTACATTGATTTTGTATCCTGGGACTATACTGAATTCATTTATCAGTTCTAGTAGGTTTTTGGTGGGGTCTTTAGGGTTTTGTATATATAGTTATGTCATCTGCAAATAGTGAAAGTTTTACTTCTTCCTTCCAATCTGGATGCCCTTTATTTCTTTTTGCTGTCTGAGTGCTGTGGCTACGACTGCCAGTAATTATGTTAATAAAAGTGATGAGAGTGGAGATCCTATCTTATTCCCGACCTTAGGGGAAAAGCTCTGTTTTTTACCATTGAGTATGATGTTCACTGTGGGTTTTTCATATAAGGCCTGTATTATGTTGAGGTATGTTCCCTCTAAACCTACCTTGTTGAAGGTTTTCATCATGAATGGATATTGTACTTTATCAAATCCTTTTCTGCATCTATTGAAAGAATCATTTTTTTTCTTTTTTTTCTTTTTTTGAGAGGGAGAGAGGGGGGCAGGGAGGGGCAGAGGGAGAAGGAGAGAGAATTTTAAGCTGGGCACGGAGCGTGACATGGGGCTTGATCTCACAACCCTAAGATCATGACCTGATCCGAAATCAAGAGTTGGATGCTTAACGGACTAAGCCACCCAAGGTGCCCCAATGATCATACGGTTTTTATCCTTTCTCTTATCAATGTATCACATTGATTATCTCTGGATAGTGAACCAACCTTGCATCCCAAGAATGAATCCCACCTGATTGTGAATGACTTCTAATGTATTTGTTGGATTTGGTTTGCTAGTATTTTGTTGAGGACTTTTGCATCTATGTTCATCAGAGATATTGGCCTATAGTTCCCTTTTTTTGTGGTGTCTTTATCTAGTTTTGGTATCAGGTTGATGTTAGCCTATGGGATAAATTTGGAAGTTTTCTTTCTTTTTCTAGTTCTTGAAATAGTTTCAGAAGAATAGATATTAACTCTTCTTTAAATGTTTCTTAAAATTTACCTGTGAAGCTGTCTGTTCCGGGACTTTTGTTTGTTGGGTTTTTTGATTACTGATTCAATTTCATTGCTGGTAACTGTTCAAATTTTCTATTTCTTCCTGCTTCAGGTTTGGGAAGTTAAATGTTTCTAGGAATTTATTTATTTGGTTGTCCACTTTGTTGGCATATAATTTTTCATAATATTCTCTTATAATTGTATTTCTGTGATGTTGGTTGTGATTTCTCCTCTTTTTTTTTTTATTTGACAGAGAGAGACACAGCGAGACAGGGAACACAAACAGGGGGGAGTGGGAGAGGAAGCAGCAGGCTTCCCACCGAGCGGGGAGCCCGATGCGGGGCTCAATCCCAGGACCCTGGTATCATGACCCAAGCTGAAGGCAGACGCTTAATGACTGAGCCACCCAGGTGCCTCTCTCCTCTCTCATTTCTGCTTTTTATTTGAGTCTTCCCTCTCTTCTTTTTTAAAATGAGTCAGGCTAAAGGTTTATCAATTTTGTTGATTTTTTCCAAGAACGAGCTCCTGGTTTCACTGATCTATTCCATTATATCTTTTTTAGGTTCTATCTCATTTATTTCTCTTCTCATATTCATTATTTCCTTCCTTCTGCTGGTTTCTGGGTTTTGTTAGCTGTTCTTCCTAGCTCCTTTAGATGTAAGGTTAGGTTGTTTGAGACTGTTTTTGCTTCTTGAGGTAAGCCTACATTGCTATAAACGTCCCTCTTATAACCACTTTTGTTGCGTCCCGAAGACTTTGAACAACTTGTGTTTTCATTTTCATTTGTTACCATGTAATTTTTTAGTTCCTTTCTGATTTCTTGGTTGACCCATTTATTGTTTAGTAGCATGTTATTTGTGGTCTTTCCAGATTTTCTCCTGTGGTTGACTTCTAGTTTCATAGTGTTGTGGTCAGAAAAGATGTATGGCATAACTTCCATCTTATATAATTTGTTGAGACTTGTTTTGTGGGCTAATATGTGATCTATTCTGGAGAATGTTCTGTGTGCACTTGAAAAGAATGTGTATCCTGCTGTTTTAGGATGGATGTTCTGAATATATGTTGAATACATCTGATCTAGTGTGTTATTCAAAGCCACTGTTTCCTTGTTGATTTTCTGTTTGGATGATATCCATTGATGTAAGTGGGGTGTTAAAGTTCCCTACTATTATTGTATTACTGCCACCTACTTTATGTTTGTTATTGACTGCTTTATGTATTTAGGTGCTTTCATGTTGGATGCAAAATTATTTACAATTGTTTTATCTTCCTGTTCTTCTCTTTATGATTATACAGTGTCCTTCTTTGTATCTTGTTATAGTCTTTGTTGTAAAGTCTGTTTTGTCCAATGTAAGTACTGCTACCCTGGCTTACCTTCACACCCATTTGCATGATAACTGTTTCTCCATCCCCTCACTTTCAATCTGCAGGTGTCTTTAGGTCTGAAATGAGTCTCTGGTAGGCAGCATATAGATGGGTCTTGTTTTTTTTTTATCTATTCCGTCACCCTATGTCTTTTGATTGGCGCATTTATACATTTACATTCAAAATAATTATTGATAGATATGTATTTATTGCCAATTTGTTACCTGTTTTGTGGTTGTTTTTGTAGTTTATCTCTGTACTTTTCTTCTCTTGCTCTCGTCTCTCAGAGTTTGCTGGCTATACTTTGATTCATTTCTCTTTATTTTTTGCCTGTTACTGGTTTTTGATTTGTGGTTACCATCAGGCTTGTATTTAACATCTTCTGCATATAGCAGTCTATATTAAGTTGATGGTAGCTTAAGTCTGAAAGCATTCTTTACTCCTCTCCCCCAACATTTTAGGTATATGGTATCACATTTGACATCCTTTTATTTTGTAAGTTCCTTGACTTTTACAGATATGTTTATTTTTATTGCTTTTGCACGTCCTATTTTTCTTGGTCTTACTTATGGTTTTTCCTTTCCACTCAAAGAGTCCCCTTTAGCATTTCTTGTAGGGCTGGTTTAGTGGTCATAAATTCCCTAAACTTGTGTTTGTGTGAGAAACTTTTTACCTCTCCTTCTATTCCGAATGATAGCCTTACTGGCTAGGGTATTCTTGGCTGATTTTTTCCTTCCAGCATGTTGAATCTATAGATCATGCCACTCCTTTCTGGTCTGCATAGTTTCTGCTGAAGAATCTGATAGCTTAATTTGGTTTCCCTTGTACATAACAATTTTCTCTTTCTGCTTTTAAAATTCTCTATCACTACTTTTTGCCATTTTAATTACTATGTGTCTTGGTGTGGACCTCCTTGGGTTGATTTTGTTGGTGGCTCTGTGTGCCTCCTGAATTTGGACTTCTGTTTCCTTCCCCAGATTTGGGCAGTTTTCATCTATTATTTCCTCAAATAAATTTTCTGCCCCTTTTCTCTCCCTTCTTCTTTGGGATCCCTATAATACAAATGTTGTTACACTCGATCTAGTTGCTGAGTTCCCTACATCTACTCTCATTTTGCATAACTTTATTTTTCTCACCTGCTCAGCTTGACTACTTTCTATTACTCTGTCCTCCAGGTCACTGATTTGTTCTTCCACTTCTTCTAGCCTACTATTTATTCCAGCTAGTGTATTTTTAATTTTATTTATTGTGTTCTTCATCTCTGATTGATTCTTTTTGTTGTTGTTGTTAAGGGCCTCACTGATGTCTTCCACTCTTTTTTTAAACCCAATGAGTATCTTTATAAGGTTACTCTAAATTTTCTATCAGGCATATTACTGATCTCCATTTGCTTAGGTCTCTTGTGGATTTTTTTTACTGTTCTTTCATTTGGGACATATTCCTCTCCTCATTTTCTTTAACTCTCTGTGTCTGTTTCTATGTGCTAGGAAATTCAGCTATGTCTCCTGCTCTTGAAAGTAGTGGCCTTATGAAGACCCTGCCATGCGGTGTCCCCTATTCACCAGAACCTGGCACTTCAGGGGTGTCTCCTATATGTGCTGTGTATGTCCTGCTGTTGTGGCTGAGCTGCTTTTTTCTTCAGTCTAGTTGTCTTCAGTGGCTCTCTTTGCCTGTTGTGGGGAGTGCTTGGTCCCTGTGGTGTTAGTGGGCCAGTCTTGTGCCACCTACGGCTTGAGTTGAGTCAGACTAGGCATTTGCCAGAGATGCAGTAGCACCAAACTAAAGTGTGCTTTCCCTGTGTTGTCCCCTGAGCTTTTGTTGGTGGGCAGGGCTTGCAGGCAGACCAGTTGTCTGCCCCCAGCCCACTGCTGGGTCCTCTGTCTGCCTGGTGTGTGTGGTTATCTGTCCCTCTCTCTAGGGTAAGAGTCACTTGGAAGTGGTGCTGGCCCCTGTGGAGGTGTTTGCACACTGCCAGTCTATGGCACCGCCCTAGATGAGCTCCGGCCAAGACTGTACGGGGGGGCAGAGCTGCAATGGTGAGGAGTGGAGGACCATGGTACGGTGGTGTTAGCAAGGTTCGTGAAGCACCAGTCCTCAGCAGGAGGGCTCCTGCTGTGCCAGGAGGGAGGCAGACCTGTCTGGAGGGTGCAGATCTGCGGCAGCACAGCACAGGGGGAAGGGGCAGCAGTGACAGCAAGTCAGGTAGTGTCAGCATGGTGCTGGTTACCACAGGTGGCCACGTGTTTATGCTGGGGGGCAGGGGATGGAAATGGTACCTGTTCCTTTGTTCCTGGCGAAGTCTCTCAGGAATCTCTCTGTTTCACCAGGACACACTCTGAGGTGAGTAAACTACTCTCCCTTTCATTTGCCCCAGGTGTTTTTCAAACTGCTGCTTCTATGCTGTATCTCCACGAGGCTGCTGTACCAGAGACACTGCTAAACATCCTACAATTCACAGGACAATCTCCACAATAAAAAATTATCTGGTCCAAACTGGGGACAGTGCTGCAACTGAGAAACCCTGATCTAGCTTAAGTTGATATAAAATCATGCAACTGTACCCTGACGCCTTGCCTCCTGTATGAGACTCCCACTTTCTTCTGTTATTAAAAAACTATGAAAAAAGTCTTCTTCATGAAAAGATAGACAAGAAAAACAAGTAACATTTACTGTGTATGTCTTATGTGCTAGGTAATGTCCTAGGCCCTTTGCACATGTTAACTCATTCAGACTTCCCAACCACCCTGTGACAAGGTCCTGTTATGAACCCCACTGGAGACACTGAGGCTTGAGAAGGCCCATCCAACTTCATGATGACTTCAGGGTGGGTCACCCAGAGCCTGTATTCTGAAGCCCCAGCCCCAGGCCTGATGTGGATACCAAGCTTGCAACAGTGACAGCTGTCACAGTATGCATTACCTGAGGGGTCCCCAGTCTTTCAATCAGAGGGACAAGATGCAGCGGGGCATACTTTGATTCTAGTCTTTTCATTTTGGCATCAAGTCTCTCGCCCTCTGCAGTGGAAAAAATATTTTAATTTCTGATCCTCTGCATGAAAAACGATTGCTGAAGTTTAATTTTGTCAAAGAAACAAATGAAAGATTTCTTAACATTATACATACAGATTCTCTCTGAACATTACAGAACTGGCTTATTTGATATATTAATTCAAAATGACAGAACTGATTTTCTGCTCAATATTCATTTTTTAAAACACAAAATTCCAAATGTAATCAAAATCAGAGAATAGTACAAAACCCTCTGTACCCATCTGCTGCATGAGTATCAACTCATGACACTTTTGTTTCATAGACACTCAACATCTATGAATAGCATAGGAGCTATATTGAAGCACATCCAATACACATCATTTCAGCCTTTAATACTTCAATTATTCAATATTTATCTAACCATGTTACATTACCAATTACCTCCAGTTATGACTGAACAGGCACCAAACTCAAACAAAACTGGCACTAAGTTCTCTGGTCACAAGGACCAAGTGTCACCACTGCCAAGGGCAGTCTGGACTCCCTGGTAAGAGACACATAGACTCACCTTTCACGTGGACTCTCGGCAAGATGTTCTGAAATGGGGCTGCATGCAACAGGTCACACACTTCTTCTAAAGACTAGAGCAAAAGAAGATTGCATTAGGACATTTACCTCACCACAGAGACAGAGACAGAGAAGTCGTGCTGAAAACAAGATCTATCTTTGCCATTTAGTGTAAAACAAATACTCTAAGCAGCACTGTGCAGTAGAACTCTCTGGGATGATGGAAATGTTCTCTGTGCTATACACTGACATAGTTACCAGCCACATACAGCTAGTACACCTGAATAACTAAATTTAAATTGTATTTACTTTTAATTAATTTAAATACAGACATGAGTAAAAACCAGCATTGAATATTGAAAACAATGGCCTTTGTTTTCCAGGATTTACCAGCCTGGTAGCCCTAATCTGCTAATTTGCTACCAGCCTCTTAAGAAGTTTGTAACTTAGTTATAACACAGTTTATAACAAGACACTACTACATAGACAGGAGGAAGGGTAATTCCTCTGTGAACAGCATTAGAAGCAGAAGGAAAGGCAGCATCACTCTTGTACACAAACGAAGTTCTGAGCAGTCACTCTGAACCTGCTTTTGGATCACAACACCTCTAAAGACGTAATAAAAACCCTACAGAAGACCCATTCTCCAGAATATTGAAGTGTAGAGTGAAAGTTTACCTCTGATATCACAGGGGTTGCAGAACTCCTAAAAACTTACCACAAACCCAAAGGTGGTTAAGAACAGGGCATTTTCCAGACTCTGAGGGCTCTTAAACTGTAGAAAAGGGCCCTGAAGATTGGTGTGTTCACTGTGGGGCAGGCAGAAGATGCAAATGAGCTCTCTCTCATGCCTCCTACTCTACACCCATCTTGAAATCTTATAATTCCCCAGTAATAAAACAAATTTCTAAACAAAGAAACTGTTTTCAGAAAGCCAAGACGTTTATCAACTGATGATATTTTTCCTTCTGAGAATCTCCCCAGATGATGGCAAAGCGAAGACCAAGAGGAGGAAGAGACTTTCTGTCCTTGTGAAGTGAGGGTCCTACTGTCACATAACACAAATCTAGTGCAGTGGCCAGTCAGCTGCCGCCTGCTCCCCCAGGATACTCCAGAGGGAGGCTGACCCCTCCACACCCCGTCTTCCGTTCCTGAGGCCCAGCAGCAAAGCATGAGCTCCTCATGCAGAATATATGTAGTAGAAGCCACCTCTGGGCCAGGGTACCCAACACCTGTTCCCCTGGGCCTTCTACTCTAGGTGAAGATGATGTTGGCGGGGAGAGAGGAACAAACTAAAAAAAGGGACAGGGTCAGATGATGATTGTGTGCTATGCAAACACATAAAAGACGGTGATGTCAATGGAATACTATGCAACTACAAAAAGGATAAGAAATGTCCCTACTTCTAATGTAGAATGAGCTCCAGCATATATTTACTGTTGAGTGAAAAAAGCAACATGGAGAGGAGTGAATGGCCCGCCTGCACCAACAGAGTGTAGGGGGGCAGCTGGAAGGTGACTGACTGCAAGAAAGTGGTCAGGCCAATGGATGGCAGATGGGAGACTTGGTTAAGGGATGAGAGCTGCCAAGTAGGAATGCTGGGGACAGAGCCACACACGCGAGCTCTGTAGGTAGTAAGGAGCCTGCAGGCCAGCAAAACTATCCAAGGAGGGTGGCTCATCCGGCTGTGATGCTTCCAGGTGCTACTACCAATGGCCTCAAATTTTTGCCACCAAACCAAACCAGAAAAACTGAGAATAGCTGTAAAAACCAGCATTTAAAACAAACAAGCAATTGACACTATTCTAAAATAAAAAGTTTATTAAACACAAACAACCATAAACTAAAACAAAACAAACGAACAAACAAAAACCCCAACTACATTATCAAACTTTCCAGGCTAGAATTTTTTGGGTTTTTAAAAATTTTTTATTTAGGGGCGTCTGGGTGGCTCAGTCGGTTAAGCATATACCCTTGGCTCAGGTCATGATCCCAGGGTCCTGGGACTGAGCCCCGCATCGGGCTCCCTGCTCAGCTGGGAGTCTGCTTCTGTCTCTCTCCCGCTCTGCCCCTTCCCACCACTTGTTCTCTGTCAGATACATAAAATCTTAAATAAATAAATAAATCCAATTTAGTTAACATACAGTGTATTATTAGTTTCAGGGGTAGAGTTTAGTGATTCATCAGTTGCATATAACACCCAGTGCTCATTACATCACATGCCCTCTTTAATGCCCATCACCCAGTTACCCCACCCCCCCCACCCACCTCCCCTACAGCAACCTGTTTGTTTCCTAGAGTTAAGAATCCCTTATGGTTTGCCTCCCTCTGTTTTATCTTATTTTATTTTTCCTTCCCTTCCCTTATGTTCATCTGTTTTGTTTCTTAAATTCCACATATGAGTGAAATCATCTGATATTTGTCTTTCTCTGACTTACCTCACTCAGCCGTAATACCCTCTAGTTCCATCCATGTCCACTGCAAATGGCAAGATTTCATTCTTTTTAATGGCTGAGTAATATTCCTGTGTGTGTGTGTGATCTTTTTTATACCAGGCTAGGTTTTTAGGGAGAATTTGAAAAGCAAAATGAAACAAACTTCTTCAGAAAGTTAAATGTATCTACGCAATGCACAGATTCAGAATAAGTAAGGTCAACATTTTTGGCTACTGAATCCAATCCTGGTGCCCACTGGGGCCACTACTGCATGGCAGCATGGTCAGGCCCCTGGGGGTCCCACCCACATGCTTGCTGCTCTGGCAGCTGGGTCACAGTTACCCCACTTTTCTAATGTGACAATCTGATTTACCCTGAGTTATCTCCATTTATAATAGTGGGAACCCACACAAATACCAAAACATATTACCACCTTCCTCAGAGTCCAAAATAAGCACCAAGAAGAGATCAGTGTCTGGAGTCTTCAAAACTGTCCTTAGGTTTGGTGGGATTTGGGCATAATCATCTGAGACGGGATAAATAGTGAGAATAGCCATGTCATCTTCAACCTTGGAGAGTTTCACATTGATGGACCTATAGGAAACAGCACCTCCTACTTCCAAAAGGACAAAAGCAGGGGCGCCTGGGTGGCTCAGTTGGTTAAGCGACTGCCTTCGGCTCAGGTCATGATCCTGGAGTCCCAGGATCGAGTCCCAGGATCGAGTCCCGCATCGGGCTTCCTGCTCAGCAGGGAGTCTGCTTCTCCCTCTGACCCTCTTTCCCTCTCGTGCTTTCTATCTCTCATTCTCTCTCAAATAAATAAATAAAATCTGAAAAAACAAAACAAAACAAAAGGACAAAAGCAACACCACAAAATTCCAGTCTGGGGCCGGATCTGGCAGCAGACCTGCCCAATACAGAAAGTTTGGCTTCTCACCACTTGCACAAGGTGCACGGACAAGGGAATCCAGAGAAGGGAGAAGTGAAGGGGTGACAGTGAGCAGAGGGCGTGAGGAGGGGTGGTGACAGGCATCCCTGCAGGGCAGGGCCACTGTGTCTGTAAGAGAGCCAGGTATGGTGCTCACTATGTCTCAGGCACGGGCCCCAGAATCTGCTGCACTCAACTAAGATGTAGATGATGCTCTTTTCATTTACTGTTTCAGAAATACTCATTTATTCGTAAGTCAAAGTTTGCTTTCAAATCAACTGACAACTATTTATAACATTTTTCCTAGGTGCCCAATACTGTGCTTGCCACTCAAAGGAGCTAAGCACAACAGTATATACCTAAGAAACAAGCCTAGTCTTAGAAGGGAGAAGATGAGGGGGATCTGTGTCAACTGGGCGCTAGAGACCCAGCTCTCACCAGGCCTCTGAGGCCTAGAGGATTCCTCCACTGTTGAGCCACCAATTCCTACTGGATTGTGGTGAGGTCTTTAAGAGTGCTGAACAACTCTCACCAGGGATTTGCTTGTCTTGAGAGATATGCAACAGGCGTAATTGAAGGAACTAGGCAGCAAGGATCACATTGGTTTCAGATCTCTCTTTTTCTAAGTTCCTTTTTTTTTTTTTTTAAAGATTATTTATTTATTTGACAGAGAGCACACAAGTAGGCAGAGCTGCAGGTACAGGGGGAGGGAGAAGCAGGCTCCCCGCTGAGCAAGGAGTCCAACATGGGGCCCAATCCCAGGACCCTGAGATCATGACTTGAGCCGAAGGCAGACGCTTAAGCAACTGAGCCACCCAGGCGCCACTTTTTCTGGCCAAAAGCCAATGAGTGTCCAACTGTTGACCTGACAATGGGTGTAGACTGTTCCTTTGAGCTGATGAGAGATGAGTTCTGCTCTTCCAGCATCAAACCCCTATGGTTCTATAATTCTTTTATGTCCATACAAGGATCTTTGAATTCTACTTCGTAGGTGAAGAAAAGCTTTTGATAGTTTATCTTACTTCCTAAAAGCACAGCTAAACCAGAGGAAAAACCAGCCTTCTAATGACTTCCTGCCACTAAGTAAGTCAATTCCATAAGGCAGTCCTCCTTCAGTAAAACTTGGGGCTCCCTGCCATAACCCAAAGCCAGGAACTGAAAGGCACTTTCAGACTTAAGACACATGTGGACAAGAAAAATTGCACTTTATGTTGTGTGTTCAGGAAAAGTCAATATATGAAGGGAATCTTCCTATATTAAGTATTTAAAATTCATGATAAGAGATTATGATTTAAAGTAATTCTTCCTGGGGTGCTTGGGTGGCTCAGTTGGTTAAGTGTCTGCCTTCAGCTCAGGTCATGATCCCGGAGTCCTGGGATCAAGCCCTGCATTGTGCTCTCTGCTCAGCATGAGGTCTGCTTCTCCCTCTCCGTCTGCCCCTCCACCCTGCTCGTGCTCTCTCTATTGTTCTCCCTCTAAAATAAATAAAATCTTTAAAAAAATAATAAAGTAATTCTTCCTAACTTATCTGGTTGTTAAAAATTCACAAATAGGGGTGTGTGGGTGGCTCAGTCAGTTAAGCATCTGCCTTCAGCTCAGGTCATGATCCTAGGGTCTTGGGATCGGGCCCCAAGTCAGACCCCCTGCTCAGCAGAGAGCCTGCTTCTCCCTCTCGATCTCCCTCTGCCTGCTTGTGCTATCAAAAAAATAAAATCTTTAAAAAAAAATTCACAAATACTGGGCACTTGGGTAGCTCAGTCAGTGAAGTGTCTGTTGGTTTCAGCTCAGGTCATGATCTCAGAGTCATGGGACGGAGCCCCATGTTGGGCTCCGCTCTCAGCAGGGAGTATGCTTCTCTCTCTCTCTTTCTGCCCCTTCCCCTAGTTGCACGTGCTCTCTCTAAACTATATAAACCTTTTTAAAAAAATTTCACAGATATTGCAGTAGAAGATTCAGTTCTCCCTAATGTTTCTAGAGCAAGGCTGCCCTGGATGTCAGCTGCTTGCTGGCCCCACGGCAGCCTGCCTGCTCTTTGCAGCACTGCCCAGCACAGCCTGTGACTCTGGTGGGTCCTCCACCTCACGCCGTCACTCCTGCTGTGGAGAGGGTAGCACACGAGGGGCTGCTCACTCAGAGTCCATGCTGACTTGCAGATGGCCTAGGGTTCCCTGACTTTGTCACTACGTGGAAAGGGTCTACCCAGTAATGTAGCAACAAAGGGGAAAGCCAAAAGATGCAGGTCTGACGGGAGGCCATTAGCTCCCAGAGGTATCAACATCCAACCTTGGACTACCTGACAATGTTTTTTGTTTTTTTTTTTTAATAATTGGATGTAAGGTGGCCAATCTAGTGGCTTGGCCCCTGGAAGCGAGGCAGTCTGAATTCCATGCCCTGAAGTGCATGCATATGGGCACGATGGTCCCGGTCATGGCAAAACATGACCCTGCCCCTGCCAAGGTTCCAGGGCCCTGAAGAAAGGAGACTGCTCTAAGAAGCAACATAGCAAAAAATCTCTTCAAATAGGTCTAGAGACAACCAATTAATATTGAAATGCCTGTTTGCTTTTTCAGTACATCTGACAAGCTAATATTTTCAGAGCAGAGCAAAGATATATGAAGACGCAACATACCCTTGAAGAATACAGTAAGGGAACATGTCCTGTCAGGTAGCAAGACTTAAGTTAGAGCTATAATGAATAAGACTGTGTTCTTACGCCGTGCATAGACATATGACCATGGTCATGGCAGAAAGCCTGGACACTGAGCAGTGCATCCACAGAAAGCTGGCAGACAACAGGGTGATCAAGGAAAGGAGGGGTCCTTCAGCCACTGGAGGAGGGACGGACAACTGATTAACCCCACAGAGGAAAAAAAGAAACCATCCACTCCTACATCACATACAAAAAAACAATTCCAGAAGGATTATGAACCTAAATATAGCAAGCAGAACTTAAAACCTTCAGATGAAAATATAAAAGAATATCTTCATGACCCCTAGGTAGGAAGGAACTTTTTTAGAAAGATACAAAAGTGCTAACTATACCAAAAAAGAGACTACAGTCAAATTAAGAGTATCAGTTTATAAAAAAAATTACCACTATCAGAGTGAAAAGACAAACCACAAACAGGGAGAAGTATTTGCAATGTGTATAACACACAAAGGTTATACAAAGAGCTTCTATAAACAAGCTGTAGAAGAATGGGTAAAAGACACAATGGTGGATTTAACAGAATAGGAAGAGCAAGCAACAAACGAAGATGCCCACCTCCTTAGTCACAGAGAGAAAACCAGAGGAAGACCACAAGAGATTCTGTTACAGTCACTAGGTTTTCCAATTCAGAATGCTCAGTTGTCATGAGGGGACTGAGAGAAGGCTAAATGACGACACAAGAAAGCAGTCAGTGGAGAGAACCGGTGTCCCCTGGTGCAATTTCTCAGTAGTGGTAAGCTTTCAGCATTTGCTTTATTATGCTGTCTACTACAGTAGTCATGGGACATATGTAGCTTTTTAAACATAAAATAATTAAAATTCTACAAAACTTAAAAACTGGTTCTTCAGTCACACTTTTTTGTTTTTTTCCCCTGCAATCTTTTTATCTGAGGGACTTGAGATCTTGGACACCACTGAGGCTTTAACAAGACCCTGTTCCAGTGTGCTCCAACACACTTCAAGTACTCAACAGCCTCAGGAAAAGAACTTTCCATCATGCAAACAGCTCTCCTGGGCAGCAGTGCTTTATACCTTACATATATGTCACATATGTTTGTGCAGATGGAGCAAATACTGAATAAAATGCTCCACAGTGCTCACATAGTAAAACATTCTTAAATGATGAATTACATTGCATTTTTGTTTTTCAGTTACAGGAAACAAATACAAATTAAAGTCTAAATAGTCACACCCAAAAAAAGAATGGTGCTTTACCCCTATTAAATAACCCTAATAAATCAGGCCTCTAAAAAAATGCCTTTTTCTTTAGGGAATGACTCTGCATGGCCTGGGGCTTGGCTGGGCTGAGCACTCACCAGGCTTTGCTCGATGAGTAGGCAGAAGAGGACAGCATTGCCCACTTCCCGCAGGTTCTGGAAGCACACAGTCTTCAGCTCTGCATACTCAACAATGTCCTTCAGCTGGTGGTGGAAGAACTCTAGGATGCCTGTGGTAGCAGAGAGTGAGCAGAGGGAATGGGGAGGCTGGAGGCAGAGCCTGGGATCTACGGCCGGGCACACACGTGCTGGCCATGGAACATCCTCTGACATTGCCACTGGGCCTGCTATGAGGATGGCCACAAGTCCCCTGACCCCAACACCTTTCTTGTTTGTCCATCCCTGGATCTTGGGCCTTGGCTCCAAAACCTCTTTCTCCACCAACCCTGTATCTTCTGAGGAGGCACCACATTACAAGAATACAGGCGAAAGACCACACTGTCATCTCCAGCAGAAACAGTAAAGATTTGGATAAAATTCAGTATCCCTTCACAGGCACAGAGGGAACATACTTAATCTGATAAAGGACATCTATAAAATACCTGCAGCTAATGTCATATTCAGTGGTAAAACCTGCATACTTTCTCCCTGAGCTCCAGAGCAAGACAACACATTTTCATCACTGTCCTAGAGACCCTACACATTGCAATAGGGCACAAAAAGACCAGGCACAAAAACTAGAAAGAAAATTAAAACTCCCTAATTTGATCTATACATTCAAATGCTGACCCAGTCAAAAATCCACAAGCTGACTCCAGAATTTATGTGGTCATGAAGACCTAGAAGAGCCAAAACAACTCTAAGAAGAACAAAGTTAGAGACTTAACAGGTTTCAAACTCCTCAGCCCAGCAGGTCAGGTCCCAGCTGACCTGGCAGGTGAGTTCCCTGTCCCTCCCTGGTTGGTGATCTTCAAGGTCCCCGTGCTGTCCAGGAGTCAAGGCCTCACAGGGTTCAGAGGCCCATCACCCATCAGTGACTAAAGGGTGCTGCCTCCCCTCTGCCAGCTTCCTCACTCAAATGTGGTGATTCCAACACACCTTCCCACACACCTGCTCCCAGCTGAAAGGCTGGTTGGTTGGTTCTACTGGAAACAATCAGACTTTGATCGGATTCCCTGCCTCCTCCCACCTGAGGAAAGCAGATCCTATCCTTATCAGTAAATTCTGACTTGCTTTCCCACACTGCAGTCTGAACACCAGTGCTGAACCCCCGGGGAGGCACCGCACTCACCAGGAGAGCCATACTCATGCCGGGGCAGGCGGCAGATCTTGGGCATCACCTCCATCAGCGTCTTCACGTACTGCAGGATTGTGCCTTGCAGCTGCAGGAGAGAGAGGCTGCATCAGCCACTGACCGCCACTGTCCCAGAGGTTGTGAGTGGTGCATGGGGCTTCTAAAAAGAAGTCTGTTAGTAAAACACATGGCAATGAGCAGGACTGAAAATCACTGGCTAGGAAAGGAAATCCCATCCACAGAACGAAAACAACGCCCACCAGGGTGACTTAAATGCATGTTCTAAAACACAATTCCTCTTTCAGGAGGCAAACAGTCTGAGGTGTGACAACAGGAGGGCGAGGAGCTCAAGTTGCATACAACTTTGGTGAGCACAGTGGCCCTGGGGTTGTTTCTGTATTCCTCTGATGGATTTGGTGCAGCTCAAACACCGGACTCTGTCACATCATGCACCTAACACCTTCCAAGTTACGTGTTTTGGGGCAGAGACTTTAGCTGAGGGTCCTAACAGAGACCGAGTGGGTCATGTAGTCATGGCTGTCAAAAGACCCAACTTTTATATATTCTAATTGATTTCTGATCCAAAAAGTTTGTATATTTTGTCAACTTCTTAGAATTCTGTCAGCTTTTGCTTTACATTGTTAATAATCATATCATCTCCTTGATGGATTGCCACTTTAACTATGTGGCCATAAATTCAGCTTTAAGGATGGAAAAGACCTAAAGAATCTTAAAGAAATGGGCTCAATCACAGAAAGACAATTAAAATACAGGCACCTGAGTGGCTCAGTCTGTTAAGCATTTGCCTTTGGCTCAGGTCATGATCCTGGAGTCCTGGGATTGACCCCCACATCGGGCTCCCTGCTCAGCAAGGAGTGTGCTTCTCCCTTTGCCTCTGTCCCTCCCCCTGCTCATGCTCTTTCTCAAATAAATAAATAAAACCTTTTTTAAAAATGACTAAAATGGAAAAAGAGTAAAGATTAAGATTTTATGAAGTTCTTTCTCAGTAAACAGAAATAACACATAGAAAATTAAATCTAGGGCGCCTGGGTGGCTCAGTTGATTAAGCGTCTGCCTTCGGCTCAGGTCATGATCCCAGGGTCCTGGGATCGAGTCCCACATCGGGCTCCCTGCTCAGCAGGAAGCCTGCTTCTCCCTCTGCCTGCTGCTTCCCCTGCTTGTGCACTCACTCGCTCACTCTCTGGTATTTATTTTTTAAATAAAATCTTTTTTTTTTTTAAAGATTTTATTTTTTGACAGAGAGAGACACAGCGAGAGAGGGAACACAAGCAGGGGGAGTGGGAGAGGGAGAAGCAGGCTTCCCGTGCAGCAGGGAGCCTGATGTGGGGCTCGATCCCAGGACCCTGGGATCATGACCTGAGCCGAAGGCAGACGCTTAACGACTGAGCCACCCAGGCGCCCCTTATATAAAATCTTAAAAAAAAAGAAAAGAAAACTTAATCTATGATAGCCTACAAACATCATTTTCTCACTCTTTCCAAAAAGACTTAAATAAAAGACTTCTGCACATAACTTCTGACCTCAATCTGAAGTTACACAGATGAGTGTCTGAATCCTTTATTCAGAGTTTAACCCCTGGTACCCAGGAAAGGCACACACCATCAGCCCTGTAAGGGGGTGGGGAAGACTACTCTTGCATATAAAGGCCACATTTTCTTATAAGGAAATCTGTATTTTGGCACTTAACTTTTTCTGTGAATTAGTTAAAATAACATGGAGCTGGCTTTTCCACCCCCAGTGAATTCAAGGCTGCGTGTGATACTGTGATTTATAACAAAAAATACATATTTAGTCTTGTACCTGTTTCTGGCACAGAGCCCCTGAAACCCTTCAAATTATCCTAAGAGAGCCTTCAAGGTGTCTCTTGTTATGTTAATGAGGTGACTTTTGGAAAGTACCCACCAATGTGAGCTGTCAGGAGAACCAACGCCATAGTAAGATTTGAGACTTTTAGTCCCACCCCCAGACCCCTGGGAACGGGGAAGGAGCTGGCTAGAGGTTCATTCAATCACCAGAGGCCAATGATTTAATCAGTCCTGCTGATGTAGTGAAACCCCCATAAAAACCTAATAGGATGGGGTTTGGGGAGCCTACAAGTTGGGGAACTGGAACAGTTCCACAGGTCCCCGTGAGGGGACCCAAACTGCATGAGGACAGAAGCTCCTTTCTTCGGGATCTCTAGCTATGTATCTCTTCATCTGGCTGTTGATTTGTATCCTTTGTAATAAACTGGTAATCTAGTGAGTAAACTGGTTTCCTGAGTTTTATGAGCTGCCCTAGCAGATAACTGAACCCAAGGAGGGGGCTGTAGAAATCTCTGATTTATAGCCAGTGGGTCAAAGGCACAGGTGACAAATTACACTTGAGATTGAGTAGGGGTGGGCGTGGGGCAGTCTTGTGGGTGAAAGCCCTTAAACTGTGGGATCTGATGCTACCTACCTCCAGGTAAACAGAGCTAGAATTGAGCTGAACTGTAGAACACCCAGCTGGTACCCAAGAACTGCTCAGTGGAGTGTCTGAATCCTTTATGCCCCTCCCCACATTACAATTGGGTGCAGAACCCTTCACCATGTAAAGGAAGTCCATGGAGGGAAACCTACCAGGCTCTTCACAACCTTCAGCAGCTCCTCCATGACCACTGCAATGCCCTGGTAGCCGAGCAGCCGGCAGATGACCTGGAAGTGAGGAGGCCCCACGAAGTTCCGGTAGCTGCCATAAATGCTAGAGTACGCCAAGTTCAAAGCCTGGGGGATAAAGAATGTAAGTGCTTCATGAAATCGCCAGAGTTCTCAACGTGCTTATTGTGCACACAAGATGAAGAACTGCTGCACCAAAGATGCATTCAATATACAGTGCCCTTAAGGTGGAGAACACCAGAGAATTTGTGAGACTTGCCCTTACTGGTATTTATGTCTTCAGCATGAAGATATGACAAGCAAGCTTGTTAAAACAGAAAAAAGAAAACAAATTTCAAAGATTTATCAAACTGCCAGTTCCACAGAAGCCATCTGAGGTCCTGCAATGAGAAACAAGTACATCCTCACTGCTGCCTCCTGGGAGCTGCTCCCAGTCTCCAGGGGGAGACATCTGAGGAGAGAGAGTGACGGAGCAGGGAAACTGTCTTCTCAGGGACACATAGGGAGCTGGAGACAGCGGCCCCCATAGGGGGAGTGGGTGACAAAGGTAATCAGGGTGGTTTCCTGCAGGAGGGGACCTCCAAGCTTGTCTAAGGACATGGCGCACACTAGGCAGGAAGACCCCTAATAAGCATTCAGTACTGTGTGTTTCCGTGTCAGCACTTCTTCAGCGGCATCCCACAAATTCGGATATATTTGCATTTCATTTAGTTAGGTGTCTTTTAAAAAAATTTCCCTTCAGACTTCCCCTTGACCCATGGATCATATAGAAATGTATTAATTTCAAGTCTTTGGAGATTTTCTTGTCTTTTTATTACTGATTTGAGTCCACGATGGTCAGAGAACATACTCTGTATGATTTCAACTCTTTTCATTCTCTTGAGGTTTGTTTTATGGCCCAGAATATGGTCTATCTGGAGGGGAACGCTCCATGGGCACTTGAAAACAATGTATGTTCTGCTGTTGTTGGGTGGAGTGTTTTACACATGTCAATAATCCTTTGGTTGATGCCGTTTAGTTCTTTATGGTTGCTGATTTTCTGTCTACTGACTTTATTGATGACTAAGAAGAATGCTGAATTCCCCAACTATAATTGTGGACTTGTTCATTTCTCCTTTCACTTATGTCAGTATTTGCTTCAAGTTTTTTGAAGTTCTGTTGTTGGTACACAAACATTTAGGATTGCCATATTTTCTTGGTTGCTTGATCCTATTATATAATGTCTTTCTTGGTCTCTGATTAAGTCTTTGCTTCAAAATCTACTTTATCTTATTTTTTTTAATGTTTACCTTTTTTTAGATTTTTTTTTCAAGATTTATTTATTTATTTGTCAGAGAGAGAGACAGAGAGCATGAGCAGGGGGAGCGGCATGCAGAGGGAGAAGCAGGCTCCCCGCTGAGCAGAGAGCCCGATTCGGGACTCGATCCCAGGACCCTAGGATCATGACCTGAGCTGAAGGCAGATGCTTAACCGACTGAGCCACCCAGGCGTCCTTACTTTATCTTATATTAATATAGTCACTCCTTTCTTCTGATTAATGTTTGCATGATATATCTTTATCCTTTTACTTTCAACCTACCGATATCATTAATTTGAAGTACATTTCTTGTTCAATCATGCTTTTTAAATCCACTCTACCAAACCTCAGTATTCTAAATGTATTTAGACCACTTACATTTAGTACATTTACATTTAGTAATTATACATAATCTAATTATTGATATCTAAATATGGTCTATTTCATGCTTCCTGACTTCTTCTGGGTCACTTCAACATTTTCTAGAATTTCACTGTGACTGACCTATAGTAGTTTCAAGAATATGTCTTCACACAGATGTGTTAGTGGTTGTTCTAGGTCTTATATTATACATTATATGA
Source organism: Eumetopias jubatus (assembly GCF_037043125.1). Classification (NCBI taxonomy): domain Eukaryota; kingdom Metazoa; phylum Chordata; class Mammalia; order Carnivora; family Otariidae; genus Eumetopias; species Eumetopias jubatus. The sequence continues at coordinate 145,931,033 of NW_028274813.1, forward strand.
GTTATCACAATCCACTGTTATCAACATTTTACCACTTTGATTGAAATGTATCAACTTCACCTCCATTTAGGTTCCCCGAATCCTCCCCCTGCCCCCTTTATCATTGTCTTAAATATTTCTTATATATATACCAAAAACCCACATCAGAAAGGTGATTCAGAAGAATCAGCACAGCAGCTCTTGAGTATCTTCAGGAGGCCTGCTTGCAATTCCTGAGAATTCAGCCCTTGGAATGTTACCAACTGATAAGGTTGTTTTCTACTACTGGGACATTTAACCATGCTATACAACTTGTCTAGGTAGGATGTACAAGTAGTGATTTATGGGGGCTCCTTTCCTTCTGGGGGTTCTGGAGTTTTAGTAACTGTGAATAGTCAAGACAGGAGGCATGTGCCTATGTACCCAGCCCTAGTGAAAGCCTTGGACCTGAGCAATTGAGTGGGCTTCTGTTCTCTGGGCAGAAAAACTGCACGTCCCATGAGGGACAATTTTGGTAGCCTGTGCCTGGTTCAATCACCACCTGATGCATCTTTTTCCCTTACTGGTCCTGCTTTGCATCCTTCAGCAATAAGAAACTATAGCTGTGAGTATAACTGACTGAGTCTGTGAGTCCTTCTGGACAAGGAAAATGTGTAGGTGGTCCTAGAACCCAAAAACAGAAAGTCTGGGACTAAACAATTACCAAACACAACACTGACCAGCTTGGAAGCCCTGCCAAGTGTCCATCTTGTGCCCAAGCCTACAACCCCTGCCTACAACCACAATCCCACTTGAAAGGGGCATATTTTGATCGTCAGCTTAGATATACCTTCCTCTTCCTAACTCCTCCTTAAAGCACCACAATGTGCATTTAAATGCTAGGATTCGGTGTGAGTTTTTTGCTTGATAATAAACTCTAATGTTACAAAAGAAAACCATGAAAAACATCAGTGATATCTAATGGCCTCAGGAGCTTGGGAAGATGCCGGAGGAGGAGGACCCTGGGCCTCAACCTCCAAGTCAATAAGATGGAAAGCGATCTGAAGACTGGAAGAACAAACTCCACGATGAAACATAGAAAAGAAGCTACATCTGAAATATTACGAAAGTCAGAAAGGCAGAGGGAGGCTGACCGCAAGAGGAGGGAGCTGTGTGTCCAAAGAGGGCAGAGAAACAGGCACCAGGGAACTCACACAGGGAGGACTAATCCCCATAACTTTGGGTTTTAAAAACCAAAGGAGCTGCATCAAAATCAATAAAAGCAGGCCAAGTCATATTATAGTTAAATTTGCAAAATATAGTGATAAAGAAAAAATCCTAAAAGCAGCAAGACAAAGGAAGTCCCTAACTTACAAGGAAGATCCATAAGGTTAGCAGCAGACTTTTTGTATAAACGTGGCAAGCCAGAAGGGACTGGCATGATAAATTCAATGTGATGAGTGGGAAAAATCTGCAGCCAAGAATACTCTATCCAGGAAGGCTAGCATTCACAATAGGAGGAGATAAAAGAGTTTCCCAGAAAACAAAAACTGAAGGAGTTCTAGCCCTGCAAGAAATATTAAGAAATTCTTTGAGTGGGAGGGAAAGACAAAAAGCAACAAAAACTAGAAAGGAATGGAAAAAATCTCCAAAAACAATGACAAAACAAGTAAAAACTAGGTACTAAATACATATCTATCAATAATTACTGAATATAAATGGACTAAATGTTCCAATCGAAAGATATATGGTATTATAATGGACAAAAAAAAAAAAAAAACAAGACCCATCTATATGCTGCCTACAAGATACTCATTTTATTTACTTATTTTTAAATTTTTTCTCTTTTTATTTATTTTTTTTATTTTTTTACCAGAGACTCATTTTAGACCTAAAGATACCTGCAGATTGAAATGAGGGGATGGAGAAATATTTTATCATGCAAATGGACATATAGAACCATAAAAGACCCCAAATAGCCAAAGCAATCTTGAAAAAGAAAAGCAAAGCTGGAGGCATCACAATTCCGGACTTCAAGTTACAGTACAAAGCTTTATAATCCAGACATTATGGTACTGGCACAAAATAGACATGTAGATCAATGGAACAGAATAGAAAACCCAGAAATGGACCCACGACTACATGGTCAACTAATCTTTGACAAAGCAGTAAAGAATATCCAATGGAAAAAAGACAAGTCTCTTCAACAAATGGTGTTGGGAAAACTGGACAGCCACATGCAGAAGAATGAAACTGGACCAGTGTCTTACAGCATACACAAAAGTAAACTCAAAATGGATGAGAATCCATCAAAATCCTAGAGAACATAGGCAGAAACCTCTTTGACCTCAGTTGTAGCAAATTCTTACTAGATATGTCTCCTGAGGCAAGGGAAACAAAAGCAAAAATAAACTATTGGGACTTCATCAAGACAAAAAGCTTCTGCACAGCAAAGGAAACAATGAACAAAACTAAAAGGCACCTTTGGAACTGGAGAAGATATTTGCAAATAACACATCTGATAAAGGCTTAACATCCAAAATATATAAAGAACTTATAAAACTCAACACCCCAAAAATAATCCAGTTAAAAAATGGGCAGAAGACATGAACAGTTTTCCAAAGATGTATAGATGGCTACAGACACATGAAAAGATGCTCAAAATCACTCATCATCAGGGAAATAAAAATCAAAACTTCAATGAGATACCACCTCACACCAGTCAGAATGGCTAAAATTAACAACAAAGTAAACAACAAATGTTGGAGAGGAAGTGGAGAAAGGGGAACCCTCTTACACTGATGGTGGGAGTGCAAACTGGTGCAGCCACTCTGGAAAACAGTGTGGAGGTTCCTCAAAAAGTTAAAAATCAAACTACCCTAGGACCCAGCAATTATTTTTATCCAAAGGATACAAACATTTGAAGGGCACATGCACCCTGATGTTTATAACAGCAATGTCCACAATAGCCAAACTGTGGAAAGGGCCCAAATGTCCATTGACTGATGAATGGATAAAGAAGATGTGGTGTGTGTGTGTACACACACACACAATGGAATATCACTCAGCCATAAAAAAGAATGAAATCTTGCCATTTGCAACAACTTGGATGGAGCTAGAGAGTATTATGCTAAGCGAAACTGTCAGTCAGAGAAAGACAAACACCATTTGGTTTCACTCATACGTGGAATTTAAGAAATAAAACAGATACACAGATACGTGGAACTCTCGTTCATTTCCAGTTAAAATTTCACCTGCAGAAAGAATGTGTATAATTAGATCCCATGATAATAGAGCCTGAGAAGTCCCAGGCTCTGTCCTCAACAAGCCTGAGACACAGGAAAGATGGTGGTATAAATCATTCTGAGTCTGTTGGACTGAAAACCAGGGGATCCCTTGGTGTATTACTCAGTCCAAGGATAGGAGAAGAAAAGATGAGATGAACAGTTCAGGCAAAGACAGAAATAAAAGGGGTGACTTCTTCCTTAAAAAAAAAGAAAATAGATGCACATAGGGGGCAAAAAATAGAGAGAGGCAAACCAAAAAACAGACTCTTAACTATAGAGAACAAACTGAGAGTTACTGGAGGGGAAGTGAGGGGGGGATGAGTTAAATAGGCGATGGGGATTAAGCAGGGACCCTGTTGTGATGAGCACACAGTGATGTATGAAGTGTTGAATCACTACACTGTACACATGAAACTAATATTACACTGTATGTTAATTAACTAGAATTTAAATAAAAAGAGAAAGAATGAAATCTTGCCATTTGTAGCAACGTGGCTCAATCCCAGGACCCTGAGATAATGACCTGAACCTAAGTCAAACACTTTACCGACTGAGCCACCCAGGTGCCCCTATTTAATCTAATTCTTTTTAAAAATTATCCACCTTGGAGTGCCTGGGTGGTTCAGTCAGTTAAGCATCCGACTCTTGATTTCAGATCAGGTCATGATCTCAGGGTGGTGAGACTGAGCCCCACACTGGGCTTTCTGCTCAGTGCAGAGTCTGCTTGAGATTCTCTCTCCTTCTGCCCCTCCCCCACCCCCTCAAAAAGAAATTGTCCACCTCATGCCTTTTTGTAGGGTTGGAGGTGGGCAGCCTGCACCCATATACCAGCCAGAATCACAGTGTATGCCCGTTTTCCAAAGGCATGGTCCTAGCATGGTCAAGTTCAAGTTGCCGTCTGTAGTGAGAGGAACGAAGGTGAGCAAGAAGACAGAAATGAAAGGTTCACACTCTAAAGAACAGAGGATTAGGGAAGTATGGGTTAGGAACATTAAAAGGTGTCCTGGTGTAGGCCATGTGGGGGTGGCAGCCCCCTGGCTCCTGATCTGTGTCCTGGCCTCGACTGCCCTGAGATTAAAAGGCAAGCTGGAATTATTAGGCAAGCTGGTCTACACCTATGGCCAGCTTCACTCAACCAGCAGCTCACAGAGCAATGAGAACAGGTTTCTCTCAGGGTCCACAGAGTGTGAGTGCCCCTGGATGTGGGGAAGAGGCAGAGTCTGTTAACTGCCTGGGCCTCATGTCCCACCACAAGCATCACCTGTCTGAGCTGAGGGGCTTCCCAGTGGCAGCACTGAGCCAGGTGCTTTCATCTCCCACTTCCCTTCTCTGAAGCAAGTGCAACTGGGGGGACTCCTCCACAGGTGAGAAATCTCAGGCCAAGTGGGAGGAGGGAAGAGGGCAGATGCCTGAGGCTACCTGCCTGTGCCTCAACAGCTTCAGCCTCCTCTCTACCCTCTGTGCCTCGTTGGTCATACTCCCAAACCTGCTGGGGTGCCCTTTCCTTGCCCAGATCAGGTGATTCTGGCTCTTGGTGCCCGTCTGCACCCCAGTGCCCAGCCAACACCTTCAGGCCTCTCTGGAGCAAGCTGCCTGCTGCACCAAGAACCTTCCTCCCTGACCGAGGCCAGGCACAGCCCAGGTCACAGCACATGCAAAGGAAACACTTGCTGAGTGACCCCTGAGACTATGACTGCAATTCATTATCTGTAGAAAAAAAATACATTACTTAATATTTTTAAAAATGGTAGTCTCAGAACACAGCAGACAGAACAATGACAACTGGTCTTCTTCACTCCTGGTCATCATCACGAGGCTTAAAATACAGCAGCGAAAATCCTGACCCTAACCAATGGGGGGAGGGGGCAACGTGATCCTCCAAACCACCTCCTACACCCTCTCAACTCCCACAACCCTTGCCTCCGCTGAGTGAAGTGTGAAGCCAGCCTGGCTGTGGCCAGAACACTCAGCACGGCAGCAACCTCCCCCACTCACAGCAAGGTCTGTGACATGTGGCACAAACAGACCTGGGAAGAGGAGTGGACACAGGCCCTAGGGATGAAGGCCTCTTCCCTTTAACCTCCCTAAATCTAGCCCTCCCTGACTTCAAAAACTGACACCTCTCCTTACCAAGTGCCAGAAACCTAGGAAAGATCTTTGGGTCTTCCTTTTCTCTCACCATCCATCTTCAGGTCATCAGCAAGTCCAGTCAAGTCCACTTCCAAAATATCCCCTGAACGCATCTACTTCTCTTCATCTCTGTCAGCGCTACTTAGTCCAAGGCACCACCTCCTGCTTGGACTAGGGTAACATCTCTCCACCAGCCACCATTCTCCGTCTGCTTCCTGACCGCCTCCTCACACCTTGGCCCTAAGCTGCCTGCCATACACCCCACCCACCCCTATCTCATGACAGAGCCTCGGCCCTCAGGGCCCTCTGCAGGGTTGGATACTTTTCAGCATCCAGATCTTGTTAGAGCAAAGGCCTCTCCAAAAACCAGTCGAAGCTCTGTTACAACATCCTAGGAGCACACCTTCTCACAGGGACATGTTCATCTCCCCTCCCAGGGACATGCAGAGCGCATGGCGCCACCCAAACGCAGAAAACAGAGATAGCATCAATTTCAGCTTGAAATTCCACATATCCTTGCAAAACACAGGCAGCTTCTATTTCTGCCAACACTGGTTTCCCTTCCTCCCAAATGTATCCTCTACTTAACCCTCTGGCTTGTCCCACTAAGACATCTATCATTTTCTTCTTGGCTGACAGGCTGAAAACTTTAAATGGACACATTAGTTTGTAAAGTGTTGTGATGTTGTAATTAAGACAGAAGTGGGCAGATGAAGGGAAGATGACATCACAAGCCTGGAGAAGTTGGAGGAGAGAGGGAGGGTGAGCCAAGGACCCATCTCTTCAAAGACTAGTGATAAGGGAACACTGACATGCTGACACCTTCCTGAGAGCCACCACTAGGGACCCAACTGGTCCTTTTATGTCATGTTAATAGGCTCATTTCTGCACCTGTGAGAAGAATGTGCAGAAACTACAGAGAAGATACTGCCCAAACCTCAGCCCCTCAGAGCTGCAGAGCAGAATGAAGCAGCAGCTGCTCAGTTCTAAAGGCTCTGAGACCACAGGGGCTAGTGTCCGTACCTGGGGAAGCGGGTCATGCCCCACTTCCCTACAGAGCCCACAGGCTGGGCTGTGTGAAGACCAAGACTGACACCAACATTTGCGGGAGCAGCCTAAAACCCTAGTGAGAACAGTGCAAACATACCATACAGTTCAGAAAAGGAAAACGTTTCTGACTCAGCCCTCCTAACGACCGTACTGCATTCCACTGAACAGTAAGATATAGTAATAGTCTTGATGGTCAGTTAGGCTGCTAACATATTTTTTATGACAATGTTGTACGACCACCCCCATAACAGACCTCACTTTATACTTGTCTGATTTACTCCTTAGCTGTCCAGATTCCTACAAGTGAGAACATTTAAATATTTTTTCTTTTATTATTAACATATAAATGTATTAGTTTCAGGGGTACAGGTCTGTGATTCATCAATCTTATATAATACACAGTGCTCACCAAACACATACCCTCCCCAATGTCCATCACCCAGTTACCCCATCCTTCCCAGCCCCCCTCCACTCCAGCAACCCTCAGTTTGTTTCCTGAGATTAAGAGTCTCCTGGGGCGCCTAAGTGGTTCATTCGTTAAGCGTCTGCCTTCGGCTCAGGTCATGATCCCAGGGTCCTGGGATGGAGCCCCGCATCAGGCTCCCTGCTCAGCTGGAGGCCTGCTTCTCCCTCCCCCACTCCCCGTTTTTGTTCCCTCTCTCGCTGTGTCTCTGTCAAATAAATAAATAAAATCTTAAAAAAAAAAAAGGGCACCTGGGTGGCTCAGTTGGTTAAGCGACTGCCTTCGGCTCAGGTCATGATCCTGGAGTCCCGGGATCGAGTCCCACATCAGGCTCCCTCCTTGGTGGGGAGTCCACTTCGCCCTCTGACCCTCCCCCTTCTCATGCTCTCTCTCTCTCTCTCTCTCTCTCATTCTTTCTCTCAAATAAATAAATAAAATCTTTAAAAAAAAAAAGTCTCTTATGGTTTGTCTTCCTCTCTGGTTTCTTCATGTTTCATTTTTTCTGCTCTTTCCCTATGATCCTCTGTCTTGTTTCTCAAATTCCACATATCAGTGAGATCATAATTCTTTCTCTGATTGCCTTATTTCACTTAGCATAATACCCTCTAGTTCCATCCCCATGTCATTGCAAATGGCAAGATTTCAATTTTTTGATGGCTGCATACTATTCCACTGTTATATACACCACCTCTTCTTTATCCATTCATCTGTTGATGGACATCTGGCCTCTTTCCATAGTTTGGATATTGTGGACATTGCTACTATAAACACTGCGGTGCAGGGACCCCTTCGGATCACTACAATTGTATCTTTGGGGTAAATACCCAGTAGTGCAATTGGTGGATCATAGGGCAGCTCTATTTTCAACTTTTTGAGGAACATCCATACTGTTTTCCAGAATGGCTGCGCCACCTTGCATTCCCACCAACAGTGTAGGATCCTCCGCATCCTCGCCAACATCTGTCTTTTCCTGAATTGTTAATTGTAGCCATTCTACCTGGTGTGAGGTGGTAGATACCACCTGTTGTGGTTTTGATTTGGATTTCCCTGATGCCGAATGAGGTTGAGCACTTTTTCATGTGTCTGTTGACCATTTGGATGTCTTCTTTGCAGAAATGTCTGTTCATGTCTTCTGCCCATCTCCTGATTGGATTATTTGTTCCTTGGGTGTTGAGTTTGATAAGTTCTTTATAGATTTTGGATACTAGCCCTTTATCTGATTGTCATTTGCAAATATCTTCTCCTATTCTGTCAGTTGTCTTTTGGTTTTGTTGACTGTTTCCTTTGCTCTGCAAAAGCTTTTTATCTTGATGAAGTCCCAATAGTTCATTTTTGTCCTTGCTTCCCTTGCCTTTGGTGATGTTTCTAGGAAGAAGTTGCTGCGGCTGAGATCAAATAGGTTGCTGCTTGTGTTCTCCTCAAGGATTTTGATGGATTCCTGTCGCACATTTAGGTCTTTCATCCATTTTGATTCTATTTTTACGTATGGTGTAAGGAAATGGTCCAGTTTCATATTTCTGCATGTGGCTGTCCAACAGTCCCAACACCATTTGTTGAAGGGACTGTCTTGTTTCCATTGGACAGTCTTTCCTGCTTTGTCGAAGATTAGTTGACCATAGAGTTGAGAGTTCACGTCTGAGTTCTCTATTCTGTTCCATTGATCTATGCATCTGTTTTTCTGCCAGTACCATACTGTCTTGATGATGACAGCTTTGTAATAGAGCCTGAAGTCCGGAATTGTGATGCCACCAGCTTTGGTTTTCTTTTTCAACATTCCTCTGGATATTCGGGGTCTTTTCTGGTTCCATACAAATTTTAGGGTTATTTGTTCCATTTCTGTGAACAAAGTTGATGGTATTTTGATAGGTATGGCATTGAATGTGTAGACTGTTCTAGGTAGCACAGACATTTTCACGATATTTGTTCTTCCAATCCATGAGCATGGAACGTTTTTCCATTTCTTTGTGTCTTCCTCAATTTCTTTCATGAGTATTTTATAGTTTTCTGAGTATAGATCCTTTGCCTCTTTGGTTAGATTTATTCCTAGGCATCTTATGGTTTTGGGTGCAACTGTAAATGGAATCGATTCCTTAATTTCTTTTTCTTTTGTCTTGTTGTTTGTGTATAGAGATACAACTGATTTCTGTGCATTGATTTTATATCCTGCCACTTTACTGAATTCCTGTATGAGTTCTAGCAGTTTTGGGGTGCAGTCTTTTGGGTTTTACACATAAAGTATCATATCATTGGCAAAGAGTGAGAGTTTGACTCCTTCTTTGCTGATTCGGATGCCTTTTCTTTCTTTTTGTTGTCTGATTGCTGAGGCTAGGAGTCCTAGTACTATGTGGAACAGCAGTGGTGATAGTGGACATCCTTGCTGTGTTCCTGACCTTAGGGGGAAAGCCTCAGTTTTTCCCCATTGAGAATTCATTCTCAATGAATGAGATGGCTTTTTCAGAGATGGCTTTTACGATACTGAGGTATGTACCCTCTATCCTTACACTGTGAAGAGTTTTAATCACGAAAGGATGTTGTATGTTGTCAAATGCTTTTTCTGAATCTACTAAGAGAATCATATGGTTCTTGTCCTTTTATTAATGTATTGTGTAACATTGATTGATTTGCAAATGTTGAACCAAACTTGCAGCCCAGGGATAAATCCCACTTGGTCGTGGTGAATAATCCTTTTAATGAACTTTTGCATCCTATTGGCTGGTATTTTGGTGAAAATTTTTGCATCCATGTTCATCAAGGATATTGGTCTGTAATTATCCTTTTTGGTGGGGTCTTTGTCTGGTTTGGAGATCAAGGTAATGCTGGCCTCATAAAATGAGTTTGGAAGTTTTCCTTCCATTTCTATTTTTCGGAACAGTTTCAGAAGAATAGGTATTAACTCTTCTTGAAATGTTTGGTAGAATTCCCCTGGGAAGCCATCTGGCCCTGGGGTCTTGTTTGTTGGGAGATTTTTGATTACTGCTTCAATTTCCTTACTGGTTATGGGTCTCTTTAGGTTTTTTATTTCTTCCTGGTTCAGTTTTGGTATTTTATATGTCTCTAGGAACACATCCATTTCTTCCAGAGTGTCTCATTTGCTGGCATATAGTTGCTCATAATATGTTCTTATAATCGTTTGTATTTCTTTGGTATTGGTTGTGATCTCTCCTCTTTCATTCATGATTTTATTTATTTGGGTCCTTTCTCTTTTCTTTTTGATAATTCTGGCCAGAAGTTTATCGATCTTATTGATTCTTTCAAAGAACCAGCTCCTATTTTCGTTGATCTGTTCCACTGTTCTTTTGGTTTCTATTTCATTGATTTCTGCTCTGATCTTTATTATTTCTCTTCTCCTGCTGGGTTTAGGCTTTATTTACTCTCTTCTCTCCAGCTCCTTTAGGTGTAGGGTTAGGTTGTGTATTTGAGACCTTTCTTGTTTCTTGAGAAAGGCTTGTATTGCTATATAGGAGGACGACTTTGTGGCATCCCAAAGATATTGAACAGTTGTGTTCTCATTTTCATTCGTTTCCATGAATTTTTTAAATTCTTTTATTTCCTGGTTGACTCCTTCATTCTTTAGTAGGATGCTGTTTAGCCTCCATGTATTTGAGTTCTTTCCGACTTTCCTCTTGTGGTTGAGTTCTAGTTTCAAAGCACTGTGGTCTGAAAATATGCAGGGAATGATCCTAACCTTTGGGTACTGGGTGAGACCTGATTTATGACCCAGGATGTGATCTATTCTGGAGAATGTTCCATGGGCACTAGAGAAGAATGTGTATTCTATAGCTTTGGAATGGAATGTTCTGAATATATCTGTGAAGTCCATCTGGTCCAGTGTGTCATTTAAAGCCTTTATTTCCTTGTTGATCTTTTGCTTAGATGATCTGTCCATTTCAGTCAGGGGGGTGTTAAAGTCCCCTACTATTACTGTATTATTGTCAATGTATTTCTTTGATTTTGTTATTAATTGGCTGCTCCCATGTTAGGGGCATAAATATTTAAAATTGTTAGATCTTCTTGTTGGATAGACCCTTTCAGTATGATATAGTGTCCTTCCTCATCTCTTATTACAGTCTTTGGTTTAAAATCTAATTTGTCTGATACAAGGATTGCCACCCCAGTTTTCTTTTGATGTCCATTATCAAGGTAAATGGTTTTCCATCCCCTCACTTTAAATCTGGAGGTGTCTTTGGGTCTAAAATGAGTCTCTTGCAGATAGCATATCAATGATTCTTCCTTTTTTATCCAATCTGATACCCTGTGTCTTTTGATTGGGGCATCTTAGCCCATTTACTTTCAGAGTAACTATTGAAAGAGATTAATTTAGTGCCACTGTATTGCCTGTAAGGTGACTGTTACTGTATATTGTCTGTGTTCCTTTCTGGTCTATGTTACTTTTAGGCTCTCTCTTTGCTTAGAGGACCCCTTTCAGTATTTTTTGTAGGGTTGGTTCGGTGATTGCAAATTCTTTTAGTTTCAGTTTGTCCTGGAAGCTTTTTATCACTCCTTCTATTTTCAACGACAGCCTAGCTGGATAAAGTATTCTTGGCTGCACATTTTTCTCATTTAGTACCCTGAGAACATTTAAATATTGATAAACATTTCAGATGGTCCCCTAGAATCATACAGTCCCACGTGCACTCGTTTATTTTTCTTCAATTACTGGTGAGGCTAAGTATCTATTTTTTACTACATTTTTGGGAAATATCTGCTCATTACATCTGTCTCCTTTTTACTATAGAGTGTTATCTTTTTCTTATGAAACTATAAGAGTGCTTTAAATATTAACAATACTAGCCTTTAATAATACTCTTAATTTGTTGCAAACCCAGCTACCCTCAGCCTGGACACTTGTCTCACCTTACTAGACAGCAGGTGTTCTGTGACCTTTGCCTGCTTGCCTGTGGTTTCTGGATGTCAACTCTCTTCTGCATGTTCCTTCTCACCTTACCCCTGCTTTTGTGGCATCACCACTGGACAAGATATCCCGGCCCCTGTGTCATAGATGAGCCTCTGAGCCTATTCCACACACTTTCCTTGTTTGATATTTTTAAACCTTTAACTCTGTTGACAATCTCACTTATTTTAGAGCCAGGAATGAGGTCAGGCCTAGCCTAACACCCAACACATGGACAGAGGGCTGTCCCAACACTACATTCCTTTTCAGAAAGGTGCTAATGGAAGAAAACAATAACATTTCACACACGGCATGATACATTTAAATCATTGCCACTCACCTAATTTAAACTAAACTTGAAAATATGCTTCATTATAAATTTAAAAAATCACAACACAAACACAAAAGAACCTACCTTTGATCCATGCAAATACTGGGGTTGTGCATTAGGCTGTTTATCTCTTTGAAATTCTTGAGAAAATGGTAATACTGTCCGAACAAATCTAAACAAAAAAGGATAAAAAGAAAAAAGAAAACAAATTTAATGGTAGTTCTTTAAAATTCAGAACTTTTCCATTACCCATCAGTTACATCTTCCTTCCAGTTAACTGATCTATCTAATCATCACATAGGAAAATTCTAAGAAATCAAATACCATGAGATATAAATGCTCCCAAGTATAATATATGTATCCAGAGTTCATCAACAGAGTGAGAACACCTGGGTCCTTCTACTGGGTAAGCAATCTCCAAACTCTGGGAGACAGTTTGGTTTATTGGCACCAGGACCATTTCATGACTAATTCAGTCCTTTGACAAGTGGTAACAACCAAGCACTCAGGCCTTGCTGGGCCTCTGGCCATGGCAGTGACCTCAGGCAGGCAGATACAGGCAGTCATGTCCAGTTACTCACATCACTAGTTACAAGCTAATGGGAAGAATGCCCAACCTGAGTGCTTATAACCACACTCATAGAGCCACAAGACTGTGGCTTGATAATGGATTAGGAGACACTGAAAATCAAATGCTTGGCTTTTTTAAAGCAAACATGTCAAACCTGGCTAATACTTTCAAATCAAAAGTGTTCAACTGAACATACGAAATTTTAAAAAAGATTTTATTTATTCATTTTACAGAGACAGAGAGAACACAAGCAGGGAGGAGGGGCAGAAAGAGAGGGAGAAGCAAGCTCCCTGCTGAGCCAGGAGCCTGATGTGGGGCTTGATCCCCGAACCTTGGAATCATGACCTAAGCGGAAGGCAGACGCTAAACCGACTGAGCTACCCAGGTGCCCCTAAAATATACAACTTTTATAAAGAAGCATCATTAAGAAAACTATATGGAGTGGCTAATTATTAAATTCGAAGAACTTGATTGACACATATTACACTTTAATAAATAAAAAGTATGTAATTGGGAAATGTAATTGGGAAAAGACCACCAGTGCATGAAATGAACATGCATATCTGAGGGGAGGTCAGTGGCCCGTAGCATCAAGTGTCTGGATTTTGTTGTTATCCTTTAAAGTGCTGAGTTATTTTGGGCAGGCTGTTAAACTGTTTTCAAGTCAGCGGGAACCTTTCATAATTAGGGAGGCACAGCAGTCAGCACCTGAGGGCTAGTACTAAGGCAGGTCCTCTGGCAATTCTATCGAATGTGTGGGTATTCAAGTGAGCTTTCCCATTCTTGCTGGTAGGGCCTCAAACGGCTCCGAGCTCTGTGCCAGCTCTTGGAATTATTTGGCTCACAGCTCCCTTTGTCCATCCTTACGGAGTTCCACCCGATGCACACACAGTTTAATATTCAAGCAAAACTAAAGGGGCCCCAAGTTGATCTCAGGAGCTATTTCACGATGTAGCTCCCTCTTCCATACTGCAAATCTGCCCTGCCAATTCCAGCTGTGTCAGCTTCCTCAGTTTCCACCAAACAAGACTTCCAGGCTGTACTTGGGATGCCCACCCTCCGCAATGAGGCCCAGAAAGTGCTTCCAGGCAGACAGCAGGGAAGTCAAAGGGCTCACCTCCTCAGTGTCCTTTCCCTCGGGGAAACATAATGTCTGAAAACAGTGCTTTCATAAATGTTGTCTAATTGTTACTCCATTATCCCAAACAACTTTTAAATACCATATATATATATATACACGTACACATATATTCTCAATGTAAAGACAAAAACAGTGGAAATAAATACTGAATTCCAGTTAGTAGGTTTGTGTTTCATGGTAGGAAGGATTAGTAATTTTGAAACTATTTTCTGCATTTTCTAGAACTGAGCAAGTGAGTAAATATACCAAAAATAATGAAACAGGATTCTCAGTGTAGAAGGGAGTTACAAAAATGGAAAGAGAGAGAGAAAACAAGAATGAGACCCCCCAGTGCTGAACTGGAACCGAAGATACCAGTGTGAATTCACGAATAGAATACGTAGACAGCTACAGAGAAGCCGTGCATACACATGCTTTATGGGTTTGTATCCCCAGAAAGATAATTTGAAGTCTTAATTACCAGTACCTCAGAACGTGATCATATTCAGAAACAGGGCCATTGCAGATGTAATTAGTTAAGATGAGGTCATACTGAACTAGAGCGGGCCCTTAATGAGTCAGTATGACTCGTGTCCTTCTAAGAGGAGAGACACTCATGTCTAACGAGGCAGAGATTGGAACGATACAGCTGCACACTAAGGAAGGCCAAGAATCGCTGGCCACCACCAGAAGCTGGGAAGAGGCAAGAGAAGATTCTACCCAGAGGCTTAGAGGAACCAGCACAGCCCTGCTGACATCCTGATTTTGGACATCTAGCCTCCAGAACTGTGAGAAAAGAAATTTTTGTTGTTTGAAGCCCCATGGTTTGTGATAATTTGTTAGAGGAATCTAATACAGTACACAGTCAGGTACTTCCTAGCTCTGAACATCAAAAGGGTCTAGAAACAATGACATCCCAGTAATACCCAGACTTACTTTTTAAATATTAAGCCCAGTTCTAAAATATTCTCCAGTAAAAAGAATCCTGTGGAAATGACAAGTTGCAAGGATAGAGCCCGAGAAGTACAAGATGAACCTGGAACTTCTTGAGGTGCAGGAAGTGCTTCAAAATGATGGGGACAGCCAGAGGACATAGAAATCAGGTAGAAGGGGCTCCCGCTGGCCAAAATGGGGCCACCTTGAGCCACAAAACCCAAATTATGAGAGTAACAGATTTTAATGCTGAGTTAGAATCCCCAAGTCCTTACTCATACTAAACAAATAAATAAATGTTAACCCATACAACAGAAGGCCAACTACTATGTATCCATGGAATGATGCAGTTTGAGAATCATCATTGTTCAACCACCATAATGATAAGTGCTAACAGTAGAGAAACCTGGTAGCCACCATCCTAACAAAGGGGCAGAAGTTGGGCGCCTGAGTGGCTCAGTTGGTTAAGCGACTGCCTTCGGCTCAGGTCATGATCCTGGAGTCCCGGGACCGAGTCCCACATCGGGCTCCCTGCTCAGCAGGGAGTCTGCTTCTCCCTCTGACCCTCTTCCCTCTCGTGCTCTCTCTCATTCTCTCTCTCTCAAATAAATAAATAAAATCTTTAAAAAAAACCCAAAAAACAAAGGGGCAGAAGTTAACATCACCAGTAACGGGACAAAGTAGTGCCCTTTGCTTCATGGTACGCTGCACTGAGAACACACTGCTCCCTCTGTGGCCTTCCACCCTCTGAGGCTTAACTCTGATCCCAGTTGTTGGCCTGTTTCCACAGCTACAGCATTTTCATACAATGATTAGCTGTATAGGTTAAATTTAAGTCACAGGCCACCCTAAACCATTTCCCAGAGCCACCAGGCAAAATCCCTAATCAAAAATAAGCAGCAAAATCAGTAGATATGCCAAGCAACAAATTAAGTTCTGGTTTCCGTCAAGCAGCTCTTAGAAAACCCTCAAGTATGGAATTAAAATTCTGGGTGGCACAGTTTGGTCTGTCTGCTCAGGGTTCCAGTTCAGTTCTCCAGGAGCCTTGGTGGGCAGAACAGCCTCCTGTAACACAGGTGGGGCCCACTCCCAGCCTCCGTGGGCTTTGTGCTCACTCTGCAAACAGGGATGTTCACAGCACCTCATGGGCCAATGGGAGAAATATGCCACAATAGACGAAGGCGCCCAGGGCTGTCCCTTCTGCTTGCTGTCATTTGCATTTGACACTGTGCTGTGTGTTCTCAGGAAATTGGGGCTAAGGTACCATTTGGCAGCTCTCCTCAGTTATATATTGGATGCCTCAATGTTCCTCAGATAGACAGTTCCACCAGGATCCTATAAAAGGCATATGCCTGAAGGTTTTCTACCCTTCAGTAGGTCACTGGGTTACACAGCACCAACGTCCTGACCTGAGCCCTGCCAACTTTGTCTTTGACAACCAGACTCCTGCTGCCTGCATGCCAGGCAGCCTTGGATGGTGGGATGTTCTCTGTCAACAACACCAAACAGGGAACACACATGGGCCCCCTTGGCTGGCATGGACTCAGAATCTGGTCCATCTCCCTAACTCCATACTCCTCATCCAACATTTGTTCAGATGTCTAAAGTCTTTCAGAAAACACAGCAATTCAACACAAGAGTTTATGGCAAATGCTGACATTTCATCATTATGTAATGCTGACCCTCCTCTATAGCTCACGTCACTTCTGAGGGGTTGGCCCACCGAACCATCACCAAGACCAGGGCATGTGGGTGCTATATGGACTCCAGAGTTCCTCTACACACAAGTGCAGCAGGCATAAAGGAGGCTCTAGGGAACACCTTTAATTACTCCTTTTGCAAGATCTCTGGGAAATCCCTTAAAGGGTGACATAATGCCAGATAATTAAAAAAATTATAATGTAAAACAGTACAAAAAAAAAATCACAACTCCTTGTGTTGCCCGATTCCGACCTCACCGTAACACCTTTTTCCAGCCCACTGATAGCGGGGTTCTGTTGTATGTCACCTTCGGAGACCCCAGATGAGGCAAAACAATTTAAGGAAAGGTAACAAATTAATTCCAAAGGTTCCAAATGGACCAACCAAAACAACTCTTTGGTCCTACAAGCATCAGCCATGACTTTTCTTCAGAGGCAGAAAAGCATATTTATACCCTAACACAGAATGACCCTTCTTGTTCTCTATCACTTGGAATAAGAATATGTATATAACACTATTCCTAATAACACCCGTTTTGGCAAAATAAAAAAATATATATGTATATCTGACTGGATGGCAAAAACTGTAGAAGACCCATTTTTTGATGAGAGAAATCTCTAGGGACTAATTATTTTCCTCCTCATATCTGTATATATGATTTCTAGTTTTTCTACAATTATGATTATAATATGTAAAAAAATATTTTTTCAGTTAATTCAGACTCTGTAACAACTTGAAAGATACCTACTTCAGGAAACTGGGCATCTTAAAAGAATTAAACAGAGATGAGCAGTCGGTAAAGTCTGGTTCTGGTGGACTGTGCCCAGCCAGGCCCAGAAGCCCCTTCACTGGAGGAGGTTGACCAGGGCTCCTCCACCCGTGGCTCTGGAAGCTATGGCCACGTCTCTACCATTGCTGGGGACAGGCGTCAGCCATCCAGGACCAGTCTGATGGCCTAGTCCCATGCACCTGGGAACAGGCCTGCCTCCCCACAAGGAAATCTAACCTTGGGGTCCTGAACAGATAATGGCAACAGCACGCCTGGTCAGACTACAGGAGGGCCTCCCTTCTGTCCTCAGTTCTAGAGCTCATCACCTCCTTGAGACACAAAACTCTGGGTCTGAAAGTCAGTAACAATTCAGCCAATACACAATGGGATGCTGAGATCCAGTAGGAAAGCCGAAGACAATGATTTTTAAAAAGTGGTCATAACACACACAAGCACACACACATGTACACACACGTCCCTGGCATGTGCTCACAGGGAGCAGGAGCTGAACTAAGGGCACATGGGACAAACCGCAGACAGGTGGCTGCCCAGCGTACAGAGGCCAAGGCCTGCCTTGGATCTGGGCCATACCATGGGGCTGAACCACATGGAAGTGCTGCTGTCAACCATGC